>NC_081393.1:8693992-8998814 GCF_030684315.1 Stegostoma tigrinum
GAGCCATTCAGGATTGAGATGAGGAAGAACTTCTTTATTTATAGACATGTCAACTTGTGGAATTCTATCGCATAGGAAGCTGTTTGGGCCAGTTCATCAGATTTATTCAAAAAGGAGCTGGATGTGGTCCTCGCGGCTAAAGGGATTTCGGGGTTTGGGCAGAAAGTGGGAATGGGACTCTGAGAATGCATGATCAGCCATGGTCATATTGAATGGTGATGCAGGCTTGGAAGACTCAATCCTGCACCTATTTTCGATGTTTCGACAGCAGAGATCTGAAATAAAAGGAAGATAGAGGATGGCAGAACGAGAAACAGAATTGACGTTTCAAGTCTGGTATGACTCTTCTTTGAACGTTTTGCATTCAAGGTCGAGTCCCAAACCACCTAGCAGCCAATCAGGGAATTTCACGTCAAATGCTGTCCATCACTGCTTCACTTCTAGCCTCCCTGCATATGAAGCTGGGAAGGGAACTCTGAGATATCCTGCAGTCACAGTTGCTTCATTCACTGGCAATGAGGTTAAGTCTAGGTTCATGAGTGGGAGATAGCCCATATCCATTATCAGTGAACTCCCAGAACTCTTGATACGTGTTAACGGGGTACAAAACATGGGAAAGGAGGACACCTCTTGAGATTTCAGACTTGGCTCCCAGCTCCCCGCAATCTGACGTCATCGCAACATGTTCCACATTCAGTAGCTACATGAAAGGTAAAGCTAACCCGTTACTTTGGATGAACATCCCAAGCCATTTCACAGGATTGTCACAACAAAGTGCAAAGGCAAATATGGCAGCTGTCAAGTCGTTTGGTCCAAAAAGGTTGATCTTAAGAACCATCTTCAAGGAAGGCACTGTGGCAGAGGTAGAGAAGGATAAGAAACATTGAAAATAGCACCAGGAAAAGTTCCTTTCAATTTGTTTCACCATCCAATATGATCTTAGCTGATCATCTGACTCAGTCACACTCTGTCCCATACTTTTGATCTCTTTAGCCCAATAAACCTTTTCTGCCTATAGCCTTCCTTCAGATAAGGAGATCAGGAGAAAATTCCAGCGTTCAGGGCCTAAACAACAGAAGGCACACTTGAAAATAGTGCAGGAATGAAAATCGGAGACATATCAGAGGCCAGTATTGGAACTACACAGGGACAATCAAAGGTTAAAGCTGTCAGCATCTCAGTGCTATTGAGCTTTAGTCACTCTTCATGTGATCCTGGGAAATTATCTTACCATCCTTTCATCGTTTCCTCCTTCAAGTGTCAATGCAACCAAGCTTTACCTCATCCTCATTCCCAAATCCATAATGGGACTTTGAAGAGGACTCTGTGCGTACCAGTCAAGAGCAGAAGTAGGGAAACAGGACTGCTGGGTGAGTTCTCCATTCCTGCACAGTCTACAATGACAACAAGTTGGGCCATAGGTACAGATATGGTTTTACTGAGGGATTAGGTGCTTCCCAAAAAAAACAAAGACCGGTTCTTTCACAGAATAACATGCAGCACTAAATGAGGCTGTTTGGTCCATTGGTCCCGTGCTGCCTCATTAAAACTGTCTATTCCATTAACTCAAATCCCATTTCCAATTCAAATAGTCCTATAACCTGTCTCCCCCTTCAGCAGTTATCACATTAATCTTCGGAAAAATATCCTTGAGTCTGCTTCCAAGGGTCTGGAGGTTGAGTGTGCATCTGCGCACTCATTTGCACACTTTTACGAACTTTCATGCTAAATAATGCATGAGGTTCAAGTGTAGAAAGGTAAATGTTATGACAATTCCTGGAACAAATCTCCATAGGCTGTAATTAGGAACTAGAAAATTGCACAGCCTGTATTCAGTCAGGCATGCTATCTTCACTTGCCAACACAATTGCCAACACCCACTGCAGGAGCCTCTCCATCAGGCACTTGCTCATAAATAAAGCAAATGGTTATTCTTAGTCCTCATCACCATATTTTCCCACATACGTGGGCATAATGGAGTAAACAGCACTCCTCACATCAGGCAGCACAAATGTCAAGCTATAAATTTCAAGAGACCACTTTTTCGCTTGTGAAATTCAAAGTACATCTGACACTGAAGGCAAGGGTGACAAACACAAAAGGCAAGGTATTCTGAACATTCATTATCTGACACCAACAGTTGTTTGAATTGCTGGTGTAAGGAACTTCTTGAATGATTCAGGATTGATTCCTAAAACAAAGTGTAGAAATTACTCTTGGGAATATAAGAGTATTAATATTTTATACTTTTATATAGCACAATTAATCTGCTCCTATTACATGGGTTTTGCTCTTGTTGAAGCATTATACAAACATATTAGAAGGTTAGGAGATGATCTGATCAAAGTCTGCAAGATATGAACAGGGAACAACAGTGGAGTTCAAGATAAACTTTTTCCACTGGTTGGGGGTTCGAGAACGAGGTGACTACTCTGAGAATTAGGGCCAAACCTTTCAGGAGGGAAGTTAGAAAGCATTTGTACTCACAAAGGGCAGTAGAGGTTTGGAACTCTCCTCTACAAATGGCAATAGATGCTGGATCAATTGTGAATTTTAAATCTGGAAGAAAAAAATTTTTATATGGAGGAATGGGAGTCAAAGGCAGATAGTCTATGGTCATGCAATATCTCCTCAAATGGCAGAACAGGCTCGAGGTGCTGATTGGACAACTCTTGTCCCTCTGTTAACCACCCCAACTCATTTTTTTTTTCATTATTTTGTGCTTTAATTTTTGAAAATGAGAATTGTTGACAAGCTCAGAAATTACTTCTCATCCTTAACTGCGTTTCTCAAATTGGTGGGAGCCAAGCTTCTGAAGTACTGCACTCCATAGAGCATTGGTAGACACTCTGTGCCGTTAGACAGAGAGTTCCAGGACTATAATCTTGCAGTGAGGGAATGGCAATATATCTCCGAGTCAAGATGGTATGTGGTTTCAAGAGGTGCTCCGAGGTGGTTGTGTTCCTAAGCATGCCATATTCTTACACTTTCAGATGGTTGGGTTGGTAGCTTGCCAATGTGGCTTTGGTGAGTGATTGCAATGCATCTTAAAGATGACACACAATCAAGTCAAACAGTGGACATAAAACTGTAGAGTCAATAAAGCATGAAAACAAACCTGGCTATCCAACCTGCCCACACCAACGAGGCATCCCAAACTGAACTCATCCCATTTTCCTGCATTTGGCCCATACCCCTTGAAATCTTTCCTATTCACGCACCTGCCCAAGTGCAATTTACAGCTTATAATTACGTCCACCTCTATCTCTGGCAGCCTATTCCATGCCCTCTGTGTGCAAATGTGAGGCTGGATGAACACAGCAGGCCAAGCAACATCTCAGGAGCACAAAAGCTGATGTTTCGGGCCTAGACCCTTCATCAGAGAGGGGGATGGGGAGAGGGAACTGGAATAAATAGGGAGAGAGGGGGAGGCGGACCGAAGATGGAGAGTAAAGAAGATAGGTGGAGAGAGTATAGGTGGGGAGGTAGGGAGGGGATAGGTCAGTCCAGGGAAGACGGACAGGTCAAGGAGGTGGGATGAGGTTAGTAGGTAGATGGGGGTGCGGCTTGGGGTGGGAGGAAGGGATGGGTGAGAGGAAGAACCGGTTAGGGAGGCAGAGACAGGTTGGACTGGTTTTGGGATGCAGTGGGTTGGGGGGCAAGAGCTGGGCTGGTTGTGTGGTGCAGTGGGGGGAGGGGACGAACTGGGCTGGTTTAGGGATGCAGTTGGGGAAGGGGAGATTTTGAAACTGGTGAAGTCCACATTGATACCATTAGGCTGCAGGGTTCCCAGGCGGAATATGAGTTGCTGTTCCTGCAACCTTCGGGTGGCATCATTGTGGCAGTGCAGGAGGCCCATGATGGACATGTCATCTAAAGAATGGGAGGGGGAGTGGAAATGGTTTGCGACTGGGAGGTGCAGTAGTTTGTTGCGAACTGAGCAGAGGTGTTCTGCAAAGCGGTCTCCAAGCCTCCGCTTGGTTTCCCCAATGTAGAGGAAGCCGCACCGGGTACAGTGGATGCAATATACCACATTGGCAGATGTGCAGGTGAACCTCTGCTTAATGTGGAATGTCATCTTGGGGCCTGGGATAGGGGTGAGGGAGGAGGTGTGGGGGCAAGTGTAGCATTTCCTGCGGTTGCAGGGGAAGGTGCCGGGTATGGTGGGGTTGGAGGGCAGTGTGGAGCGAACAAGGGAGTCACAGAGAGAGTGGTCTCTCCGGAAAGCAGACAGGGGTGGGGATGGAAAAATGTCTTGGGTGGTGGGGTCGGATTGTAAATGGCGGAAGTGTCGGAGGATGATGCGTTGTATCTGGAGGTTGGTAGGGTGGTGTGTGAGAACGAGGGGGATCCTCTTTGGGCGGTTGTGGCGGGGGCGGGGTGTGAGGAATCTGTTGCGGGAAATATGGGACACGCGGTCGAGGGCATTCTCGATCACTGTGGGGGGAAAGTTGCGGTCCTTGAAGAACTTGGACATCTGGGATGTGCGGGAGTGGAATGTCTTATTGTGGGAGCAGATGCGGCGGAGGCGGAGGAATTGGGAATAGGGGATGGAATTTTTGCAGGAGGGTGGGTGGGAGGAGGTGTATTCTAGGTATCTGTGGGAGTCGGTGGGCTTGAAATGGACATCAGTTACAAGCTGGTTGCCTGAGATGGAGACTGAGAGGTCCAGGAAGGTGAGGGATGTGCTGGAGATGGCCCAGGTGAACTGAAGGTTGGGGTGGAAGGTGTTGGTGAAGTAGGTGAACTGTTCGAGCTCCTCTGGGGAGCAAGAGGCGGCGCCGATACAGTCATCAATGTACCGGAGGAAGAGGTGGGGTTTGGGGCCTGTGTAGGTGCGGAAGAGGGACTGTTCCACGTAACCTACAAAGAGGCAGGCATAGCTGGGGCCCATGCGGGTGCCCATGGCCACCCCCTTAGTCTGTAGGAAGTGGGAGGAGTCAAAAGAGAAGTTGTTGAGGGTGAGGACGAGTTCAGCTAGGCGGATGAGGGTGTCGGTGGAGGGGGCCTGATCAGGCCTGCGGGACAGGAAGAAGCGGAGGGCCTTGAGGCCATCTGCATGCGGAATGCAGGTGTATAGGGACTGGACGTCCATGGTGAAGATGAGGTGTTGGGGGCCAGGGAATTGGAAGTCCTGGAGGAGGTGGAGGGCGTGGGTGGTGTCACAGACATAGGTGGGGAGTTCCTGGACCAAAGGGGAGAAAATGGAGTCCAGATAGGTGGAGATGAGTTCGGTGGGGCAGGAGCAGGCTGAGACGATGGGTCGACTAGGGCAGGCAGGTTTGTGGATTTTGGGAAGGAGATAGAAATGGACCGTGCGGGGTTGGGGAACAATGAGTTTGGAGGCTGTGGGTGGGAGGTCCCCTGAGGTGATGAGGTCACGAATGGTGTTGGAGATGATGGTTTGGTGCTCGGGTGTGGGGCCATGATCGAGGGGGCGGTAGGAGGTGGTGTCGGAGAGTTGGCGTCTGGCCTCGGCAATGTAGAGGTCAGTGCGCCATACTACCACTGCGCCACCCTTGTCTGCGGGTTTGATGGTGGTCTCCTACCCTCCCTCGACCTCTTCATCTCCAACTGCCGTCAAGACATTACCCGCCTCAAACTCTCCAACCCTCTCACCCACTCCAACCTCTCCCCCGCAGAACGGGCAGCCCTCCGCTCCCTCTGCTCCAACCCCAACCTCACCATCAAACCGGCAGACAAGGGAGGCGCAGTGGTAGTATGGCGCACTGACCTCTACATCGCCGAGGACAGACGCCAACTCTCCGACACCACCTCCTACCGCCCCCTCGATCATGACCCCACACCCGAGCACCAAACCATCATCTCCAACACCATTCATGACCTCCTCACCTCAGGGGACCTCCCATCCACAGCCTCCAAACTCATTGTTCCCCAACCCCGCACGGTCCGTTTCTATCTCCTTCCCAAAATCCACAAACCTGCCTGCCCTAGTCGACCCATCGTCTCAGCCTGCTCCTGCCCCACCGAACTCATCTCCACCTATCTGGACTCCATTTTCTCCCCTTTGGTCCAGGAACACCCCACCTACGTCCGTGACACCACCCACGCCCTCCACCTCCTCCAGGGCTTCCAATTCCCTGGCCCCCAACACCTCATCTTCACCATGGACATCCAGTCCCTATACACCTGCATTCCACATGCAGATGGCCTCAAGGCCCTCCGCTTCATCCTATCCCGCAGGCCCGATCAGTCCCCCTCCACCGACACCCTCATCTGCCTAGCTGAACTCGTCCTCACCCTCAACAACTTCTCTTTTGACTCCTCCCACTTCTGACAGACTAAGGGGGTGGCCATGGGCACCCGCATGGGCCCCAGCTATGCCTGCCTCTTTATAGGTTACGTGGAACAGTCCCTCTTCCGCACCTACACAGGCCCCAAACCCCACCTCTTCCTCCGGTACATTGATGACTGTATCGGCGCCGCCTCTTGCTCCCCAGAGGAGCTCGAACAGTTCACCTACTTCACCAACACCTTCCACCCCAACCTTCAGTTCACCTGGGCCATCTCCAGCACATCCCTCACCTTCCTGGACCTCTCAGTCTCCATCTCAGGCAACCAGCTTGTAACTGATGTCCATTTCAAGCCCACCGACTCCCACAGCTACCTAGAATACACATCCTCCCACCCACCCTCCTGCAAAAATTCCATCCCCTATTCCCAATTCCTCCGCCTCCGCCGCACCTGCTCCCACGATAAGACATTCCACTCCCACACATCCCAGATGTCCAAGTTCTTCAAGGACCGTAACTATCCCCCCACAGTGATCGAGAACGCCCTTGACCGCGTCTCCCGCATTTCCCGCAACACATCCCTCACACCCCACCCCCGCCACAACCGCCCAAAGAGGATCCCCCTCGTTCTCTCACACCACCCTACCAACCTCCAGATACAACGCATCATCCTCCGACACTTCCGCCATTTACAATCCGACCCCACCACCCAAGACATTTTTCCATCCCCACCCCTGTCTGCTTTCTGGAGAGACCACTCTCTCTGTGACTCCCTTGTTCGCTCCACACTGCCCTCCAACCCCACCCACACCCGGCACCTTCCCCTGCAACCGCAGGAAATGCTACACTTGCCCCCACACCTCCTCCCTCACCCCTATCCCAGGCCCCAAGATGACATTCCACATTAAGCAGAGGTTCACCTGCACATCTGCCAATGTGGTATACTGCATCCACTGTACCCGGTGTGGTTTCCTCTACATTGGGGAAACCAAGCGGAGGCTTGGAGACCGCTTTGCAGAACACCTCCGCTCAGTTCGCAACAAACTACTGCACCTCCCAGTCGCAAACCATTTCCACTCCCCCTCCCATTCTTTAGATGACATGTCCATCATGGGCCTCCTGCACTGCCACAATGATGCCACCCGAAGGTTGCAGGAACAGCAACTCATATTCCGCCTGGGAACCCTGCAGCCTAATGGTATCAATGTGGACTTCACCAGTTTCAAAATCTCCCCTTCCCCCACCGCATCCCAAAACCAGCCTAGTTCGTCCCCTCCCCCCACTGCACCACACAACCAGCCCAGCTCTTGCCCCCCACCCACTGCATCCCAAAACCAGTCCAACCTGTCTCTGCCTCCCTAACTGGTTCTTCCTCTCACCCATCCCTTCCTCCCACCCCAAGCCGCACCCCCATCTACCTACTAACCTCATCCCACCTCCTTGACCTGTCCGTCTTCCCTGGACTGACCTATCCCCTCCCTACCTCCCCACCTATACTCTCTCCACCGATCTTCTTTACTCTCCATCTCCGGTCCGCCTCCCCCTCTCTCCCTATTTATTCCAGTTCCCTCTCCCCATCCCCCTCTCTGATGAAGGGTCTAGGCCCGAAACGTCAGCTTTTGTGCTCCTGAGATGCTGCTTGGCCTGCTGTGTTCATCCAGCCTCACATTTTATTATCTTGGAATTCTCCAGCATCTGCAGTTCCCATTACCGCTGTGTGCAAAGGTTGTTCCTCAGGTCACTTTTAAATCTTTAGCCTCTCACCATAAACCTATGCACTCCCACCCCCGTTTTGGACTTCCCTACCCTCTGGAAAAGACTTTGGTTATTCACCAGATCCATGCCCCACCCCCACCCCCACCTAATGATTTTATCAACCTCAATAAGGTCACCCCTCAGCCTTCAATGCTCCAGGGAAAAATGTCTTGGCATATCCAACCTCTCCTCGTACCTCAAACCTTCCAGTTCCAGCAACATATTTGCACCCTTTCTAGTTTAACAACATCCTTCCTGTAGCGGGGCACCCTGAACTGTACGCAGTCCTCCACAAGTAGCCTCACCCATGTCTTGTACAGCCACAATGTAACGTCCCGACTCTCATACTCAATCATGCAAGGGAGTGAAAGCTTATGGTGGCACTGTCGGCAATTAACCATTAATACTGGCGAAATAAATTTCCTAGTCCAAAATGATATCGTATTTGAACAACAAACAACAGGTCCCCCTGCTGCCCCCATCACATCAGTTGTCTTCACTCTGTTCAAGCCTACACCCACAACAGGGATAGGTGTTGATCAAGTGTTGCCAAAGGACAGACGACTGAAACTGAGAAATAATGGGACTTGTCTGAACTCAATAAATGACTCCAGTTCAGACAAGGACCATCATTTTTTAATAATGATACACTTAATTGTGGCTGCTTCCACCCTGACAAGCAGACATCTACATTCTCTGAATAGATTACTTGGTCCCTTGATTACCAAGAGGATGAAAAATTGCTGGTGTTGTTGGGCGGGGTGGTGTGCAGGAATGTGGAGTTGAGGTTAAAATCGTACCAGCCATGACCTTATTGGAGGGCACAGCAGGTTCAAAGGGCCGAGTGGCCTTCTTTTGTCCCTATGCTGTTGTGGAGTCTTGCTCTGCCCAATTTTGCTCAAGTTGGAGTGCAAGAACTTGGAATAGACAGGAGGCCTGATTTGCTAAAGTAGACTTGTACACAGATAAAGAGTAAAGAGGTGGTAATATTCTGAAACAAGATGAAGCTTTTGATGCATGAGGTGCTCATGCAGTTCAAAAAAGGATGGGGTGATAGAACGTAGGAAAGATTTTCATTCTGTGTAGATCACTTTTTCATCAAATACATGATTAGTCATTTTAGCCTGAAGCCTTTTTCTTTAGAGAGAGAAACAGAGCACAACACAACCTGAGCATCCCAGACCTCATTATTAATGGGATCTGAATTGTACTGTTAAGGTCAATGTTACGCTCCCAGCTGACATTATTTATGGACAAGACAGTAGCCAGTCTGAAACCTGGGCTTGATCAATCATGTTTTGTTTTGGATTTAACATATTGGAATCTCAATGAACCATAAGCATGTAAACCTGCATGTTTGGCTTTAACAAGATAGAAGTTCATGAACAGAAGAAGCAGAGATAAACAGGATAAAAGCAAATTATTTTCTTGTAGGACAAACTCAAATATTTTCAGATATCCATAGAATCCTATAGTGTGCATACAAGTCATTCAGCTCAACAAGTCCCTGAAGAGCATCCCACATAGACTCACCCCTCTACCCTATCCATGTAACCCTGCATTTCCCATGGCTAGCCACCTACTGTGCACATCCCTGGATGCTATGGGCAATTTAGCATGGCCAATCCACCTAACCTGCACATCTTTGGGCAGTGGGAGGAAACCCACACAGGCATGTGGAGAAATTCCATGCAGCCAGTTGCCAGAGGCTGGACTTGAACCTGGGCCCCCGGCACAGTGAGGCAGCAGTGCAAACCACAGATTCCCCATGCTGCATTTTGATGCACACAGTATAATTGCAAAACAGGAATGCACAAATTTACCAGAAAATCAGCCCATTTTGCATCACACTGAAAACCCACCTTGTACATTACCTGAAAATGTTGCTCATCTAGTATTCAGACCAGGGTACTTTTCTCTAACACCTTGATGGTTTTCAGTCGTTTACGATTTCAACTTGTACACTGGAACTATAGATTGCTTCCTCCTGAAAAACACCTGAACTTAAAACACAATCAGCTTTAAGAGGCCTCTTCAAAGTTTTATCCCAACGTATCTGCTCCGAAACGAACACTAACTCTCTCCTCCAAGGTAATCAAGTTCAAGTCCCTCAGAGGAGCCCTGACAGACAGCACTGCTCCAAAGTCATAAGTAAACTAAATTTAAAATGTCCCTTAAAAACGACAGGTTTCAGATACCTTTTGCATTACTGACACTCATCAAAACTTGGCCCATAGCCTTGAATGTTATCATATTTCAAGTGCTCAACCATTTTTTTCACATGATATTGGGATCAGAATTGGCTTTATTGTCACATGTCGTACAGTGGAAAGCCTACCAGTCACCACTGAGGATTTTAGGTACAGGGATACCTGGATACAGATCATCAAGTCCAAATTCTTAGGAAAAAAAATAGTAAAGAAATAAGAAATCCAGCATTGCAGATCACAGGAATAAATTAGAAAAATAGAGAAATAAAAAGTTAAAAAAAATGTCCTTCCAATCTATCCAGTAGCTGGCTTCTAGTCTGCATTGGTCATCAACTCCAAACTGCACTGTTTTTCACCTTGAGGCTGGGGGACTGCTCTGGAATCATCAAGGCCAGACATCCACACTGACACCATGTGGGGCCACCAAATACATACAGTGCAGAGTATATATCATATTCAAGATTTCAAAGGACGGTGCATAATGACACATGCAGTGTGTTGAGTCGGTAGAGGACGGGAATGGTGTGCCGTTCCATGCCATGATTGCAGGCAGAGCTATGTCAAAAAATGGATCGGTGCATTCTTTCAGACATGGATCCAGTTAGCACTCAAGATATCCCGAAGCACCAAGGAAACACGTTCTGAAATGTTATCACTCTCGTAACAGAAGAAACAGAGCAGCCAGTTTAGGTACAACAGGGAGCCCCACAGACACTAACGAGCAAATAACTCGACTTGGTTTGTATATCCTTGTTGGGAGACAAGTACGGGCCAAGAAGAGCTCTTCAGCAGCTTTGTTTCCAAGTCATGGCTGTGTAATCATTTCCATTCACCTCGTCTGATGTGGTTTGAAACCTAAGAATCATACACTCATGCAGCACAGAAGAGGCCCTTTAGCCCATCGATTCTGCACCACCCTGTCTCACTTTCCATCACTTAGTCTGTAGCCTCGACTGTTAGGATATTTCAAGTGCTAATCCACATACCTTTTCAATGTTGTGCCATTAAGTTTAAGGTTGTGGGCCTCGTGTGGGCAAGTAGGTAGTGGTGTATTTTTGGGTGGTTCAGACTGAATGGGTTTAAAGGTTCCGTCTGTATTAAAAGGTTGTATGATTCCAGCCTCTACTATCCTCCCAGGCAGTGTATTCCAGATTCCCACCACCATCTGAGTGAAAACAACTTAGCTCAAACTTCCTGCCCTTCACCTTAAAATTATGCCGCTTCAACAAAGGGGAACAGTTGCTTCCCATCCACCCAGTCCAAAGCCCCATAACCTTCAACACACACACACACACACCCTGCCCCTCATAACCTTATACATCTCAAGCAGTTTCGCTGCTGCAAAGGAAACAACCTGAGCCCTTCCAGACTCTCTGTTCATCACGAGAATGCTCCAAACCAGGAAACATCCTGATGAATCTCCCCCCACACCTTCCTACTAATGGTGGCCAGAACTGCACACAGCTACGAGTGATCCCAAGTTTTGTCCAGCTCCAACATAACCTCCCTGATCCATGTCACGATTGACAGAGTGAGCATGTCGCCTCAGTTATCCGACTAATCTGTCTGGCCGCCTCCGGGAATCTTCGGGCAAGCACCCCAAAATCCCACTGTTCCTCTAAGCTTCCTAGCCTTGCTCCCGAGAAGAATGCAGCACCCCCGATGGTGTGCCTAGGTCCCTGGAGTGGGGCTTGAAACCACACTCTCTGACTCTGCTCAAGACCAGGCTGGAATCGGTGGCAAGTGGAAATGGCTTCAGTTGGGCCAATGTTTCATTGGAGATCAGCCTCATCCAAGTCTTGATCCCAACAAAATGGAGCCGACTGTCAATGTTTTGCCAACAGATTACCACAATACCAACATGATTCACCATTACTGTTGCCACCTTTTGGATTTGGATATCAAATACGAAACATTAGAAAACTACATGTTCAAAACACACACACAAAAAAGCATCTGTTCCAAAAAAAGCACTCAAAACAAACATTTTGCCAAGTTCAAAATTTTCTGCACAGCATTTTTTTTGGACTATTTTCCAACTGCTCAAAGACAGGGGGGGAAGGATTTTTTTCACTGGTGTTCGTTTCAGGCATTCTTGGACAACTGCACTGAGAATCCTGATGGACCAAGAACTTCATCATTGTAAAACACGCATTGATTCATACCAAATGGGAAGACAGAACATGACTTCGTTTAGGGGCATGAGCAATAATTTTAACTGGGTGGAAGCAAGTTTTGAACCAATATTTCTTTGTTTAGAGGGCAATAAAGAATTAGAACAATGAGAAATTGAACTTGTTCATGAGCTCAAATTGGATTTAGACATGGGCTATTTCAGCTGAACTAATAATGGGTTGGAGTGCGCTTTTATCTGTGTTCTTGGCTCACTAGCTAACATTCTTGCTTGTCAATCCAAAAACATACCTTATTTAACTCCCCAAACTCCCTCCCATTTTTCCAGGTTTTTGTACACAATGTAGGCTGCCAGTAAGGTGCAGGGCTAATTTAATGCTTGAGATATTGTCCTTTAGGTAACATTTGAAACTGTGGTTAACTCAGCTGTTTCAGGTTGACAGTGTGCCACAGCAGAGCTGCAAGACATTATAATTTTCCCTCCTTAATGAATGCTCCTTGGTACATTGCAAATGATCTTACTTCTCACTGCTGTTGGTGGGATCTTACTGTATGCGATTGAGTTGGCAAATTTGCTTCCACATCAGTGCCGGTCTGTGAGTGCTCTGCCTTTTGTTTTAGTTCTGCATTAGTTTTTTTTCTGCACAGCCCTGTGAATGTTGTCTGATTTTACTGGACAAACCCTAGGGCACTTTGTAGGCAAGAATTAGTGCGAGGTGCAACTTCACAGACTTAGCGACAGCAACCTAAGACATGGGGACTGCATAGAGTACAGTCATACAGTCACACAGCATAAAAACAAACCCTTCAGTCCATACCGACCATAACCCCAAACTAACCTAGTCTCATCTGCTTGAACTTGGCCCATGAATGCAAATTAGGAGCAGGAGTAGATCACTCAGCCCTCAATCCTGCTCCACTACCCAAGCAAACCATGAGGTAAAGGAGAAGAATTAGGCCATTCAGCCCATCAAGTCTGCTCTACTGTTGGATGACAGCTAATAGGGTTTCAACCCCATTCTTTTGCCTTCTCCTCATAAGACTCCTTTAGTAACCAAAAACCTATCAATCTTTGTCTCCAACACACTCCAAGACTGAGCCTCCACAGCCTTCTGTGGCAATGAGTTCTATGATTCAGCACCCTCTTGCTGAGGACATTCCTCCTCAATTCAGCTCTAAATGGTTGCCCTTCATTCTGAGGCTGTGCCCCCACATCCTACACTCTCCTACTAATGGAGACGTCTTCTCCATGTCCACTCCATCCAGGCCTCCCAATACCGTGGAAGTTTCCATCAGATCCCCCTGATCCTTCTGAGCTCCAAATACAGATCCAAAGTTCCCAATCATTCCTTTCAATGACAAGCACTTCACTAGAGGCTTATGCTTTTAATCAGCGCTGACTTGATAAATCTAAATGCCCATCTTAACTACGACATCTAAATACAGAACAGGAAGTAGCACCAAATGTACGATTGTATAGTCGTAATTCATCTGTTTATGTTACAATGCCCTGTAGGGAGCTATTAATACTGGCAGTACCTCACATCAACTCCTTGCAAAAGCTTATGGACTAACTTGTGGGGATCAACCCTATTGCAGTGACTGGGCATTAACAGCGATATCAATACATCATCCAAAGTAAACAATTCTGTCAACTGCTCATCAAAACAACACCAATAATTCACCGAAAAATCTGAAGCGATGTTCTCCCCTACTCCTCCCTTTGATGTGTTGCTCCAGTTTTGATTGTCAGGCTCCAGGTCTCAATTCTGATTTGCACTGAAGTGGTGCAATCTTAGGGGAGGCTTCTTAATGGCATCAGTATTGTAGCTGAGCATAATCCCTTCCCTTACCAAACATTGCAAATGCGTCTCCAGCAGTCCCTTAATACTCCTTAAACATGGCTGTTGCAATCTTCTGTTTTATGAATCCAGCAATTCGCGAATCTGCCTTAATCCTACCCAAGTCGGCTGACAGGCTAACATGCTTCCAGGTTATCTGTCCAAAGATGTGCTGGTTAGGTGGATGGGCCTTGCTCAATTGCCCACAGTGTCCAGGAGTGTGTAGGCAAGTGGATTAGCCCCTGGAAATGCAAGGTTATGGGGATAGGGTAGGGAAGATGGGTCTTGGGTGGAATGCTCTTTGGAGGCGCAGTGTGGACTCAATGGGCCAAATAGCCTGCTTCCATACTGTAGGGTTTCCGAGATTTGCCAATGGGCAACACAGCTTCAATCTCCAAGAAAACCCCATCAGTCATTCAGGGAAATTCATAACCAAACAAATACAATAGAGTGGGCTTTTTCAAAATGCAAAATGAGTTTCTAATCAGCCCTCCCAGTCAAGTGAAATACAGTAACCAATGTGACAAAATGTGCCTTTAAGAGGATTTGTTCTGTCCTGCTTCTTTTGAAAACATATGTTGCAAACCTGATACCAAGGTCTGCTCCATGGAAAGTAGAGTAAATAGCTTTGGGGTTTAGTTAAAATTAGACAAAAGAAGCATGAATGGGTGGAGTCAGGCTCACACAGATCCAAAGTTTTGTTTTGTTTTCAGTTGTTGAAGTATAAAGTGTGTACTGTTTAAAGGCCAATTTGACCAACTGATTTGCAATTGGAACACAGTGCCTTCCTCTTGCCTTTAGATAACATAAAAGTCAGTGTCTCGGCTACCTCCTCGATACATTTTGAAGGGGTTTGGTCTGGTCTCGAACACCAATTAAACACCACCAAAGTCCTGTGAACTCAACACACAGTCACAACTCTCACACATTACCTCAACATCTCATGCTATGTTTCACAGTTACCAACATGCCACAATGGGCAATCTGTTTTGCACTCAGAACAAAACATTCCAAGAAGAGAATGAGAAAAGAAATGGAAAAATTCAACCAGAGACACAGCCCTTTGCCAACCTAATCACTCTGGTTTGAAAATCATTCTGCCAAATATTCCTTCAAAAACTCCTGGTACCATGCCAGACCTGGCCCACATGGGAAGCCAGATCACATCATTCGGTTGATTTTTAACTGATGTTGAACCTTGAACTAACTCCAAAACATGACTTGATGGGCAAAAAGACAGTCAAAGCTGGAGTTCAGGAAAAGCTAATCTTTATGGGTAATTAATCATATGCATATTTATCTTACTATTTCTTAACTACTTTGTATTTAACTCACTACTCTGAGTTGTTACTCTCTATGCTGTAAGCATTATGGCTTATACATGAATACCACCCATGTGTGATGAACTACCCAGGTTTGCTGTGATGAGTTTTGATCATTTCTCTGCTCCAGACTCAGAGTCTTCTCTTCATAATGGTGGGTCTGGAGTCATCATCCTGACGTTTCCAATGTCCTTTCATTTTATCTATCATTTCTTGCAACCTTCCAGAACGTTTCTGCCTCAAACCCTCTGAGCTCTGACATTCGAAGAGTTGTGAAAACAGGAGGCATGCGCTTCCATGGTTCATTTTCTCAGTCTTATTTTGCCTTTTTTGGCAACCATGGACATTGAATGAACTGTAGCAACGAGCATCTGCCCAGCTGTCTGGTTCTAGGTTTTCCTTCCACACAGCAAGCTGGTCTGGTCTTTGTGGGAAGCTCTCAATTTCCTGCCCTGCTAATTAGGCTTCAAGTCTGTTTGCCACAGGGTCGCTCTGCCCTCCAAAATAATCTAGCAAACATCTCAACAAAGACGAATTGATCAGGAAAAGTGCAACCGATGCTGACCTTATCAGCAAAGCGAGGAAGCCCAGAAGGGACGTAGGACATAAATAACCTTCTTATGTTCCTGCAACCCCCAGTAATCAGGGTGTCCATGTGCGTACACAGGAATGATACTGGAAACAATAGAGAAAGATGGATATCCTCTCTGTGAGAGAGGGCAGGAGGGGGTGTGGCAGGAAGTGGTGTCACACATCAATATCATATCAGTGCCAAATAACATGAAGGTACTCCAAAGACCAGCTCTTGCCCAAAGAAAAGGGGTCAAACCCCGCTGAGGTAGGTTTCAGAATTCACCCTACCTGGCCTACCCTTCACGTGACTTTAGATACGCCACTGCCTTCAGACCCACTCCCAGTCCGGGAGAAATTGGTCCCGGGCAGCATCAGCCGGTCGTGCCCAGATCCCACAAAATAATTTCTAAAATAGATGCAGCCACGCTGTCTATGTGTTGCACCATACCACAACCTTAGGAATCACACTTGGCTCGACATGTTGGCTTGACTTCTCTCCCCACGGATACTGTAAGACATTGTCTGCATGTTTGTTTCAGGATTCTAACATCTGCCATGTTTGTTTTGCTGACTCTGCATTGTGAAGGTGGTGTGGTAGGCTCAGGACATGTCCTATTGAGGAGCTGAGCGACCTCCTGCTGCTCCCATACCTTCAATGCTATGGGTGTATTCCATGTGAGCCACCTCTGTTCATGGTGTGGGGAACAGCCTGGTCTGGATTGAGTACAGTTTTGGTGGTGCACTGTTCTTGAAACTCTACACGTGGAGGTCTCACCGTCTGCCCAACCCTAGCAAAGTTCATGGGATTTGGATGTCTCACACGCGGTTGGATCTGGAGATCTGGCTGTGCCTGATTCACTGTGAAGGCAAACCCTGTTTCCTGCCATGACTCCACAAGTTGGGTTATCAGAGAAATTAATGCCCATCAAACATCCAGCTGACCATACTCAGTTGCTGGACCTTTCCGTGGAGCAAATCAACTTCGCTTCAGCTGTCAAGTTACTCATCAAAGTCTCTGAGCCCAATATGACTTTTTTGACAGGTTCACACATGAGCATTTTAGCCATGTACCAACCAGAACCACAGCAGTCAGAAATGCATGCCATGTTTCTTTGAGATCATTTTATATTTAATATTAATTGCTTTCCTCTCCCTGGTATCTATCTGTCAATCGTTGAAGGGACAGAGATGAATTTCAAATGTATTCAAATGCTAAAATGTATTTAAACTGCAGAGAAGTAATTACTTGGGATAAACAGCAAGATGTCCTGAAGTACTCACATTGTCCTTTCAATGAAAATGTTGTATTAAAACTCCCTTCAGTGCTGGGAATCCATTTTCACACAAATCAGTCAAACTCCTGTGAAGGTAAACAGTTCTTGGGTATCTATATATACAACCCATTTAGAAATACAGACAGATTTCACATCCTGTGCTTTCTTAAACAAAGCATCTTGTTCCCAGTTCTACCAGTTGAAATCATACTATTCTCAGTCATTGGCACTCCTGTATAGCAGTCTCAATGGAAGCTTCACTCTGGTCTTACTGGCAAAACTCACCCTTGTCATAAGCATAGTCATAGAATCATGCAGCAGAGAAACAGACCCTTCAGTCCAACTCACCCATGCTGACCAGCTTTCCCAAACTAAACCAGTCCCATTTTCATGCATTTAACACATATGCCCCCAAAACTTTTGAATTCATATACCTGTATAAATAACTTTTAAATGCTCTATCACTTTCTCTAGCAGTTCATTTCACAGACAAACCACCCTGTGTGAAAAAGTTGCCTCTCAGGTCCCTTATAAATCTTTTTCCTCTCACCTTAGAAAAATGCCCTCTACTTTTGAACTTCTCTACCCGAGGGAAAAGACCTTTGTTATTCACCTTATCCGTGCCCCTCCTGATTTTGTAAACTTCTACAAGGTCACACCTCAACCTCCTACACACCACTGAACCAAAGTCCTAGCCTCTCCTTATAACTCAAGTTAACTCCCTTATAACTCCCAGTAACATCCTTGCAAATCTTCTCTGCACCCTTTCCAATGTCATAACATCCTTCTTAAAGTAGGGTGATCAGAACTGCATACAGTCACCAAAAGTGGCCTCACTGATGTCCTGTGCAGCTGCAACATGACATCCCAACTGCTATATTCAATGCTATGGACAATGAAGGCAAGCGTGTTACTACCTTCCTCACCACCCTGTCAACCTGTGATACAAATTCTAAGCAACTGTGTACCTGAATGCCTGGGTGTCTCTACAGGGGAACACTCCCCAGGGCCCTACCATTAACTGTCTAAGTCCTGCACAGGTTCATCTTACCAAAATGAACTACTTTGCATTTATCAAAATTAAACTTCATCTGCTGTCAGATGATCAGTAAATTTGAATATGGCCTTTATAAATGGTTTGGTTTTACCCAATCTTCTTCATTCCACTCCTTGAGAAATTGCTGAATCTAATCCCACTCATGGCATTCAATGAATACCCTACCAACCACCAAATGCCTCAATTTGAAGCATCCCTTGACTTGTGAACTCAGCAACCTCCAGCGAGAGTTTGTCAGGGAAAGTGTGGATTGTCTGTCCAGTTTAAAATACATGTCCAGGGAGTCTGTGCTGGGATCACTAGAGTTAGTTTTTCTCTGCATCTCATCCAGTGTTGTGCCTGGCCTTGAGTTCCAATGTGTATCTCCACCCACCCCCGGCTCAAGCAGTGCGAGGAGTGTTTGATCTGGCAAGTGGGGATGGGGCTTTGTTACATATCTTCCCTAAAGTTCACCTGACAGTTCTTAACACTGAATACAATCATTAGCAAAGTGCTGCATTCCTCAACATTAGCATCCACAATTTTACAGAAGAGATGAAAAAAAAACTTGAACCAGAAAAATAAACAATCTTGGGAGTGAAAGTAAACTGCAAATAACTCTGACAAATACAGTGAACCTGAATATAGAATTATACAATAAAGGATCACTGATTTCCAAACAAACATGGTAAAGGAAATAAGTGACAGATTGCGAAAACAGAACAGTCACGATGACACTTCATTATTATCTGACATGACTTAATTTCCTTTTCTTTCATATTCTATCAATGTCCTCCATTTATTATTATTTCTACACTTCCCATGTCCTTATTTTAAAGTGAGATTGATGAACTGATGCCAATTACTGTCAACTCTATGGACATCTTGGACTTGTGATAAGGTGTCTGTTGGGACGTTGTTTGAAATGGGCGATCTTGTTAAACTTTCACACAGTTGCAAGAGAGACAGCATTCACTCTCTTTGAGCCTCAGGCCAGAGCCAAGGAGCCTAAGGGCCGGAACCACCTCGCCTCATGGAGAACATTGGGCAACATTCATTCAAGTGACACTGTTCCTTCCAGCTTCGGCTCCCAAGTGTCATGCTCTTCAAATTTAGGCTTAATCACCTTCACCAAGTTGTTTGAGCAGGTGGAAGGTTTCAGCATTCGAAATCACCAAGCACAGTCTTGTGGAAAACATTTCCTGAGTCACATGTTGGTTTTTACTGACTTTAAGAGATTGGAGTTAGAGTCACAGAGACGTACAGCTCAGAAAGAGACCTTTTGGTCCAACTCATCCAGGCAAACCAGATGCCCGAAATAAATCAAATCCCATTTACCAGCATTTGGCCAACACCTCTCTAAACTCTTCCTCTTCGTACACCCACCCAAAGGCCTTTTAAATGTTGCAATTTTACCAGCTACGTCACGTCCTCTGGCGGCTCATTCCATACACACACCACCCTTTGCGTGAAAAAGTTGTCCCTTAGGTCCCTTACAAATCTTCCCCCTCTCACCATAAATCTATGCCCTCCAATTCTGGACTCCCCCACCATGGGGAAAAGACCTTGTCTATATTCTCAATTCCTGTCATTCTGTTCTGAACAATTTGTCACTCTCTCTGCACGTTTTCCTTGTATTGAGAACCAAACTCTATCACCCTTTCCCTTTCAAACACAAAACCGTGGCTATTTAACCCACACCTGCCCTCCCTGTCAATCTTAACTCTTTGAGAATTCAGCCAGGTCCTCCTCCAAAGCCCACCTCCGCATGCCCCATCTCAACTCCTGGATGACATTTTACAGCCCTGGGTGGTGCCATATACTCACAGTTCCTGTCCTTCACAAGTGCTTGTCAAACGAAAACTGCAAAACAACTCTTCTAAAAAGAGCTGCAGGTCTTTCCTCGCAAGCAGTGAAATTCAGCAGAAATATTAAAAAATAAATAAAACATCAGGCAACTTGGTTAAATAATTCACAAAATCTATTTTATTTTGACATGAATTTCTTGCAGCACTGTCACTTTGTAAATAAAAGATGCAGCTTTTGACAATGTCGCACTGCAAATGTACTTCTGGCCTTCACTGTCACGTCCTGTGGGATGCATTGCCATGGCATTGGCTTCTGTACACATCTGACATTTGCTCAGAGACAGTATCCTACAAGGGCTGTTGGAAACCAAAGAAGATCTGGAACTTGGATTTGCTGCTCCCCCTCGGTCTGCCATGGGTTCTCTGCCTAATTACCATGGCATAGCCGCAGGCCTCAACACTCTCAAAGTGGGCAAGAAATCTGATTCGCACAGCACAAATCATGGAAACAGGTTCCCCTGCACCATCAGGATGGCTGCCAACATCCCCTTGACTCTCTTCAATCCTTCTGATGTGCAAGAGGGTCGAGGAGCTTGAAGTTGAAGGAGCTGAGGAGCAGGACATCACTGAGCATAAAGAGCACAGCAGAGGCAGAGTTAGACCAAACCAAACAACACCAGTCCATGCAACGTTTGAAGAGAACTCTCTGGGGCCCTCATATAAGATCATGGATGTGAACACAGGGATAGATTTGTTGTGACCTAGTTTAACTATACATCAGGGTGTGGATCTATAATTAATATCCAATATTGCTTCCCAAATCATGTGTAATAAATGCTATTACTCCAGTGTATAAAACCAAAGACAGTCCTCGATTTTATCTTCTTTGCCTTGGACTGTAAAAACTAAATTCGTCATGTGGCTTTGAACTATACTATAAGAGACCAACATGATATTTCAGAGGGTTAGGGATGTCTACGTTCTGCTTGTCAACATTGTTTGCTTTGTTCCCGAGTGTGTTCAGTTGCGCAGAGCAGTTCATCAAGCAAGTGGGGATGGAGGGAATCAGCCTGGAAATAAAGTGTTCTTTCAGAATGTCATTAAAAGGTAGGACTTGGAGCAATGCTGGACTCCTGCATGTTTGACTTCATCCTGAGGCTTCAGTCACCAATCTCCAACTCAGCTAAGGAAGCTGTGCAGGTTGAAAATATTGAGCCAGCAATCATTTATTCTGATCACAACGTATGCTGGAACACTGGATGAACGATCCTGAATCTATTCTAACAGTGAATCAGTCAACTTTTGGACTCTGCTCATCTTTTGTGGATTAGATCCAGATTAACTCTAAATTCATGAATGCACAACTCTAACCTTCTCTGTTCCTCTGCTGCAAGTCAGACCTAATCCTGGTTGTCTAAGTCCACGGACATCCTGGTGTCTCTGGGTTGCATCTCAAAGTTGTCCTAGTTAGAGGATGGTCTGATGCCTAGGTAGCAACCACTCATGGCTTCTGTTTTGGGCAAACTGGTGCCACCAATCCTCTTCTCTCTCCTGTTCTTGGGGGCCCCTGGGAAGAATGGACCACAAATCTACCTCAGCAAGAGAGACACATCTTAGGTACCAAGCTAAGGCTCATTGCACCCCAGTAAAAACATACAGATTACACGGACGTTAAGCACATTAACCACAATAAAATCAAGGCACTCAAGACATGTCCATCTCTGCAAAGAGAGTAGCCAACAGCTACTTGCTCCAAATGTAACTCTTTGAATGCAAGTGCCATTTAGAACCTAGTGACTGTGTTACATTGCAGAATGGGTGGAGCTTCTACTTACGGCAAATTGTTCATGTGGGTGTCACCAGTTAGACAAGCATCTATTGACCATTCTTAAATGCCCAGAGGGCAGTGAAACAGGCAACCCCATTGCTGTGGTTCTGGAATCACATGTGGGTCAGACCAGGTAAAGGTTGCAGTTTTCTTCCACAAAGGACATAAATGAACTAGGTGGGCTTTTCTGAAATTAGGCAACAGTCTCATGGTCATCATGAGACTCTGAACTCTAGACTGTTGCTGAACTAATGGGGGGGATTCACATCGGGGTTTCCAGAGCATTACCTGTGTTTCTCAACAGACAGTCCAGTGCCAATATCGCTATGCCATTGCCTGTGCCCTTACACAATAATCCTGGTTGCCTGGCTGGAGGTTTCCTTGCTCAGGATGTCACAGTTGAGATGGGTGGTTTGCTGGTATCTCACTTAGTACCTACAACGTCGACCTTGGCTTAGATCAGTTGTTCGATCCTGAAACTCATCTGAGCGAACCCACCTCAGGAGGTTACTCAGTAATTGAGCTGAGCAGTGTGAAACAAAGACAGCAAAAGACCTGTTGCACATTTTTGATGGGGTCACACGAAAGCCAAGAACCTGTTACCTCCTCCTATTAATGTTTACAGACAAAAAAATGACTATTTCAGCCACATTCAAACCCTGTAGGATCTTATCAAGGAGTCAGCATCTGAAGAAGAGGCGCTGAAATTTTGTAGGAGCAGGGTGGGGGTACACCTTGCAGTCAGGGACTTAACATGCGATTTCCAACTTTATTGAACAATCATGAAGCTAATTTCATGCTGTTGTAACCTGAACCAGGGTTGTTGCTTCCACAATGCTGCCAACCCTCCAGTGACTATCATTAACCTTCGTAAATTCAGCTCTCATAAGGAATGTTTAATGCTGCTGTAACCAAAAGCAGTTCATTATCGCCGCTGCTCCTCTAAATTGCTTTTCTTGTTAAAAAAATCTGAGATATGAATAATTCAGAGAACAGAGGCCACAGCAAATGCATGTGACATGATATATTTGTGGCCCAGTAACATTTAATAAGGGCGGAGGGGGGGGGGGGGGCGGTAATCAAACTGGTAGGGCAGAACAAGTCACAAATTCAAACAGAGCTTTCAGGGTTTTAGACTCAAGTCCATTTGCGGTCTCCTTGCTGAAGGACATGCATGAATTGTCTCTATTCCTGCCCCAAACATGGAGATGTTATTGCGCAACAGGGCAACAGCTAGACTGATACATAAGCCCCTACCCAAGTGACATTACTCCCTGCCTCATCTGATGGAGCTGATTCCACCTTAGTACACACTTCCAAATGGACTTGAGGTCGTGACTATTGCTCAACCAGAGATTGTTCATAGAGTCATACAGTCATACAGCATGGAAACAGACCCTTTGGTCCAACCAGTCCATGGTGAACATAATCCCAAAATAAACCTGTCCCACTTGCCAGCTTCTGGCCCATATCCCCCCAAACATTTCCTATTCAAGTACTTACCCAACTGTCTTTTAAATGCTGTAATTGTATTCACATCCATTACTTCTTCAGGAAGTTCATTCCACACTCGAACCACCCTCTGTGTAAAAGATTTGTCCCTCACTTTATTTTTTTTAAATCTCTCTCCTTTAACTTTAAAAATATGCCCCCTAGTTTTGAAATCCCTCATTCTCGGGAAAGGATACCTACCATTAACCCAATCTATACCACTCATGATTTTATAAACCTCTAAGGACACCTCTCAATCTCCTACACTCCAGTGGAAAATATTCCCAGCCTATCCAGCCTTTCTTAAACCTAAGACACGCAGCAACATCCTGGTAAATCTTTTCTGAACCTTCTCTAGCTTAGTAATATCCTTCTGTAACTGGCCGACCAGAACTGGACACAGCACTTCAGCGGAGATGTCAACAATATTCCACACAACCTCAACATGACTTATTGACCAGGAAACCAAATTAATCTCAGAGGGCAGTAAAATACAACGGGTTAAAAATACCAGATGTGATACAGGCTGGGACGATGTCCGATCATGTGGAACTGAAAGCAGAATTAAAGTGGTTCTCGTGGGGGCTTGCTGAATCATGTCTCTGTTAATAGTTATAATGGGAACTGCAGATGCTGGAGAATCCAAGATAACAAAGTGTGGAGCTGGATGAACACAGCAGGCCAAGCAGCATCTCAGGAGCACAAAAGCTGACGTTTCGGGCCTAGACAACTCATATTCCGCTTGGGAACCTTGCAGCCCAATGGTATCAATGTGGACTTCACAAGCTTCAAAATCTCCCCTCCAAGGGGAGAGAGAGAGAGAGAGGCACCAAAACAAGCAAGCACTCAGGAAGATCTGAATACCAAGCAGTGACTTCACAAATAGGTGCTGCTGAAACTTCAAACCCAGTTAACACAGATCGCTGACACATGGTTGTCAGAACAGCAGACAAATAATGTCATTCATGTCTGACTAAAGAACAATGGGACAGATCTCTTGGGACTGAAGCTCCAAGTTGGAATAGTAACTTCATTAAGACTTGATATAATTATTGCTGTGGCCATGAAACCAACTTCTGCTGACATATCACCACCTTGAAGGTTCCTTGCTCTAATCACAAAGATTGGGTTACTACACGTCAGGAATTCAGCTCACTACCAATTGCTCTCTAGGTCAACTGGAGATGGGCAATTACTGCTGGCCATACTAATGCCCATACCTCACCAATGAATAATAGACAATAGACAATAGGTGCTGGAGTAGGCCATTTGGCCCTTTGGGCCAGCACCACCATTCATTATGATCATGGCTGATCATCCACAATCAATATCCTGTTCCTGCCTTATCCCCATAACCCTTGATTCCACTATCTTTAAGAGCTCAATCTATCTCTTTCTTGAAACTATCCAGAGAGATGGCCTCCACTGCCTTCTGGGGCAGAGCATTCCATATATCCACCACTCTCTGGGTGAAGAAGTTTCTCCTCAACTCTGTTCTAAATGGCCTAACCCTTATTTTTAAACTGTCCTCTGGTTCTGGACTCCCCCATCAACGGAAACATACTTCCTGCCTCCAGATTGTCCAATCCCTTAATAATCTTATACGTCTCAATCAGATCCCCTCTCATCCTTCTAAACTCAAGTGTATACAAGCCCAGTCGCTCCAATCTTTCAATATATGATAGTCCCGCCATTCTGGGAATTGACCTCGTGAACCTACGCTGCATTCCCTCAATAGCAAGAATGTCCTTCCTCAAATATGGAGACCAAAACTGCACACAATACTCCAGGTGTGGTCTCACCAGGGCCATGTACAGCTGCAGAGGGACCTCTTTGCTCCTATACTCAATTCCTCTTGTTATGAAGGCCAGCATGCCGTTAGCTTTCTTCACTGCCTGCTGTACCTGCATGCTTGCTTTCACTGACTGATGTACAAGAACATCCAGATCTCGTTGTACTTCCCCTTTACCTAACTTGACTCCATTTAGATAGTAATCTGCCTTCCTGTTCTTGCCACCAAAGTGGATAACCACACATTTATCCACATTAAATTGCATCTGCCATGCATCCGTCCACTCACCTAGCCTGTCCAAGTCGCCCTGTATTCTCATAACATCCTCCTCACATTTCACCCTGCCACCCAGCTTTGTGTCATTAGCAAATTTGCTAATATTACTTTTAATGCCTTCATCTATATCATTAATATATATTGTAAACAGCTGCGGTCCCAGCACCGAACCTTGTGGTACCCCACTGGTCACTGCCTGCCATTCCGAAAGGGACCCGTTTATCAATACTCTTTGCTTCCTGTCAGCCAGCCAATTTTCAATCCAAGTCAGTATTTTGCCCCCAATACCATGTGCCCTAATTTACTCACTAATCTCCTATGTGGGACCTTATCAAAGGCTTTCTGGAAGTCCAGGTACACTACATCCACTGGATCTCCCTTGTCCATCTTCATATTTACATCCTCAAAAAATTCCAGAAGATTAGTCAAGCACGATTTCCCCTTCGTAAATCCATGCTGACTCTGACCTATCCTGTTACTGCTATCCAAATGATTCGTAATTTCATCTTTTATAATTGACTCCAGCATCTTTCCCACCACTGACATCAGGCTAACCGGTCTATAATTCCCTGTTTCCTCTCTCCCTCCTTTCTTGAAAAGTGGGACAACATTAGCCACCCTCCAATCCGCAGGAACTGATCCTGAATCTATAGAACATTGGAAAATAATTACCAATGTGTCCACGATTTGTAGAGCCACCTCCTTAAGTACCCTGGGATACAGACCATCAGGTCCCGGGGACTTATCAGCCTTCAGACCTCACAATCTATCCAACACCATTTCCTGCCTAATATAAATTCCCTTCAGTTCATCGATTACCCTAGGTTCTTCGGCCACCATAACATCTGGGAGATTGCTTGTGTCTTCCTCAGTGAAGACAGATCCAAAGTACCTATTCAACTCATCTGCCATTTCCTTGTTCCCCATAATAAATTCAACTGTTTCTGACTTCAAGGGCCCAATTTTAGTCTTAATCATTTTTTTTTCTTTTCACATACCTAAAAAAGCTTTTACTATCCTTCTTTATATTTTTGGCCAGCTTGCCTTCGTACCTCATTTTTTCTCCACGTATTGCCTTTTTAGTTATCCTCTGTTGCTCTTTAAAACTTTCCCAGTCCTCCAGCTTCCCGCTCATCTTTGCTATGTTATACTTCTTCTTTTTTATTTTTATACAGTCTTTAATTTCCCTTGTCAGCCACGGCTGCCCCCGCCTCCCCTTAGGATCTTTCTTCCTCTTTGGTATGAACTGACCCTGCACCTTCTGCATTATATCCAGAAATACCTGCCATTGTTGTTCCACTGCCATCCCTGCTCGGGTATTGAACCATTGAACTTTAGCCAGCTCCTTCCTAATAGCTCCATAGTTCCCTTTATTCAACTGCAATACTGACACTTCCGATTCTCCCTCTCAAACTGCAGATTAAAACTTATCATATTATGGTCACTACCTCCTAATGGCTCCCTTACTTTGAGGTCCCTGATCAAATCCAGTTCATTGCACAACACCAGATCCAGAATTGCCTTCTCCCTGGTAGGCTCCAGTACAAGCTGTTCATGAGCTGTTCATCATGAGGTTCCAAATTCCTGCCTTGCCAGTAACTGAGAAAGGGCCACCGGGCCCGAAACATTAACTCTGATTTCACTGCACACATGCTGCTAGGCCTGCTGAGCTTTTCCAGCAATTTCTATTTTTGTTTCTGCCAGGGCCTGAGTTTAAGGGAGCATGTGCGAATTACATTGTCACACTAACAGGAATGCAACTGGAAAACAGAGCTATGAACACTAACAAGGGTAGCGGTACTCCTTACAAGATGCAGTGCAACAACACTGTGGTCCCTTCGACATCGGCTTCCAAACACACAAGGACAGAACCAGCACACGTGAGCGAACACTAGCCCCTGCAAGCACTCCTGCCAAGTCACTGTACCTTCATCGTGACCAGGTGAAAACAGTGAAGCTAACTCTTTTAAAGATTTGTGTAGCTACACCACCAGGACAATGCCAATTCAAAGCACCAGCACCCTTCTCAAGGTTTAACGGAATGGGCAGTAAACATCAGATTTGCCAGCAACTTCTCCTCCTGGTGATGCCGAAATGTGAAGAAAAACAACAGCCCTCATTTGATGAAAGCACAATCAACAGGAAAGAATAAGCCAACAGCTTGTCCGAGAACCTGTTGATCTGTAACAATAATTTAATCAGATATTCAGGCCCTTGATTCAACAGCTAATGGGTTCAGTGAAAGCTGAATTCCAAGTGTTAATTTAATCACAGCAGGTCTTCATTCCTTCATATGGAACCACTGCAATTAAATTACATGGAAAATTTCCCAAAGAACTCCGAGAGGCTGATGTTATTTCATCCGCAGTGCACGTGATATCACCTTCTGAGTTTTAAAGAGGCAAAATGATTTAAAGTTGATTCTGAAATTTTGTCTTGTGCAAGGGAGACACAGTGCAATCCCATCAAGAATAACAAAAAGCAAGATGCATCAAAGAGCAGAGACCAGTTATCTCCATTAAAGAGACTTTTTCTTCCAATTTTCACCTATCCACACCTCTCAACGGGACTCTATTTTTTCCCTGTCTCTTCCTCTCTCACACACACATCCACTGGCATGCAAAGGTATGGAATAACGGATGGTGGAAAACCCTTTGCTTAATCTTCAAGTTGTCCTCAGATGAGACCTGAAGATGCAAATTGTTTTTGGGTTGTAACGTCTCATCGAACACATCCAGGTCATGGGCACAGATGGGATAGAGAGTAAAGCTCCCTCTATATCTCCTTCTAAATGTACAATGGATGGTTTCTATTGTGACCTCAAAGTTCAGTACCACATGTTGTTGTCCATCCTGATCCACCACGAAATGGGATGTGGTGTACAATTGCGAGTACGCTATAGACAGTGCACAGCAGTACCTCTCCAGACAGGTTCTATACAACCTCCCAGTTACCATTTATCGTCCTATCTTGAGACACCATTGTTGACTGCTTGGCATTTTTGATTTAAACATATTAATATACCAGGGACATCACGGAGTTAGATTCACAGCATAGCTTCCTCTATGCTGTGCCTGCCAAACACTCGCAGGACAGGGACAGCACAGCGTGAGAGGCAGAGTAAAGCTTCCTCTACACTGTCTCCATCAAACACTCCTAGTACAGGGAAAGCACGGGGTTAGAACAGAATACAGAACAAAGCTTCCTCCATTGTTTGCAAGCGAAAGGAAACTGTACATAAACTATGCCTGTCAAACAGCCCACAGAGAAGAACAGCATGATCTAGACACAGAGTAAAATTCCCTCAACTCTCTTAAACTGTAAGTAAACTGAAAACAAAGCTTCCTCTCTACTGCCTCCTCATCAAACACCACCAGGATAGGGACAGCATGGGGTTCCGTACACAGGAAATCTCACTCCACACTTTCCACAGGGTATACCACAGGGTTAGATTTAAAGGAAGGCCCCAACTGCATTTTCCCATTGCATGCTCCCACCACTGGCACAACAATTTGAGCCGGAGTTAGACTGAGCACTGGCCCCCTCAGGATTCCTCTTTTGATGCAGTTTGAAGTGGGGGCAAGCAGAGACTCCTTGACACTAGTCACACGTATATCACAACAAGAACCTGCACTCACACTGCCCTGACAGCACAATCACATGTCTCAGTGACACATACCTCTGGAGGTTTGTCAGAAGAAATTTACACTGATTCACGGAGGGCAAGTGGCCAAAAGTTTGATGCAAGAGACAAGCGATAAGGAGCGTCTTGGAAGATGAGAGTGAGGAGGAGAGACTTCAGGAGCAGGTTCCAGAGGTTGGGACATAGGGACCAGTGGCAGAATGGTGAAAATCAAAGATGACACTTAGAACCAGATACATGAACACCCATCTCATTCAACGAGTCATCTGGGCATGATTCCCCATTTAGCATTATTACCAACTTGTCTCAGAGACTCAATTATCAAGTGAAAGACACTGCGCAAACCTATTTCATGAAAGACCATCACAATCTGTAACTTGTTTTTCCTGATGTTAGTTGGAGCTCCATTCCAACTGAGGTTGCAGTATGACAGCACCAGCCAGTGTCTGACACACTTACACTCCCGGGCTCCGCCTGGCCTCTGATTTGCTGCATTTCTGACAGGCATGTCCACTGACACTAGCGCAATTCTTGGTCCTCAGGGGGTGCCTCAAGACTGGTGAACGAAGGTGTGAAGGCGCCAGAAACAGCAGCATGTGGGAGATTTAGTGTCAAGGATTAAGACTCAAATATGAAAATAGCAGCCAAGTGATCACATGATAGAGAGAGTCTGGAGACTGGCGTGGCACGGTGACTCAGTGGTTAGCACTGCTGCCTCACAGTGTCAGGGATCTGGGTTCAATCCCATCGTTGGGTGACTGTCTGAGGGGAATTAACACATCCCTTCCAAAGTCTGAAGATATGCAGGTTAGGTGGATTGGCCATGGGAAATGGTGGTTACAGGGATGGGTTGGGTATGGGTGGAATTTCTTTGAAGGGTCAGTGTCTTTTTTAAAGCCTTCCTCTTTAAAAATATGGCCTCTAGTTTTGAACTCCACCACCCTCAGGAGAAGACACTTGCCATTCACCTTATCTGTAGCTCCTCAACATTTTATAAATCTCAATAAGGTCATCTCTCAACTCCCTATGCTCCAGTGAGAAAAACCCCAGCCTCTCTTTGCAACTCAAAACCTCCATTCCCAGCAACGTCCTGATCAATCTCTTTTGAACACTCTCCAGCGTAATAATATCCTTCCCTACAAGAGGGAAACCAGAATTGGACACAATAATCCAGGCCTCACCAACATCCTGTACAACCTAAGTCTGCACAGTCCCAGTTTATACATGGTGTTGCAATCACTCCTGGTGAATGCAGGGGCATGAACCCCACTGCAAACCTCTCGTTCTCACGTTCTCACGTTGCAGTATAATCGAATGTGTTGGACTGGATGGTGGGATAATTCTGCCAGTTGGGATACTGCCAAGCCTGCTCGCACCAAACTGGAACACAAGCTGATTCACTCAGCCGTGAGGAGATGGCCCAGCTGCAGCTTTGTGATGAAGCTGTTGGAAATTGGCCAGATTCAGCTCGTTTAATCGCATTTCATGTTTTCCCCAGTCAGGTAAGATACCGGACAACTTCACAGAAATTAATCTAAACCTCTCCCCAACCCCGCAGCCCTCTCAACCACCAATGCAATCCCACCTTCCCCAATCTAACCCAAAATCTCTGGGGTCAGCAGAGAAGGAGCATTGCATCCCTTACTGATTTTAACCCCATTGATTGATTGATTGATTTTCACATGCACTGAAATATAGTGAAAAGCTTTGCTTACAAGCAGTATCGACAGATCACAGTAAGCAAGAATGTACAAATCAAAACGACTTCGACAGAGGCATACAGGTTATTTTGCACAGGGTGTGCGTTAGGTGAGATCAATGTTAGAAAGATCAGCATAATTTAGACCATAAGACCATAAGATATAGGAGTGGAAGTAAGGCCATTCGGCCCATCAAGTCCACTCCGCCATTTAAATCATGGCTGATGGGCATTTCAACTCCACTTCCCTGCACTCTCCCCGTAGCCCTTGATTCCTTCTGAGATCAAGAATTTGTTGATCTCTGCCTCAAAGGCATCCAACGTCCCAGCCTCCACTGCACTCTGTGGCAATGAATTCCACAAGCCCACCACTTTGGGGTAGAGAATCCATTCATCAGTCTGATGATGGCCAGGAAGAAGCCTTTCCTGAATCTGCTGGTGTGCGCGCTCAGGCTTCTGTATCTTCCGCCTACTAAAGGTGTTGCAAGAGAACATGATTGGGATGTGATGGGTCTTTGATGATTTTGGTCACATTTTAACAGCAGCGAGCCCTGGTTGGACAATTGGCTTCCGTGATCGTCTGGACTCTGCACACCACCTTCGGTGCTTTCATACGGTCCTGAGCAGCGCAGTTCCCATACCAGGCCATTATGCATCCAGACAGTGTGCTTTCAATGCATCCATAAAAGTTGGTGAGACTCCTGATGGACATGTCAAATTTCCTGAGCTGCCTGTTGCAACTACATAGTAAGTCCAGGACAAGTTGTCAGTTATCGTTACTCTGAGGTCCTCGATGCTCTCCGCCCTCACAACTTCAGTTCCATTGATGCAGATGGGGGCATGTTCTCCTCCTTTCTATCTCTAGTCAATGAACGGACCTTTAATTCTGCCACCATTATGAGAGAGGCTATTTTCTTTGCACCACATCACCAAGCCCTCTATCTCATGCCCTTATCCTATCTGGAAGCATTACGGTACGGTATGGCAACAGCTCTGACCAGGACCCTAACAAATTACAGAGTTGTGAACACAGGCCAGTCCACGACAAAAGCCAACCTTCCATCCATGAACTTTCATCTAAACTTCTAAATGCCTTGGAAAGGCAGCCAGCATCACCAAAGGCCCCTCCCACCCCAGTTATAATCTCTTCCAACTTCTTCCATCAGGCAGAAGATACAAAAGCTTAAACAAACGTACTAACAGCTTCCTCCGCACTGTTGTTAGACTTCTCATTGGACCTCTCAAAATTCAAATGTAATGTTGATCTGGCATTTTGTCCACCTTCTTTGCAGCCATAACTTCATAGCTGTTGCCTTGTTCTATCATCCTATGATCTTATGTGTTATCATCTGCCTGTACTGCATGCAAAACAAAACTTCTCACTGCACCTTGATACATCTAACAATAATAAATCAAATCAAATCAAATCAAATCAAATCCTGAGCTTCGCTGTGTTGCTGGGATTTGTGTCTGGGAGCATTACTCTCCATTTCTCAAAAGGTCATTGGATGGTTATTTACACTGAAGTGGTGCCCAAGGGATCAGAGGAAAAAGGATGAGATTGATCTTAAGGTTCATTTGATGAGTACAATGGGCTGAATGGCCTTCTGATGTGCCAAAATATTTCTGTGACTGCTCCTTGGCTCAATGTCCATAGAGACTCAATCTCAGGAAGGCTCGCTGGAGAGCATTCTAGGGCAAAAGAGAGGGTTGCATCTTTGCAGCCCGGTTTCATGATGCCAGGATGTCCCAAAGCACTTTAGACACAAATAAGAAGGCTCATGAGGCACAGTGTCACTGTTACACAGAAAAAAATCGGTAAGAAGTTTCCAAACAGCAAGCTCTGACAAACAGCAGCTCTATTGTGACCAAGGTATTTGCTTTAATGAAGGATAAAGGAGTCAGTGCTAACACGCCTGACTCTTTTTCAAAAAGCACCATGGGATCCTCCATACCCATGACAAGACAGATGGGACCTTCGTTTAACACCTCAGAGAGTACAGCAGTCTTCGAGCACCACACCAAATAGCTGCCAAGGTTCCACATTCAAGTGCCCCAAGTGCATTAATGTTCTGAACTCAGGCTCTCACTCATCGAACCATTTCTGATGCCTGACCATGTCTGAGATATTCTGACAACTTGGCCAAGTTTCACCTCCCCAAACCTGAGCTCCTGGCACAAGTTTTGACAGCCTGTTCTGGTGTAGATATGCCGGTGTAAGCCTATGCAGTGTTGTGTCACGAGTGAAATTCAAGACTTTTCAGGTCGAAATTAAAGACATCACTGAATCATCTTGGATCATTCCTAAAACCTGACTCCTTTGTGGCCAATTTAAATTCAGCTACGCTTTCCTCAAATCAGAGATCTTTTTGCATTAACTGAGTTTTGCTCCAACTCAAATTACTCACTGAGACCAACTCAGTTACTTGCAGGTGCTTTCTGTGCCTTCATTGTTTTACAAAATGCACTTACATTAAAATTTCAGGTTGTTATCTAGTGTCAACTGACTCATACTCACATTCAACTCCCTCGCACAATTTCTTTTCCAACTTTTATCTCAGTTTCTCTCCCAACTGATTACCGGCTTGCACTTCCACAGCACACTGTGCCCTTGTTGAAGACCGAAGGTTTCAGGTACATAATTCTTTTCAAGTTTCCTTCAAACATAGATAAGGTGGTTAAGAAGGCATTTAGCATGTGCCTTAATTGCGCAGACATTTGAGTATGGGAGTTGGGGCATTATGTTGCAGGACATAGGTGAGGCCTCTTCTAGAGAGTACTTTGTCCAGTTCTGGTCACCCTGTTGTAGGAACGATATTAAGCTGGAGAGGGTTCAGAAAAGATTTATCAGAACATTGCCAGGAATGGAGGTTTTGAGGCTGGATAGGCTGGGGCTTCTTTCACTCGAGTGTAGGAGATTGAGAGATGAGCTGACAGAGGTTTGTAAAGTAATGAGGGGTAGAAATAGGTGAATCACAGGCGCCTTTTCCCGAGGGTGAGGGAACTCTAAACGAGAGGAGAAAGATTTAAAAAAGACATTTATGGCAATTTTTATTGACACCAAGTGGTTCATGTGTGGAATGATCTTGCAGAGGAAGTGGTGGATAAGGGGGAAAATAATAATATTTAAAAGGCATTTGCATAACTTCATGAATAGGAAAGGTTTGTGGGATATGGGCCAAGCACCCACCGGTCCCCAACACCTCATCTTCACCACGGACGTCCAGTCCCCATCATTACTCATGCAGATGGCCTCAAAGCCCTCCGCTTCTTCCTGTCCCGCAGGCCCGACCAGTCTCCCTCCACCGACACCCTCATCCGCCTCGCCGAACTCGTCCTCAACCCTCAACAACTTCTCTTTCGACTCCTCCCACTTCCTACAGACTAAGGGGGTGGCCATGGGCACCCGCATGGGCCCCAGCTACGCCTGCCTCTTTGTAGGTTACGTGGAACAGTCCCTCGTCCACACCTACACAGGCCCCAAACCCCACCTCTTCCTCCGGTACATTGATGACTGTATCGGCGCCGTCTCTTGCTCCCCAGAGGAGCTCGAACAGTTCATCCACTTCACCAACACCTTCCACCCCAACCTTCAGTTCACCTGGGCCATCTCCAGCACATCCCTCACCTTCCTGGACTTCTCAGTCTCCATCTCAGGTAACCAGCTAGAAACTGATGTCCATTTCAAACCCACTGACTCCCACAGCTACCTAGAATACACCTCCTCCCACCCACCCTCCTGCAAAGATTCCATCCCCATTCCCAATTCCTTCACCTCCGCTGAATCTGCTCCCAGGATGAGGCATTCCACTCCCGCACATCCCATATGTCCTTGTTCTTCAAGGACTGCAACATCCCCCCCACCACCCCCCCCCCACCTCCACCCCCGCTGTGGTCAAGAACGCCCTCGACCGGGTCTCCAGCATTTCCCACACCTCATCCCTCACACCCCACCGCCGCAATAACCGCCGTAAGAGAATACACCTCGTCCTCACATACCACCCCACCAACCTCCAGGATACAACACATCATCTTCCGACACTTCCACTATCTACAATCCAACCCCACCACCCAAGGCATTTTTCCATCCCCACCCTTGTCTGCCTTCTGGAGAGACCACTCTCTCCATGTCTCTCCTGTCCGCTCCACACTCCCCTCCAACCCCACCACACCTGGCACCTTCCACTGCAACCGCAGGAAGTGCTACACTTGCCCCCACATCTCCTCCCTCACCCCCATCCCAAGCCCTAAGATGACTTTCCATATTAAGCAGATGTTCACCTGCACATCTGCCAATGTGGTATACTGTATCCACTGTACCCGGTGTGGCTTCCTCTACATTGGGAAAACCAAGTGGAGGCTTGGGAACCACTTTGCAGAACACCTCCGCTCAGTTCGCAATAAACAACTGCATCTCCCAGTCGCGAACCATTTTAACTTCCCTCCCATTCCTCAGATGACATGTCCATCATGGGCCTCCTGCAGTGCCATAATGATGCCACCCGAAGGTTGCAGGAACAGCAACTCATATTCCGCTTGGGAACCCTGCAGCCCAATGGTATCAATGTGGACTTCACAAGCTTCAAAATCTCCCCTTCCCCCACTGCATCCCAAAACCAGTCCAGCTCGTCCCCTCCCCCCACTGCATCACACAACCAGCCCAGCTCGTCCCCTCCCCCCACTGCACCCCAAAACCAGCCCAGCTCATCCCCGCCTCCCTAACCTGTTCTTCCTCTCACCTATACCCTCCTCCCACCTCAAGCTGCACCTCCATTTCCTACCTACTAACGTCATCCCGCCTCCTCGACCTGTCCGTCCTCCCCGGACTGTCCTATCCCCTCCCTACCTCCCCACCTATACTCTCCTCTCCACCTATCTTCTCCTCTATCCACCTTCGGTCCGCCTCCCCCTCTCTCACTATTTATTTCAGAACCCTCTCCCCATCCCCCTCTCTGACGAAGGGTCTTGGCCCGAAACGTCAGCTTTTGTGCTCCTGAGATGCTGCTTGGCATGCTGTGTTCATTCAGCTCCACACTTTGTTATCTTGGATTCTCCAGCATCTGCAGTTCCCATTTCCTCGACACACCTAAGCACCCTTGTACACAAACACACTCACAGGCAAAATGCTCAGGCACTGACACCCACCTATTCTCCACTAACCCAGAGGTAATGTCAAATTCTGCATTGTCCATTTCATTGTGGGACAAAAAGGCAGTGCAGTCACTCCAGCTTTGGATTGAAGCTTGCAATTGTTTCATTCTCAAAAGGTGACCTTGTGGGACACAGCTCACAGAGTGTCTGTAGGAATTAACATGCTAGCGTCTGGGTCCGCTCACAAATTTAAGTTGTCATTCTGGTGGGTTGGACGGCAATATTTCCAGCTGCTCTTTTCCCGGGCTTACCTGTGGTGGTATGATTCACTAAACTGTTGGGTTTAGACGAAGTTAAGAGGAGAGACTCACAATATTAATTCAGAATTAGCGATCCTCCCATAACCTGACCCGAGTATATACAGCCATAAATTGGAGTTAGTGACCAGGATGAGAACAAGGAACAGGCCCTTTGGCCTACCTTGCCTGCGTCAACACAAGAGCTCAAAAGATTCAACACATGAATCCTGTGGGCTGTGTCAAGGCAGAAGGGACTGTGACACGATGAATGGATTGGACAGGGCAGATGTGGGGAGCATGTTTGCTTCCACTGCTCAGAGAAGCCAAAAGCAGGAGGCATTAAATGCAACGTCTCAGGGTAACTTATTGTGACTGACACATTCAGTCATAAGATGCGGACATCGTTGGTGAGGCCAGCAATTGTTGCCCATCCCTAAATGCCCAGAATTATCTGAGCGGCTTGTTGGACCATGTCAGAGGGTGGCTCAGAGTCAAACACATTGCTGTGGGCCTGGAGTCACACGGAGGCCAGACCAAGGGAGGATGGCAGATTTCCTTCCCCAAAGGACATTGATGAAGCAAATGAACGTAACAATTTAAGAACATGAGAAACAGGAGCAGGGGCAGGCCATCTGGCCCACACAGCCTGACAGTACATCCTTTCGCAAGCAAGATGGGCTCTTAAGACATCAGATTGTGGTCACCCACCAGAGAGAATAATCTTCAGTTCCTTCAGCTGCCATCGCTGTGGGATTTGATTGCAATGTTTCCACAACAGCATCGAAAGGGATCACGAGATGAGAATTAGAATATCGTTTGTTGTCACTTGTACTACAATACAGATGTATAGGAGTACAGTGAAAAATTGTCACAATGGCTACCTTTAAATGGCACCATCTTCAGTACAAGTACCTCAGTACAAATCCTACAGAGTGAAAACAAATGGTCTTCCAATAAGAGGATTAAAGGGTTCCTTGCAGAGATAGTTCCAAGAGAATGAAAAGGTTATAAATTATGGCCTAATAACAGCAGCTCAGCATGTAGCGCCAGGCCCAGGTCCAGCAATTGTTCCACATTGCTCCAGCCTTCAGTCCGTTCCTCACTGGCACTCAGCAGCAACCAGGTAAGTTACACTCTACTGGGAATCACACCTTGTCCACAACCCCCCCACCTCGAATTCCAGGGACGTGCCTGCTCCGTCGCTGCATTGGGCTTCTGCTTGCTGCCTGCATGATGCTCCTGGGCTTCTTCCACGCACTGCCCCAGGGCCCGCAGCCCATGTGCTGCTCTGGGGCTCACAGCTCATGTGCTGCTGCAGGGCTCGCTGCTCTCAGTGTTCTGGGGCACGAGGGCTCATTGCTCTGGACTTGCTGCTGGCTCTGGTACTGAGTGGAAAGAAGAAGAAAAAACAAGAAGAGGGAAGAAAGGAAAAGGAACAGGCGAAGCAGAGGAGCTCTGACAGTAGAGTCCTACTTTGCCCAAATCTTACAGAATGTTTAGTGCGATATGTCCCAACATTCCCTCTACCCCAATACCCAGCAGAGAAGGAAAAACTTCCCAACCAAGAGAGTGGCTAGGATCTGGCACACAATGACGTGCTGCAAATAAGACTATAAAACAGAAACTATTTTCTAACCAACCTGTTCAGAGATGTTATTACGCTGTTCTGGAACAGATGGGCTCGAACCTGGGCCTCCTGGCTCAGAGATATTGCAACTACCACACCACCACAAAGTATGATTTCATGCTTTCAAAAAGGAGCAAGACACTTACACGAGGGAACAGAGAGCCTTTTTCCTCGGATGGTGATGGCTAGCACAGGAGGACAGAGCTTTAAATTGAGGGGTGATAGATATAGGACAGAAGTCAGAGGTAGGTTCTTTACTCAGAGAGTAGTAAAAGGGTGTGGAATGGCCCTGCCTGCGACAGTAGTAGACTCGCCAACTTTAAGGGCATTTAAATGGTCATTGGATAAACATATGGATGATAGTGGAATAGTGTAGGTTAGATGCGTTTCACAGGTCAGCGCAACATGGAGGGCCGAAGGTCCTGTACTGCTCTGTAATGTTCTATGTTCTATGAAAACAAAGGGCTGAAAAGTTGAACTAAGTCAGCGAAAGTGAAGCAAGATCTGCAAAATGAGCAGCAGTAGCAGCACAGACTGGTTACATTATTGTGTTCAATTCTTTTAATAGGATACTAAATACCAAGGAGGCTGGAATTAACAAGACAAACAGCTGTTGGGAATTAGTTAGTTAATTCCATTAAAACGTATGGTTGGAAATGGACTGCTTGAAGTCTATTTAATTCAGTTCTTGTGGTTTCATTTCGTTATTGCCATGGGAGGACTTCAGAGAGTCAGAAGGCCCAGGACAGCATCCTAGCTTCCCGCGAGATGTGCCATAACCTGCCCAGTCAGGTCAATGAAAAGTAATTCATTGAAACATATTTGCCAAGGTAGCACACAGACTCTGACTTGATGCTTTACAGGCTACTGGGCAAAGGAAGGGAGTCATGGAATGGGTACTGGGTGGAAGAGGGGGGAACTGGGGGGGGGGTTAAGAATCGATAATGGTGGTTGCAGAGAAATATGGGGCATTGGGCTGACTGTTGACATGATCGAGGGAAGATTGGGCGATGAAGGGGAGGTCAAGAGGAAGTGGGGGAGAGATTGTGGAAATGGAGTGGGAAGATTTGGAGGGATTAGGCAAAGTCATTTGGGGGACAGGGTGGAAGGCGATTGGGAAGGATCGGGGAAGAGATTGGGGGGATTGGGGAGAGATTGGGGGATGGTGGGAGTGTGTTTGGGGGAAACGGGTGGGACGGATGGAAGAGATTGGTGGGATGAAGGGGTAACTTTGACAGGGTTAGAGGGAAAGCCTGGAGGGAAACAGGGCAGAGGTTGGGAAAATGGGGGTGAGGACATTTGGCGTGGGGTGGAGAAGAGAGTTGGAGGGGATGGAGGGAGTAGGGGGGAAATGGAGTGAAGAGTGCCAACCCTCATACAACATTTTCCCCTTGTGTCCTGAAAACTGTAGAGGATTGGGGAGGGTGGGGGGTGGATACAAGGAGAAGGGCATATAGAGAAAACACATGTAACACAAGCTGAAATAATGAGAGAATACTTCACTTACCTTTGCGTGACTGCCCAAAACGTGTCCACCAGTTACAAGTCAGGAACATGACAGAATACTCCCCATTTGCCTAGATGACTACAACTCTAACACTCAAGAAGCTTAACCACCATCAAGGACACAGCAGCCCATTTGATTGGCACAAGATCCGCTCCTGACACTACCATCACTCAATAATGGCAGTGTATACTATCTACAAGATGCACTGCACAAATTCACTAAAGATCCTCGGACAGCACCTTCCAAAGCCACAACCACTTCCGTCCAGAAGGACAGGGGGTAGCAGATACATGGGAACACCAGCACCGATCCACTCACCATCCTGACTTGGAAATATATCACTGTTCCTTCAGCGTCACCGGATCAAAATCCTTCCTAACAGCGCTGTGTGGGTGGCCCAACATCACAAGCACTTCAACAAGAACCACCCACTTTCCAAGTGCAACTCAGAAAGGTACCTGAGCCAGCGAGTGCCATACTCCATGGCTGAATGACTATGTTACTTGCCAATGTGACATAATATAAAGGCTGCAACTTTGAGCGATTCTTCTCACTGAGCCCCCAAGAGCTCTGTCTTTCAATCATTCAGAGGCTAACCTGCAGCAAGTCCCAAATCGGTAAACTGGTCCCACCTTGGTTCATTAAACCTGGATCAAATCCTCAGTCAATGTGACAAATAATTTGCATGTAAAAACAAACAAGGAGTATAATTAATTCTAATTACATTTGCAAGCACTCAGGCTCATGAGCAGTAATTGCGGAGCATTTTCGTTTTTACTAGATTAGTTGCACCTGCTCCAAGATTCGCTATGCTCAATGCAAGACGAGGGCACAATTCATGATGTGAAATTCCACATCAGTAAGAGAGGGGCCACCCACATCGAATGATGGTACACAGCCCAGGAAACAGCTGATTGAGCGTTAAGCGACTTTTACTCTACAGCGCATTCTCTCTGATGTGGAACAACCAAGTGAATGAGAGAGACAAGATTGAAAATCCATGTGCTGAAAAGTCTTCTGCCCCTGCTGACACACCTGGAGAAGGTCTAAGTTATTTGGGAATGGGAAGATGCCATCTAGTGCTCGAATTATCAACTTGACAGTGCAGAAGGAGGGCAGTCTGCCAGCTGCTTTGAAAACCAATCCAGTTTGTCTCACTGCCTCATGCTTTTCCCAGTAAGTTTGCAAGTTTTTCCATTTTGGGCGAGTGTCCCTGCCTACGAACTCGGAATGAGCAGACTAAATGATGATGCTGATAGAGTTGGGAAGGGAGCAGACACTCTACCACAGTCTTGGGAGAGCGCACGCATCTGATGAGCTAGAAATAAAGATGCTCAGAAATCCAGGGAGGGTGAAGCTGCCGCCGATTCCTGAGCATCCAACTGGAGGGCAGTGTCAGTGTCCTCTCTCAGGTCAAAATCCTCATCAGTCAGTGGCCAGTACACTGGATTAGGTGGGCCATGTCACAGATGCTCCTGACTCCCCAAGCAAGCTCTCTGCTCTGACCTTTGTTGTGGTTACCAGGGCGGTATAAGAAATTATTAAGGTATGTCCTCAGACCCTCTCTTGAAAAAACACTGACTCATGAGCTATTTCATGCCCTAGACCGCCTGAACTACAAAAGAAGAATCCGTTACCTCACAACAACATTGCGTACTTCAGACAAGTCCAGGTGGAGGCCAAGTGCAAACAGTCGAACGGCAGAAACATGAATCTCCTCCACACCTGTCCCACCAGGGCGCGTGTATCTGCTCTTGGGCTGTTGCGTCAAAGCAGGACCCACAGCTCTGATGAAGAAGAAATTCATCCTCAGTCTGGATGGACAGTTGGACAAGAAAAGCAAGAAGAAAGCAAGCGTTCTCTCGCCAAGTACCTTGGACTGCAATTGGAGTTAGGTGGATAGCGGAACAAGTCCCTGGAATGTTTTCTCCACTTGCTACAAAATCCAAACTAATGCATTGGCTTGCAATTTTTTTTTCCAAAGAAGAACCTTCACTTTCTGAGATAGCTTGATCCCAGATTAAAAATAATCACTTGAGCTCATCTCCACTGATTTTCATAGGTAAGACTTCTACACTTCTGCTATCTTTTGCAGGAAGACATGTTCCTCTCCCATGTCTCTCCTGAATATCCTGACACTGATTCAAGGCATGTTCAACTCTCCCTGATAAGAGAAACAAAAACTTTTCTTTCCATCACGTGATGAAATCAGTAACTGAACTCTTCTGGCAGCACCTTCCAAAACTGAGACCTTTCGCAACTGCAAGGACTCAGGTCAGCAGATACATGGGATCACTGGCACCTGCGAGGTCTCCTCTAGGCCTCACACCATCCTGACTTGGAACTGTATAGCATTCCTTTGCTGTCACTTGACCTAGGCCCTGGAAATCCCTCTCCCTCTCGAACAGCTCTGTGGGGGCATGCCTATACCTCAAGTCCTTCAGCAGTCCAATGGGGCAGCTCCCACCACCTGCTTCAGGGCAATTTGGGATTGGCGATAAATGCTGGTTATGACATCCCTCAGAGAAATAAAGTTTCTTTCCAATTCACTGAGCGGGAAACAAATCAAGCCTGAACCTTTGAGCCGATCAGTCAATGCGAGTTTATCTGATTGCAAGCTTGCAATCCAACGTTGAAACTCTCATGTTATCCCAGCACATCTGTTAAAAAAAACTCGCTATAATCTCGACACATCCTCACAACAGTGCAGCAACCAGAAGTGTACACAGACATACTCTAAACAGTGCTTTGTATGGTTGGAACAAAACGTCGTCCCTCTGAAAAATCCTTGCTGTCTAAAATAACCTCCCCATTGGCATGGCTTGAATTTATTTTGCCACATTGCAATCATTGGTTTTAGATGGTGCCCCCTAAGTATCTGTGGAGCTCTAGTATGTTCTGAGTGCCACAGTATTGGAAGTATTTTTGTTGATAGTGAATGGTCAATCCATTTTTTTGGCTCAAGCTGCTGACCTCATACAGATTTACAAGACAGATGTTCCTTTACAAAGGAACAAATTCAGGCAACGCCTTCTCAGAAACTTTGAGTGGTAGGACAGGCTGGTTGCTTTGCTTTGTCACAGAGCTCACACCCTACAGTGGGCTGAATGGCCTCCTGTGTGAAATGATTTGCTGTGAGCACATTGTGTGAAAAAAGAATGCTAATTTCGGCACCAGCCAAGTTCAGGAGTCGGAGCAGGATAACATAGCTCCAAATGTTGCCAGGTTATTTGCTTGTGTGTGTACCTGGCTAATCCAGCTTTTATGGTCCCTCTCCATCTTCCCTGGAGAAGGTGGGGGTGAGCCGCAATTGGTTGCTTTCAATTTAAGAACACTGTCAGCATGAACACAGATTTGAACAGGCTTGTGTCTGTACGGTGGTATGTGCTCTTGGCCCACATCCATTGGGATTGGAAAAACAAGGGAGTTTGAGCTTCTTGTACTGGCTTGTTATATTGCACGACATTTCACTCTGAGCTGGAGAGCAGGTGGTGTCGCCCTCAACTCGGGCTCAGCAGTTGACTGCTTTTGAGACTTGTGCACAAAATCCAGACTGCGTGCAGCATTGATGGAGTGCCGCTCTGTCTAAAGCACTGTCTTCGATCATGAGTCAAGCCTCTGTTCGCTCTCATACATGGCAAGAACACATCCCACAGCGCAATTCTGGGGATGAGGGCAGGAGATTTCTCCCTTATGTTCTCAATACTTATCCTTCAATCAACAGCTCACACACAAACAAAAAAAGCCACATTTACCTGGCCAAGTTCAGGTTGCTCTTCTGTGGGATCGTGCTGACCTGATTTTGACTATGTGGATCCAACATTATAAGAGTGATCACACCCCACTCACTCTAACATGGTCTGAAACATCTAAAAGAGAGGACAGTCACTGCATGAATCCACATCTCTCTTTTCTGGAAGGCCTGCCTGGCTGAAGCGAAGCCAGATTGATGAGGACGATATTCAATGGACTTTATAAGAGTTAGAGAGGACGCGCCTGACGATGAGAAAGTGTGGCACCAAGGGTTATAGTCTTAATTTGGGGGTCAACCCTTGAGGATGAAATGAGGAGATATTTCTTCACCTGGACAGTGGCAAGCTTGGGGAATTCTTGGCTACAGGAAGCAGTTGGGGCCAAAACATTGGATGTTTTCAAAGAGTTGCAGAGCTAAAAGGATCAAAGGAGACAGGGAGAAAGCTAAAAGAGGGGACTGACCATGATCACAGTGAATGGTAGAGTCGGCTTAAGGGAGGTGAATCCTATTCCGATTTTGTATGTTTCACAGCTCAGGACTTTACTTATTTACTTATGAGGTGAGGGCATTTATGGGCTAAGGCAGCATTTATTCCCCAACCCCAATTGCCCAGAAGGCAGTTAAGAGTCAACCACAATGATGCAGGTCTGGAATCACATGCAGTCCACATGTATGAACCAACACTCGACAATGGCTTGATGGCAATCATTAGACTCTTAATTCCAGATTCATTTATTGAATTCAAACTCAACTATCTGCCATGGCGGGATTTGAACCTGTGTCCCCCGAACATCAGCTGAGTTTCTAGATTAATGGTCAAGTGGTAATACCTCAAGGCCATTATCTACCTGTTATGTAAATCAGAATTCCTTTCTGAAGTTGAACATTCTAATGGCCTGTGTTGCAGACTGCTTGTATGGGGATGCAGGTGACCACTTGCATATCGACCCCTGCTTTCACCATATCCAGTGGCCGGTGTCTCTGCTCATCATTGACCCATGCACATACAAGCAAACGTTGGGAAGAACAGCAGGCAGAAAATGGGAACAGGAGGAGTCAATTCCAAAGCTGGTACAACATCAAAAACAGCTGGAGCCCAAACAAGGCTGCACATTCACAGCTGCTGAACAAGGAGCATTTGCAAATATTTGCTGATTTTATGATTGCCACTTTGCTGATCCCACTGCAGCTGATGCTGCTGCAGGCCATGTGCTCTGCACCCCAGCACATGCCAAGATCATGCAAAACACATCGGTGGCTCAAAGGGGAACAGATGTGTGATAACGCGCTACCTTAATGTGTTCCTGTGCAAAGAGATTTGTTATCTATCTCTGTTCTGCCTCTGATCTCCCTCTGGGCTATCGTGTGCGTTATGAAGAACATCCTGCGAATGAATCCCTTCGCAAGCTAATCCAGAGGATGGGTCACTCAGTTTATGATCTGGGATAACATGCTGGCCAGTGTGACTCAAAGCGAGATAGGAAGCCTACAACCTCTCGGCTGGGGAAGGGTTACAGGACCTGAAATGTTAACTCTTGATTTTTCCTCCACAGATGTGCTAGACCTGCTGAGCTTCTCCAGCAACTTCTGTTTTAGTTCCTGATTCACAGCATCTGCTGTTCTTTTGGTTTTAATTTAGGAAATGTACAATGTCTGCCCTCTGAAAACAAGTTTCGGTGCAACTAGGTAAGAAAGAGACCAGCCTCCAAAAGTTACAACTTATTTGTCAAGCACGTCTAACATTCAAAAGAACACCTCCAAAGTATCTTAAAAGCACATTATCTGGATCCAGGCCAGATGATGAAATGTGAAACAAGAACCAATTATTCCCTAAAAATTGAAAGAACCATGGATGCTGTAAATCAGCAACACCAGAAGCACTTCATTTTCTGCTTGGAAACCCTGCAGCCTTCTGGGCTCAAAATTAAGTTCAACAACTTGAGAGCTTCATCTCTCCCATGGCCTTACCCCTACTCCCACATAGTAGGGCTTGTTACCACATAGTATGCTATTACATGCAACCCATTGTTAGCCACTAACAGTTCCCATTGATAGCCATTCATCCTCCTTGCTAGATTGTTATCTTGTCTGTCCAACTGATCTTCTCTTTCTTTGGGTTCTATCCCCGCCTATCATTTATTCCTTACCCTCTACACCCACCCTACCTTTTGCATAAAGCCCAACATTCTCCTAGCTACCTGAAATGTTAACTCTGATTTCTCTCCACAGATGCTGCCAGATCTGCTGAACTTTGCTACCGATTCTTTGCATGTTATTTAATATTCGTAATTGCAAAAGGAAGAAAAATGTTAAATACTGGTTTCAGTCAATTTTTGAGTGCTTTTTTTTCTTGAAACCCTGCATGGGTGATCAAGCCTTTATTGGACTTTAACCTTGGTGGTATGTCTATTCACAGGATGCAGCCTTGAAAATCTCTGCCTGTCCCATCTGGCTCGGAGATATTGCTAACCAACTGGACATTCTGACATCTGAGACAGGTGAAACATGAACTCGGGGTTTCTGGTCCAGAGTTGAGGACATGACTACTGCAGCACAAGACCCTCCTCTGACTCTCTACTTAAAATTCCAGATTTAAACTGAACAATACTCATTACCTGTGCACCATCAAAGAGATAACTCAGTAGCCAATTGCACTATGGGCCGAAATTGCAACAGGATGCTCAGTCAGTTGGATACTCCATCAAATCTGGGAGGTTTGTAAGAGCAAGGATGAGGAGGTGATTGACATAGGGAGGTGCAAAACAAGGGCAGGAAGTGAAATCCAGAATTAAAAATCCGGCCAGCCAAAGATTGCAGGGTCAGAGCTGTTAGATTTGGGGGGCGTTGGCTGGCAGACGTAGCAGTGTGCAGAAACTTGAGAGGGCAGATAGGCTGAAGGATTTCACAGGAATGGGAAGTTAGAAAGTCCGAGGAGCAGTTTTAAAGAAGCACAAGAATCAAAACCAGTGAGAGAAAAAGGCACAGTTTATTTGCTTGATGTGCTTTTGCTGCAGTCTCATGGAGAAAATGGCAGAGACCCTGTGAGCTACTAAGTTCCTCCTCTCTTTCTCACATTTCCCAGTTGAAAGACCATACATTATCAGCTGGCAGGTTCTACTCCATTCTCAGAGATACAGAGCTTTGCACTAACCTCTGGAAAGCTGGAAACTTCAGCCCTCCTTACAACTTCAGAGCACAAGCAGAAGTTGGCCATTCAATCCATCAAGTCTGCTCTGTCATTTAATGAGATCATGGCTGGACTGATATTCCTGACCTCTTCCTGCATTTTCCCCACAACCCTCAACTTCTCCAGAAATCAGTTTATAACAGCAGGCAGTTTCTATGATACTCATGTTCACTTTTTGGAGGCATTAATTTCAACTTGTAACACTTTCTGCTAGACCTGTCCGAGCTGTAATTAACTCAGCACCGAGGAAAAAAAGCTCATACCCAAAATAAAATTCAATGCTTTTCCTCAATGTTCGCAAGTGTCACATCACAATGAAAAAAAGCACAGGTTCTGGTAGAAAGCCCAATATTGATTTACCAAATACTGTAATCTCATACACTCTGATAGAATTCAATTTATCTCAGCGCGGTCATCTGCAGGATATATGACAATGGCAAGAAGCTTTGCTAAGAACTATAAATTGGTTTTTCTCTCAATAATATGCGTCAAATGTCTTTCATGTCACTCTTTTCTTTTTCCATAGTATCCTTTCCTTTATCCATAAACGAAAACATACTGCACTGTAGGTTTCACATATGGGAGAACATCTCTTAACCGGTGGCACAGTGGTTAGCACTGCTGCCTCACAATGCCAGGGACCTGGGTTTGATCCCACCCTCGGGCGACTGTCTGTGTGGAGTTTGCACATTCTCCCTGTGTTTGCGCGGGATTCCTCCGGGTGCTCCCATTTCCTCCCACAGTCCAAAGATATGTAGGTCAGGTGGATTGGCCATGCGAAATTGCCTGTAGTGTTCAGGGATGTGTCAGCGAGGTGAAGTACCCACGGGAAATGCAGGGGTGCAGCGACATGCCAGTGGGGTGGGTCTGGATGGGCTGCTCTTTGAAGGGGCAGTGTGGACTTGACGAGCCGAATGGTGTGCTGCCATAACATAGGGATGTCATTCTGCGACAAGGTCTCACCTCAGACCAACATTTGAGAAAGTGAAGGGTGTTTCCCACTTGTCTCTACTCTCATTGGGTGTATTTTCACCAGTCCGTTTCCTTTGCTCCCTCACTCTGCCAATTCCAAAGCAGGGATTGGCAAGCTATTGAGGTCACGAGAGATTTACACCCTTGGGAGGGAACAGCAATAGGCTTATGAAACGTAACTCTTCTGAGGGGGGGAGGGAGGCAGGACAGGACATCTGACAGGAACCCTGCAGCCTAAGGCCCTTGCTCTGTGTTACCTCTCATCACTATGCCACAGCAACTTTTGTATACCCTTCATTAGCAATGCGTAAAGCAAAGATATAATTCCCTTGTCTCTACAAACAGGTGAGCTCAGTGTCACCCAAGTCAATCCAGTGCTGTATCGGGATTTGGTTTCACTGTGGTTTGGAAGAGTACACGCCTCACTTGCTGTCCGATGGCCCATATGGCAATATGAGGTCAATGATCAAGGACTACCATTGAACACTGTCATTACAGTCTCTGTGCTGAGCTAAACTCAACATCTGAGGTGACCCAGGAGAAATGAGGGAAATTTGGTTGAAAATACTGGCATACTCATTGCCAGGAACAAGGAGATGAACAGTGATGGTTAGCTCAAGTATGGGTGAAATACATCAATTAGAATTTGATTGAGTTTGTGGCACATTCAGTCCAACTCATCTCTTGCAGTCTTTCTACTCACATTGAGTGCCCTCTGTTATGGAACAGGCCGGATCACCTCAAGATATATTAAGAAGGTTGTTGGCTCAGTGGTTCGGCACTGCTGCTTCACAGTGCCAGGGACCCGGGTTCGATTCTAGCCTTGGGCGACTGTCTGTGTAGAGTTTGCACATTCTTCCTTTGTCTGTGTGGGTTTCCTTCGCATGTTCTGGTTACCTCCCACGGTCCAAAGATGTGCAGGTTAGGGTGGCCAAAATAAATTGCCCACAATGTTCAGGGATTAGGTGGGTTATAGGGAGATGTGTTTGGGTGGGATGCTGCGAGTATCAGTGTAGACTTGTTGGGCCAAAGGGCCTGTTTCCACACTGTGGGAATGCTATGATTCTATCATACAGACAGTAACTATTACTAATTAACTGCTCCAGTACAGCGACATTCCACAAACATACCCTTGGCAAAAGGCAAATTCAGAACACAGATGATCTCACATGCAACTCTTGCAGCAAACAGAGAACCGCCAGCATGTGGTTATAACTGAGAGAGGGAAAAAGTTGCTTTCACCTCTTCAAGACCCCAAAATAGCAACTGCTGAAAGCTAAACCTAAAATTCCTTGTTCTGAGGGAGCTTGACCACCTCCATTCCGGCTGTTTCTATTGTTCCAATTTAAAATAATATCACCCAAGGCTTCAAAAGTTGTTTATCTTCTCACAGACTACTCGGCACCTGTCCCCAACCTCTCTCTGAAAGAAACCAGGACAAAACACACTTCTTAAAGCCACAGCATCATCACATCTCTCATCCCATGTGCACGTCCTGTGGACTCTTTCCGATTTTATATCCTTTTCATCACTGTACATCTTACTTAACCACCAGTTAACTGCAATGTAAGCACTCATCTCACCACAAAAGCAAGTTTAGTTAACAGCGTCCAAGAGCTGTTGAAGTGATGTGGCTACAAATCTGAAGCCTTCCTGAATAAAATGACGTGTTCTGACATCATGTGTCCATGAAATACATTTACTAAAATCATACCCTGAGTTGCAAATGTTGAAATGGTCATTCATCGTGCAGGGTCTCATACAAAAGTGTTGACACTAAATGTACGCACATTTCAGGAAGAATTAATGGATGGGGATTGGGGACAACACAGATAGCAGGAACACAAGTAAATTGTTTGTTCACTTTCGCCCAATCCATCAGAGTCAATCTAATTGGGGCCTCAACTTCTCTTGACTGAATGCATCTTTCTATCCCCATCCCCTCCACAGACACACGTTCATCCATTCTCCTCCCCCAATACCCAAGCCACCATCAACCCCACCCCTTCACCCCACCCTACCCACTCTCTCTCACACACACACATGGGGAGCCAATAGCCTTGCGTTAAATCCACAGACCCAGGTAAAAACTGAAAGAACTGTGGATGCTGTAAATCAGGAACAAAAACAGAAGTTTCTGGAAAAGCTCAGCAGGTCTGGAGCATGTTTAACCAAAAAAAAAATCAGAGTTAACGTTTCAGGTCCAGTGACTCTTCCTCAGAACTCTGAGGGGTGGGAAGGAGGGGTCACCAGACCTGAAATGCTGACTCTGACCTTTTTCTTCACTGATGCTGCCAGGCCTGCTTAGCTTTTCCAGAGACCCAGATAATGTTGTGGGGACCAAGGCTGAAATCCCACCCTGGCAGATAATACAATTAGTATTCAACAATGATCTGGAAATTAGAGTCACATGATTATGAAATTACTGCTAATTGTCAAGAAAAACCCAAATGGATCATGAAACTGCCATCCTCAACTGGTCTGGCCTACATGTGACTACAGACCCACAACAATGTGGTTGACTCTTTAATTGCACTCTGGGCATTAAATGCTGGTTGGTCACCAACGCACACATCCTGTGAATGAATAAAAGCACACACACCATCATCCACACAATAACACTGATAGCTCCATTACTCAAAACCCTATCTTGAAGGAGTCTTGAATATATTCAGATACCCAGCCTTTGCAGCTTTCTGGGTAAGAAAAGTCCACAGACTATAGATCTTCTCAGAGAGCAAATTATCAATTGTGTTGCCCAGCTCTCCCGAACAAATGGAAATATCAGATGAGTCTCCACCCTGTTGAGCCCACTCAGAATCTTGCATGTTTCAATCAGCTCAGTTCTCATCCCTCCAAATGCTAATGCTTTAAATCCCAAACAACTAAGCTCTCCTCCTGACCAGACAACTGTGTGATCCCACACCTTAACAAACATGAACCGGAGCAGGCAAACTAATTTTAACTAGAATTTAGAACTAATTTTGAAAACGGCATCATCTTTGTTCACTCTCGGGCTCCTTGCTTTGTTTCATTTTCACTGAAGTAGTGACATCATGAGAGGAACAAATGATACACATTACCTGCAGACACTCATCTAATCTTGGAGGACAAATCAAAGCTACTCAGATCTCGAACAGGCTGCTCATGCTCCCAAGCAGATGCTATCTGGGTGTTCAAACCAGCTGTTTATTGTTCATCAAACAGCTCAAGAAACATCAAATTCTGCCACGCTTGCTTTGCCTCCAACAATCCCCAGCCTCGACAACTAAATGCTCTTCATCTCCAGTAAATCAAAACACTGACTTGTCCTGAGTTTCCCGAGGAATAGGGGAAAAAATAAATCTCAGGCAGGTTCAACTCAAACGACGAGTGAAAGTTTGTAGCTCTCGGATACCAGGACAAAGTCCAGCACCAGTGGAACACCAGCTCTATCTGCACGATTATGTTCAGAACTGTTTGAAACGGACTGAACCCAGCTTTCAGCTTTTGCCACCCACAAACCCAAGACTCTGTCTCATGTCAGGAACATTAGCTTGGTTTGAAGCAAGCTGCACCAATAGTGAGGGAGCATCAAGGAGTCTCTCTCGGGATATTCCCAAAGAATGACCCACATGGCTGAAGATGTGGCACTCTTGATCGCTTACGAACTGATGTTAAGACATGGGTACTTCAGGTGGACTGCTGCCACAAATCGTATTCCTTTACTCGTCTAAGGGCTTTCTAAAATCCATGTGAAAGATGAACCACAAGTAAGAGTCATCAGCTAGGGTAACAAGATGAACTTCCAAGATATTTTCTAATCAACCTGCTCATAGACGAAGTGACACAGCTCGGAAGAAGGTGGGAGCTGAACTGAGGCCTCTGGGCTCAGAGGTAGGAACTCTACCCCTGCACCACAACAGCCCCAAACATCGACTTTGTTGCCACGTACAGGTGGCAGTACAGTGATGGGACCACAAAAAGGGTCTGTCCATCCACAGCTACCTGGAGCTCCCCAGTCCTTCCTGGTAACCCGCCCAGCTGTCGCAGTTAGATTTCAGAGGTGGGGGAGAAGCAGGGCTCCAATGACTTTTTCACATCCATGACCATAGATAAAACATCACAACTCACAGGAAGTGAAAGAGACTTGTGCAAACTCATTTTCAATGGCACTCAGGGTGCAGAACTGAGGAAGGTGGTACACTATCAGAGGTGTTGTCTTTTAGATGAATGGTTAAACCGAGGTTCCGATGGCTCTCCTGGTTGAATACACAAAAATCCACAGCAGCTAGAATCATGTTTGTCCGGTCAACATTCACTCCTCAATCAACATCACCACAAGGAAGAGATCATTCCTTGTGGGAGCTTGCAGACAACAAATTGGTTTCTGCATTTCAGGCAACAAAACAATTAGACATTGCAACAAAGATATTGGCTTTAAAGACAGCCTGTGAAATGTTCCATACACATTCACATTTTTGTTTCTTGTTCAACCTGAACTTTCAAAACTAATTTCATGAGCTTTACATTCCCACGATCTACCGCTCCATCTTCATACTGGTGAAATCAGGTCCAGATATAGCTCGTCCTGACTTCTCCAAAGAAACGTTTTGCTGGCAAACCATGTACTTCAGTTCAAAAGTCAGCAAATGCATTTATGACAAGAAAGAAGTCACAGGCTGTCAGATGCTTCAACATTTTCTGAATCCTAAGGAGGGGTTTCAAATTCTTTCCCAGCAACTCTCAGGCAAATGTAAAATATTCCACAGCATGATTCAAACAAAAACTGAGGATTAATCCCTGGTGCTCCCAGCCAAATTTAATCCTCGGACTGACATCATGCCTTAACTGATAATGTAGCTTTGCTGGATTTTGCCATGCACAAATCAGCAGGCAGTACATTTCTAAGGGATTTGACGGTTTGCAGAACATCTTGGGATGTCCCAAGGTTACGAAAGGTATCATATCCACGGAAGTTCTTTCTATCAAAGTTGAGAAAGTGCCCTTGTTTGATTTTTTCCAGTGTTAGTTAAAAACCTCTTCAATTCCCTTGTTCAAAATCATTCCCAATAGCGTAGTGCTCATAAGAACTTGATTAAAGATACTCTATCACTCCTTTAACAAAGCATGGGTAGTCTTCCCAATGTCCTGACTGAGATGCCACCCCCACCCTCCAAAAACTGCTCAGAGACTGAGCAATTATTCTGCTGTTTTTTGACACGTCAACTTGCTTCTGTGCTCCTTACATACTGGCAGTGACTGTGCTGCATTCCATTCCCCTTCGAGAACTGAGGGACGTCTTTGAGATACATGATGAGATGCTGTCCAAATGCCAGCTTTCTTTTGATTACTATTCCAGAGACGAGAAGCCGACCACAAGTCTTCATCTCTCCTTTTATTATGTAACAACACGTTCTATTTTATGAAGAACAGAAGAAGCCCTAGCTCCTATTAAATCTCTAATCAGCGCATCTGGAAAAAAAATGAGGTAGATGGAAGTCAGGCAAGGTAGGCAATGATCGACTAAGATTAAAGTGGGCACTGAAAATGGTGCATAAAGACCAGACAAAAGCTACCCACAGTGCATCTGGATCAAGGCCAGATAATTGAAGTCATACTCAGGATGCAAACAGCATAGATTGCAAAACCACTCGAGTGTGTGCAGCCTCTCTTTTGTTTTGATAGTGGGATGAAACACACACGGTGCCAATCATGGTAATATTTGAGAGCTGGTGGTTCTGGGCCTGAAATGGCTGCCTGCTGTATCTTGTCATATTGGACAAGAATCAAACTTCTGCGCCGCTGGCACGGGGCATGAAGCAGGCAGACCTGTTAAGCTCGAACACTGGTTGCTAATCAGCACCATCAATTATGTAAGAGCTTGTACCTAATTGGAATACCATTTTTCAGACCAATAAATCTGCTTAATTTACATGAGGGGAGGGAACACAAGGGTCAGCCCTTCGAGGCTGCTATATCACTCAAAGGAATCTTGGGTGATCTGTTACACTACATCCTCCCCACCGGCCTCAGGTGGCAAAACACTATTATTTAGGTAGGAAATTATTCACCCATCTAGTATCTCTTCCCACACATTCTAAAAACTGATCTGGTTGACTGATGTCTTTCAGGGAAGCAAGTCTTCTGTTCTGACCTGACCTGGCAGACACGTGACTTCAGGTTCACAGCAAATTGGTTGATGGCATATTACCCTTTTAGTAATGAGGTTGGGCAATAAACACCTGCCACACTAGGAGGCAGTGGCCTAGAGGTATTACCACGAGACCATCTATCCAGAAACTGAGCTCACGTTCTGGGGACCTGGGCTTGAATCCTACCACGGCAGACGGTACAATTTGAATTTGATCAATAAAATATCTGGAATTAAGAATATGCTGATGACCATGCCAACTGTCAGCAAAACCCATCTGATTCACTGAAGTCCTTCGGGGAAGGAAATCTGCCATACCCACCTGGTCTGGCAAATGTGTAACTCCAGATCGATTGCACTGTGGTTCTAAGACCATCAGACATAGGAGCAGAAATTAGGCAATTTGCCCATCAAGTCTGCTCTGCCATTCCGTCATAGTTGATAAATTTCTCAACCTCACTATCCTGCCTTTTACTCTTAACTTTTGAGCCCCTTAACAATCAAGAACCGCCTGAAGTATACTCAGTGACCAGGCCTCTACAGCCTTCTGTGTCAATGAATTTCATAGATTCATCACTCTCTGGCTGAACAAGTTTCTCCTCATTTCCTTTCTAAAGGGTTTTCCCTTGACTCTAAGTTTGTGCCTTCGGGTCCTAGTTTCTCCTCCTAATGGAAACATCATGCAAAAGTCAATTCTATCCAGGCCTTTCAGTATTCTATTAAATTTGAATAGGATTTGCCCTCATCCTTCTAAATTCCATCAAGTATGAACCCAGAGGCCTTAAAAGTTCCTCGTCTGTTAAGTCTGTCATTCATGAGATCATTCTCGTGAACCTCCTCTGGACTCACTCAATGGCTAGTACGTTCTTCCTGAGATTTGAGGTCCAAAATTGCTCATAATATTCTAAATGTGGTCTAACCAGAGGTTTAGAAAGCTTCAGAAGTACATCCCTGCTTTTACATTCTAACCCTCTTGAAATAAATGCCAACATTGCATTTGCCTTCCAAACTACTGAATCAAACTGCAATTTTACCTTGATAGATTCCTGGACTAGCTCTCACAAGTCTGTTAGCACTCAAATTTTTTGAAATTTCTTCCCGTTTACAAAATTGTCTATGCCTCTATTCTTCCTACCAAAGTGCATGACCTCACACTTACCCATGTTGTACTCCATTTGCCACTTGCTTGCCCACTATCCTAACTTGTCTAAATCATTCCGCAGCCTCCCCCTCTCTTCAATACTACCTGTCGCTCCACCTGTCTTTGCATCATCTGCAAACTCAGCCTGAATGTCCTCATTTCCTTCATCTAGTTCATTAATGTACTCAGTGATAAGTTGTGGTCCCAACAGCTGCCAGCTTGAGAAAGACCCTTTTGTCCCCACTCTCTGCTTTCTGCCAGACAGCCAAATTTCTATCCATGTTAGTACCTCACCTCTAATATCATGGGCCCTTATCTTGTCAAAGGCTTTCTGGAAGTTCATTAGCTCTCCTTTGTCTAACCTGCTCATGACCTCCTCAAAGAATTTTAATAGATTTATTAGGCATGGCCTCCCCTTGATGAAGTCGTGCTGACTGTGCCCTATTTAACTATACACTTCCAGGTATTCAGAAATATCATGCTTCACAATGAACTCCAAAATCTTACTGAGGTCAGGCTCATTAGCCTGTAATTTCTCGTCCTTTGCCTGACTCCCTTCTTAAACAAGTGGGTTACATTAGCGATTTTCCAGTCCTCTGGGACCCTCCCTGACTCTAGCGATTCCTGAAAGATAACCACAAACGCCACCACTATCTCTTCAGCTATCTCCTTCAGAACTCTGGGGTGTAATCCCTCTGGTCCAGGTGATTCATCCACCTTCAGACCTTTCAGTCTTTCTAGCACCTTCTTGGTGATGACCACCATACTCACCTTTGCGCCCTCCCCGACTCTCTTGAGTTTTTGGGATGTTACTTGTGTCTTCCACCGTGAAGAGTGACACAAAGAACTTGTTCAGTTCTTAATCCATTTCTTTGTTCTCCATTACTACATCTCCGGCATTATTTTCCAATAGCCCAATCTCCAATTTGCCTCCCTTTGCCCTGAAGAAACTCTTGCAACCTTTTTTTACACTACTCGCTAGCTGACCCTCATTATTTAACTTTCTCCCTCCCTATTTCTTTTTCAGTTGCCCTGTGTTGGTCTTTGTATGCTTCCCAATCATCTTTGCTGCATTATATGCTTTCTCTTTTGTTTTTGTGCTGTCCCTGACTGGCTTTATCAGCCATGGTTGTTGTCTCCTCCTCGCTGTGGTATGCATCTTTCCCCAAGGGATGAAGTTTGGTTGTTTCTCCCAAATGACACCCAGAAACTCCTGCCACTGCTGTCCCACTGTCTTTTCTGCTGGGCTCCTCTCCCTGTCAATTCTGGCCAGCACTTCCCTCATTACTCTGTAGATGTCTTTATTTAGCTGTAATACTGTTACATCTGATTCCAGCTTCTCCCTCTCAAATTGCAGAGTAAATTCTATCATATTACGGTCAGTGCCTCCTAATCGTTCCTTTGCCTGAAGGTCCCTTATCAAATCTGCCTCATTGCACAACACTAAATCCAGAATTGCCTGTTGCCTAGTGGTCTCCATCACAAGTTGCTCCAAAAATCCATCTCGTTGACTTTAGACAAATTCCTTTTCTTGCTATCCACTGCTGACCGATTTCTCCAATCCACCTACAGTGTAATCCCTTTGATCACTGTAACATTGTTTTTCTCACACTGCCTCTGACATCGCCACTCAGTTCAAGAACAGTGAGGGGCAGCCAATAAATCTGGCTAGCAAGCAATGCCCACACCCTATCAGTGAATTTTTAAAAAATCAGCAATGCCCCCACTCCCATAAAGGAATAAAACTCAAATTACTGCGTTGTGGCTAAGACAACCTTCGGCACTGGTTCAATCATGTTCAGAGCTTACTCAGTCTTTTAGTCAGCTTGCAAGGCCTTCTTTAGGAAACTTAAGTAGTCCAGAAATCATTTAAGACAGTAGTTGAATTAACTGACCACGTGAAAATCAAGTCTTGCCTTCATATTGAGGATACACTGCACCATCCTTTTAGAGTGATTATAATGCGATCAGTCAGGTGGAATCTCATAGAAGCTGAGCTCCCTGATTGGCGCTGTCCACCTGGTCCAGTCAGGGAGCCCGGGCTGACAGTAAGAAACAGGAGCCTCGGGGATTCTGCTCACTCTGAGAGCTGGCTCTGTGCTAACTAGGTCAGTGTCATGAACAGTGCACATGTAAATAGAGGGTGACAGGATATTGGCCTCTGTGCAGCTATTTCACATAGAACAACAGACTGACCAACCCAAGATTAAGTAACTATGAGGGCCATTAGCAGCAGGAGAACTGTACTCAATTTATAACCTTATGGCCTGACATATCCCCTACTCTTTTAAGACCATCAAACCAGAAGATCAACTTTAGTTCAGTGAAAAGTGCTGGAGTCGAAAATAGGAGAAGCGTCAGCATGTCCAATAATGAGGTGCCACTCCTATGAACCCTGAGCACAGGACAACATGTATGCTGAGCAGCATTAACACCAGGTAAGAGATTGACCTAATTAATCCCACAATCAACTGACTCAATCAAAGCTTTACAGAACTGCCACAAACTGTGATGAATAATGGTGAACCTTGTCAAACTGGGAAAGTTCTCTGCTTTTCCAAGAACAGTACCTTGTGTTCCTCAACAAGTGCTTCTGTGCCATGGGAGCGGGCTAAGACCTTAGAATGGGCTGTCAGAAGAAGTGGCAGAAGCAGATACGTTTAAGCGGCATGAATTAGCAGGGAATAGAGGGATATGGGCCACGGAGAGACAAGGGGAGTTTACAAAGAACAAAAGAACAAAGAAAATTACAGCACAAGAACAAACCCTTCGGCCCTCCAAGCTGCACCGATCCAGATTCTCTATCTAAACCAGCCACCTATTTTCCAAGGATCTGTATCATTCTGCTCCCTGCCCATCCATGTATCTGTCTAGATACATCTTAAATGACGCTATCGTGCCCGCCTCTGCCTCCGCTGGCAACGTGTTCCAGGCATCCACCACCCTCTGCGTAAAGAACTTTCCACGCATGTCTCCCTTAAACTTTTCCCCTCTCACCTTGAAATCGTGACCCCTCGTAATTGAGTCCCCCACGCTGGGAAAAAGCTTTTTGCTATCCACCCCATCTATACCTCTCATGATTTGGTAGACCTCAATCAGGTTCCCGCTAACCTCCATCTTTCTCATGTAAATAATCCTAATCTACTCAAAACTCTCTTCATAGCTGGCACCCTCCATACCAGGCAACATCCTGGTGAACCTCCTCTGCACCCTCGCAGAAGCATCCACATCCTCTTGGTAATGTGAGGACCAGAACTGTACACAGTATTCCAAAGGTGGTCAAACCAAAGTCCTGTACATGCAACTGTAACATGACCTGCCAATTCTTGTACCCAATACCCTGTCTGGTAAATGAAAGCATGCCGTATGCTTTCCTGACCACTCTATCCACATGCATTGCCACCTTCAGGATACAATGGATCTGAACATCCAGATCTCTCTGTGCATCAATTTTCTCCAGGGCTTCTCGATTTACTGTACAGTTCACTCTTGAATTGGATCTTCCAAAATGCATCACCTCATATTTACCTGGATTGAGCTCCATCTGCCATTTCTCCGCCCAACTCTCCAATCTATCTATATTCTGCTGCATTCTCCGACAGTCCCCTTCACTATCTGCTACTCCACCAATCTTACTGTCATCTGCAAACTTGCTAATCAGACATCTATACTTTCCTCCAGATCATTTCTGCATATCACAAACAACAGTGTTCCCAACACGGATCCCTGTGGAACACCACTGGTCACAGTTCTCCATTTTGAGAAACTCCCTTCCACTACAACTCTCTGTCTCCTATTGCCCAGTCAGTTCTCTATCCATCTAGCTAGTACACCCTGGGCCCCATGCAACTTCACGTTCTCCATCAGCCTACCATGGGGAACCTTCTCAAATGCCTTACTGAAGTCCACGTATATGACATCCACAGCCTTTATCTCAGCTATCAACTTTGTCACTTCCTCAAAGAATTCTATCAACTTGGTAAGACATGACTTTCCCTGCACAAAACCATGCTGCCTATCACTAATAAGCCCATTTTCTTCTGAATGTAAATAGATATTATCCTTCAATATCTTCTCCAGTAGCTTCTCCACCACTGACGTCAGTTTAGTTCACAAAATTCACATTCTCATCTCAACATTTCTCTCCCTAGCTCCACCATCCCTGCAAGTCTCCAAGACATCAGCATTCCTCAAACCTGGCGTCTTATAAATTCCAAACCATTTTACCCTGTCATTGGTGAATCACGTGACTCAGCCCCAAACTCTGAAATTGGCTGCCTAAAATTCTCTGTCTCCTAATCTCACTCTCCACATACTAACACAGATCTCTATCTATCACATTTCTGATCTGAAACGTCAACTTTCCTGCTCCGCTGAAGCTGCCTGGCCTGCTGTGCTTCTCCAGCTCCATGCTGTGTTATCTCTGACTCCAGCATCTGCAGTTCTTGCTAACCCAGATCTCTGGAGAAGTGTTTCATCTCTGACATAATATCTCCTTCTGCGTCAAGGTATCATACTTGTGTTTTACAAAGGTCCTGTGAAGCACCTTGGGATATTTCCCAACATTAAAGTGCTATATCTTGCTCTGAAGACGATAATGCCCATGGGGTGAGATGCAAGTGTCAAACAGAAAGACTGTATATGCACTGACAGCAGAGTAGATTCTGAATCTATACAGACTTCAGACAGGTGAGTCAGGAGTAACATTGTACATCAGAGAATCCATGCCTGCAAAGTACTTGTCACATCATTGATCTCAAACAGGTTTGCTGCAATATAAGTTTTTTTTTATTCATTCACAGGATGTGGGCATCTCTGGCTAGCCCGCCATTTATTGGTCATCCCTAATTGTCCAGGGGACAATTTAAAGTCAACCATATTGCTGTGGGTCTGGAGCCACATGCAGGCCAGACCAGGTAAGGATGGCAGTTTCCTTCCTGAAGGGACATTTGTGAAGCAGATGGGTTTTTTGGACAATCAACAATGGATACACAGTCAGAAGTATCTTCTTAATTTTTCATTTTTTTGAATTTTTGATATTTTTTATTGAATTCAAATGTCACCATCTGCTGTGGTGGGATCTGAACCCAAGTCCCCGGAACTTTACCTGGGTTTCTGGATTAACAGTCTGGTGATAATACCACTGGTCCATCGCCTTCCCGAGTTCAACGTAACTTGATCTCGAATTGGTTAAAAATTAGAGACTGATCCTTACAGATGCAGATAGCATGAACATCTGCGTAGTTAACGGAGCATATGGATTCGCTGCAGTCATATTTTTGTCGCTGGGAATGGAACATCAAGCCATTTGCAACAACTGTGTCAAAGATAATCAACAGGGTTCCACACGAAGTTCGACAAAGTCTACTTTTCCTTTTGTATGGAATGGCATCAATTTAGAGCTGAGAAAGAGGTCAATTTAACCGAAGTAGTCAGCCCTAATGCTTATGTCTCATTTGAGCCATCTCCCTCATCTGATCAAATCAGCAGAATCCTCTACTACAAAATCACTCATGGGCTTATCAAACCTTTCCTGAAATGTATTTGCCATATTTTCTTTGTCCTTTCTGACTGACTGAATCCCCCATTCTCATCAATCGCAGTGTCAAGATGTTTCTCCTCAAATAAGCATGTGTGTTCTGTTTTGTTCTTGTGACATATTGAGGTACTGTCTGAGGTGCACTTAATCGACTGTTTAAAAACAAAATGTTCAATTCTAATATGTCACACTGGTTAAGGCTGTCATTCCCACATCAGTGAGGGTCACCATAAATGTACTGTCTTTTTGACCTTGCCCCTTCCCTGATGCATGGCTCTCAGGTTAAAGTATCACCAGTCATCTCTCTCTCTCTTTCTCTCGAATGAGAGAGCAGCTCGATAGCTATCGAACATACACCAATATAGCACAGGAATGGGCCCTTTGGCCCACAATGTGGCCAACACACTGCCATGTTAAATATCCCTTCTGGCTGACCATGGTTCATATCGCTTCATTCTTTGCATATTCATGTGCTTATCGAAAAGTCCCTGAAACCGAACCCTATCGTATCTAGCTGCACTTCTATCCCTGGCAGCATAGTCGTCCATTCTGTGTGGGGGGAAAAAAAAACTTGCGCCTCACTTCTCCTTTGAACTTTCTTCTCTCACCTTAAATGCATACGCCCTAATATTAAACATTTCAATTCTGGGAAAAGGATTCTGACTGTCAACTTTGTCTATGCATCTCAAAATTTTACAGACTTCTATCAAGTGTCCCCTCAGCCTCTGCCCCTCCAGAGAAAACAACTCAAATTTTCTAGAGATAATGGGAACTGCAGATGCTGGAGAATCTGAGATAACAAAGTGTGAAGCTGGATGAACACAGCAGGCCAAGCAGCATCTTAGGAGCACAAAAGCTGACGCTTCGGGCCTAGACCCTTCTCGACCCGAAACGTCAGCTTTTGTGCTCCTAAGGTGCTGCTTGGCCTGCTGTGTTCATCCAACTTCACACTTTATTATCTCAAATTTTCTAGCCTCTCCTTATAGCTTTTACCCTGTAATCCAAGCAGCATCCTGGTAAATCTCTTCTGCACCCTCTCCAAATCATCCACATCCTTCCTGTAATGTGGTGAGCAGAAGTGAATGCTCATGTGGCCTAACCAAAGTCTTATAAAGCTGCAACATGACAACCTGACTCTTGTACTCAATTCCCCGACCAACAAAGGCAAGCAGGCCATATGCCTTCTTTACCACCCTATCTACTTACTGGCCATGTTCATGGAGCAATGGGCTTGAACCCCAAGATCCCTCTGCATATCACTGCTGTTCAGGGCCCTGCCATTATTTGGGGCCATGGTGAATTCAACTACTCGCTGCACAATTTTGTGTGGCACTTCATCACGTGCCAAAATTAATTTACCAGTTTGATAACGCTGTTTAAAAAATTCTTTTTTGCCATGACTGCACATCACCATTTCGGAGCAATGCAGCAAAAATGCTTTTTAACTCGAAATAACTGCCTTTCTTTGCTCTGATTTTGCAGTTGAAAATGGGCATATTTCTGACAGTAGATAGCTTCTTGCTAACATGTTAATTAAAGCAATTGAACAATTTCCCTGTCACTGCAAAGTCCTTTCTTGATGTGTATTGAAGCATCTCCACTTTACCATCAACCACTGACCTAACAACAACAAAATTCCTTTCAATCCTTTTAGTGAGCTGTGGGGAAAAATATACATCTCAAATCGATTGGATGCTTTCAAATGCCCAGATGATTACAATGTGTACAGATAATGGCAGTGGAGCAAATTTGGATGATGGTATGTTTGAGGACCTTACACATGAATCCGACATGATTTCTCCAACAGTTCTCTAGTCTGTGCCTCTTCTCTTAGCGTTGGGGTGCAGTGGTTTTCTGTTGACTGACATAAACTTATGAAACTCATGCCAGGGCATCTAAGTGGACACTGGCTTTGCTTCAAGATCTGTTCTAAGGTTGCTCAGCAGGTAGAGTGGTCGTAAGGCAGTGCGGCTCAGAGTTATGCAAGGTGCACGAAACGGGAGGTGAGACACAAGCTGTGAGAGAACAAAGTTTCTTTTTACTTGGGCGAGAGTTTCAGTGACAAATGGTTCATAGAATCACAGAATCCCTACAGCGTGAAGGCAGGCCATTCAGCCCAATGAGTCCACACCGAAACCTCCAAAGAACATCCCATCCAGACCCAGGCCCAGACCCACATGCCTGCCTTATCCTTGTTACCCTGCATTTCCCATGGTTAACCCATCTAGCCTGCACATCCCAGGGCAATTTAGCATGGCCAATCCACCTAACCCACAAAACTTTGAACTGTGGGAGTAAACCAGAGCAGCTGAAAGAAACCCATGCAGGCAAGAGGAGAATGTATAAACACCATACAGACAGAATCGAACTCCGGAGGCCCCAGTGCCAATGAGGCAGCAGTGCTAGCCACTGAGCCACTGCACCATCCCAAATAACAGAGGTGATGGACAATGAGTTCACAGAAGATTGACCTTTACCCTGTACAGGTCAGTCCGATCATGACCGATCCACTGTCTTTAGTCATACCTAGTGTGCAGCCGACGTAAGCTCAAAAACCTCTTTCAACTTAGCTTTTAACTTATTTGGAGCGAGTATGAGGAAACTTCTGATGCAATCTTTTGTTGCAGCAGATGTCCCATGGCATTGTCAAAGTGACTCAAAGGACAACAGTTCTGTAACAGTAATTTTTGCCACATCAGAGACTGTATCAGGATATTCATTGCAATGACACAGTGAGTCAAATACTGCTCCTATTAAATGACATTCTGGAAATTTTACTGGCTCTGGGGACTGAGTTCCATTATCCTCTGAAAATTGCAACTGATTGGACATTATTTCATATTCTATTCCCATACCCGTGTACCTACTTTTTAATTCTTGCCAGATTGAGAACTGAGAATGCATCGTAAGGTAGAACAAGCTTTATGTTTTAACCCCTTCCTGCTTCCATCCTGTCCTCCTCTCTACCAGCAACAAATGGAAGTTCACTGGCGCCGTTAATGAATCAAAACATCCCAATGCGCATCAAAGCAGCATCAAACACCACAATTTGACTTTGAGCCACCCAACTAAACAACAAGGCAGAGAGCAAACGGCTTGTTCAAAGACAGAACTTTTAAGAATACCTTACAAGTGGGAACCAAAGATGTGGAAAGGTTTGGGATAGGTTGTAGAAAGCTCAAGACTGGGGCAGATGAAGATGCAAACGATAATGGGGTTGGAGGAGGAGTGCAGATTTGGGGAGGCGGGTGAGGCTATCGGTAGGTTTGCAAATAAAGATGGAAACGTCAAAATTCAGCGTGACAGCCACCAGTCACAGTCAAGCATGGCTTCTCACCCAGCACCCCATCAATGACAGCCCTGCCTCATTCCATTATCTTGGAGCTATGATTTAACTGTTGGGCGTCGACACAAGACTTAGGCTGACTGTCTTCACTGATGGCCTTGTTAAATAGGACTGTCAATTTCTACAATCCTTATTTCCTGTTCCTGAGAGGGGTTTGGGGTGGAATACACTTCGAACAATCTTCAGCGAAGAGTGTGAAAGGCGTCGCTCTCAGTCGGTTCAGTAGTCCCGCTGCCATGTTGCAGCTTTGCCAATGTGCTTGGAAAAACTGCCACTTCTGCTTCACATCAGCCAGCAGCAGGAGACGAAAAGTGGCAGACATCCTTATCTCTTAGCCGAAGCTTCAAACAGCAGCGTTTTTGTTCATTCCTTTCCAGTACCTTTCCACAATTAGCAACCACTCCCCTGCCACCATGTTCAGTACTCACAGGAGGCACAGCCTGGTGTCAACTGTCTTTAGCGAATCATTTGCCTGAGGTGTGGGGTGCAGCATGGTCCCAGTCACGTGAATGTTGCAAACCAGGAAGGGTGCCAGTAAGCCAAACAACGACCAAAGTTCCCTTCCAATACCTGCTTCTTTGGTGCAAAGTCTATTTTGCTTAGTTCTTACGACATCTGAGAGAAATAATTGAGATGCATGAAAATATTAAAGGTACTTCATAAAATTGCAAGGTGTCAACTCTGTTGTTCAGCAGCAAAAGCCTGCAGCTTTCAATGGGAGAACAGCTGATGTTGGGAACTTTGTGGGATAATTCAAGCAGCTTTGAATGCTTGCATGCTTTTTGTGGTGATAAGTACTTCATCTTCTCAACAACAAAGATTCTATTCATCAAAGCATTCTGAAGGTTTTCTTTCTTGCATTGAGAGATGGGCCACAGCTGCTGTCTTCTATTTGTGTCGCTATTGTATATGACCCTGACTGTTGTGACACATACTGATGACCATGAAAACTCATAGCTATTACATGATTGATTGAAACTAATGGATTAGCCTTGCTCAGTTTATTGTTTCAGGTGTCAATGTTGGCAATGAGCAAAGTCATCTCTCTGTCATAGGTTGGAAAGACTGAATTTTGAAGCACAGATGACCAGCTGACGTGGCAAGCGAGAGAGGTTGCAATGAGCTCAGGGAACTTTCAAAATTAAATGCAGTGCATTGGTGTGTAGCCTTTTCTCTGGGCCTTCAGCTTTCCAGGTTTCTTGCTGGTATTAGCACGAGCAGAGACTCAACATGAATTTCTGCATTCAGAGGAGCAATTCAAATTTAGATTTCACACTCAAGGACCACAAAGTTGGCATGGGGAAGGCCACAAATCTGTTCTGGGGGAGTCATGACGGCTTAAGCTTGTGCACCATTTCAGTGACTCCTCCGTGGACGTGATGTTGAGGGCAGATGCTATAGCTATGTGAGATATAGTGAAGGTAGTGATTGGTGGCTTCTCGGGAGGTCAGCAGCAGGAACGAAGAGCCAGACTCCTGTATTTCATGCGGAACACAGTTCAATGATCAAAGTGGAGTAGGAAAATCTCATTTCCATCAACGTCCTCAAACCCTCTCCGCACACTGCCCTCACAAAACTCTTCCAAAACAGGAATTCTCACAGCAACTGAATTTGAACATTTTGCTCCCAAGTGCAGATCAGGTCTCCATGATGGGACAGTGTCTATCTCACCTTCAAAGTGCAGAGTATAACCTTCCAACACAAGTAGGGTAAACAATCCTTCAACACAACAGGCAAACAAAACAAGCAGCTGTAAGAAGTGGGTATTCATTAGTCTTACTCCCAGTCATTGCTTTGACCATCGCTGAGATTCCTTTCACGCATGAGTTGTCTATGACAAACTATGGCATCCCCACCACTGAAGTCTGCAATCATGTCACTGAACTCAAGTGAATAACCCATGTCAATTCACAACCTGAGCTTCACAAGAGGGTAAGAGATAACAAAGTGTAGATCTGGATAAACACAGCAGGCCAAGCAGGCCTGGAGCCTTCATCAGCCCGAAATGTCAGCCTTCCTGCTTCTATGATGCTACTTGGCCTGCTGTATTCATCCAGCTCTAAATCTTGTTATCTCAGATTCTCCAGCATCTGCAGTTCCTATTATCTCAAAAGAGGGTGTGTGGCTTCCATATTGACTGCCTTCCTCAGTTCTCTGGCATTTGCAGGTCAGTAAGCAGGAACCAGTTTCATGATCATGTTGGAACTTCACTTGATATAGGCACCTGTCCCTGTCCCTGGCTAACTTCACTAACCCTACGACCTAATCTATACAGGACCTTGTGGCTCATGGGTAGGGTCCCTATTTCAGGCCCAGGAGGCCCAGGTTCCACAGGACCATAAGAAATAGGAACAGGAGTAGCTCACTTCACCTCTTGAGCCTGCTCCACAACTGAATTGGATCATGGCTGATCTAACATTGCTCATGTCCACTTTCCAGCTTACTCCCATAATCCTTGATTCCCTGAATGGTCAAGAATGGGAGGGGGGGGGGGGAGATTTTGAAGCTGGTGAACACTTGCCCCCACATCTCCTCCCTCACCCCTATCCCAGGCTCCAAGATGACTTTCCACATTAAGCAGAGGTTCACCTGCACATCTGCCAATGTGGTATACTGCATCCACTGTACCCAGTGTGACTTCCTGTACATTGGGGAAACCAAGCGGAGGCTTGGGGACCGCTTTGCAGAACACCTCCGCTCGGTTCGCAATAAACAACTGCACCTCCCAGTCGCAAACCATTTCCACTCCCCCTCCCATTCTTTAGATGACATGTCCATCATGGGCCTCCTGCAGTGCCACAATGATGCCACCCGAAGGTTGCAGGAACAGCAACTCATAATCCGCTTGGGAACCCTGCAGCCCAATGGTATCAATGTGGACTTCACCAGCTTCAAAATCTCCCCTTCCCCCACTGCATCCCAAAACCAGCCCAGTTCGTCCCCTCCCCCCACTGAACCACACAACCAGCCCAGCTCTTCCCCTCCACCCACTGCATCCCAAAACCAGTCCAACCTGTCTCTGCCTCCCTAACCTGTTCTTCCTCTCACCCAACCCTTCCTCCCACCCCAAGCTGCACCTCCATCTCCTACTTACTAACCTCATCCCACCTCCTTGACTTGTCCGTCTTCCCTGGGCTGACCTATCCCCTCCCTACCTCCCCACCTATACTCTCCTCTCCACCTATCTTCTTTTCTCTCCATCTTCGGTCCGCCTCCCCCTCTCTCCCTATTTATTCCAGAACCCTCACCCCATCCCCCTCTCTGATGAAGGGTCTAGGCCCGAAACGTCAGCTTTTGTGCTCCTGAGATGCTGCTGGGCCTGCTGTGTTCATCCAGCCTCACATTTCATTATCTTGGATTCTCCAGCATCTGCAGTTCCCATTATCACAGGACAATGAACCAAATGCCTTTGTTTCACACAACAGTGGATTCAAGGTTTTCAGTTTGCTCAGTAAGAGTTAATGTTTAGTTAACTAGAGCAAGTCTGACCTTTTACGCACCTCGCATCCAGAAGCTCGCCAGCAGGGACGATAGGGACTGGAGGCGAATTGCAAACCACTGATCACATCCATGATTAAAAAAAAAATCAGCTGTGACCCTCTGGATAGCTCAGCAATGCCTTTGCTGCAAAAACTGAATGGTCAGAACTTGACACATTCAAAATTCCTTCCAATACATTATAACATTTGACTGCTTTTGGTTTGGATGTGGTTATATAATCATAAATAAATGACTGCTGCATTCAAATCTCATTCTAACTCCCTCAATGGGCCTTGTACAGTGTACAGACCCTTAGATAACTTTCCCTTGATCTTATCAGACCATGTGACGGTCGGAGCCTGCATCAATTTATCCTGGGCACTTATTATTTACACGCTTAGTGGATCTACATTTTCCAGCTCTGTGCCAGACACACACATTGCAGATATGAAATTGAAAATTATGGTGAATCTGACCTGCTTGTGGAAAGGTTACTTCCAGCTGATTATTACACCAACACTGCATCTTATACAGCAGCCGAGAGTTCAGCAATTGAAATCAGAGGTTATTCTTGAACGCTTTAAACCCAAGCACAATTAAGAACATTTGCGTTAGCATCCATCCCTCTTTACAACTCTGTTGCTGCCCCCTGCCACTCCTAGATTCCACACCCTTTTTCACATCACTCCCTCTTCCTCTGTGTTACGAAGCCCCATTGGATCAAAAGATCGACGATTTGGATCTCAGCTGTTGATGCAGCTTTCCCAGCACTGCAATTACACGCTGGGCTTGAAGGACAGATGAAACATGCAGGGTTCCTGTTCCTGACCACCGTCTACTCACCTTGTCGAATAGAATGGTCCTCCGGACACGTACGACACAAAACATGATGAGCGGAGATCTGGGGAGACAGTGTGGGCGAAGACCGCAGGTGTACCTTCATCAAGTGGACTTGAGCAGGTTCAAGGAGGGATATTGCCAACACCATCTCAAGGGCAACTATGGACGGGGCCACGAATGCTGACCTTGTCATCATAGACCACATCCATGAGAAAACAGGGTGGGCAGTGATGCATCTTTTGGTACTTAATGGGTTTTGGGCTAATTCATTGAATCTGTTTTGGGGATGGAAGAACAGAGATGGTGGATTGATTATGAGGACTGATGAGAGAGAGTCAGCAGTGAGTCAGGCAGATTCGATGAGCACAATGGCCTACTTCTGCCTGGACATCTAAGAACCCTAATTAAGTTTCTGGTGGGATAGCATGAGATTTAAGGTATTGTCAACATTGTCATTTGGATAGATTTCTAGAAGGCACTTGCTCAGGTTCCATGCAATGAAACTGAAAGTGAAACTGAAACTGAAGGAAACGCGTGGGCCTGAAGATGGAATTGGCTCAGAAGTAGACAGCAGGGAGCAGGGATAATGAATAACCATCTGTAAATGGAGTGGGTAGCAACTGGGGACTGTACGGTGCCTCAGCATTCTGGTATGTGATGTGAACGATGAACTGAGGAGCGATGTATCCAAATCTGTCAACAAGAAAGAAGTTCAGTGCCGTTGTAATAAGTCCCGATGGCGGCAGAAAAATTGCCAGTGAACAGGAAAAGATGAAGTCGTGGCTGAAATTTTGGCAGGCAGAGTTCAATTCTCTTGTGAGGCTGCCCACTCAAGGCCATTGGATGTTCCATCTGAGAATTTTTCAAGTGGTGAGATGGCAGTTACCTGGGAGTCCAACTACAGAAACTATGAGGGGCTCTTGGAGAGGGACACAGTAAGTACCAAGGGGATTATGGTGTTTAACTCCAGACAACTGGAGGCAAAGTGTCAAAATCACACAGGGGTCATGTTAAGGTCAAGGTAGAGTCATTGTAATCCTGGAAGACCATAGGGATGCTGTCTCATTTGAGTTTAACCTGAGGATAATCACGTCTCAGGAGAAGGGTGAGGTTAAGACGGTGGGACCACTATTGTGACGTCAACTCATGCACGAATTGTGCTTCGGGTGGGACACACTAAGCAATCAAGCCGTCCAGCCAACTGAGCTAACTGATCCCGCACACCGTAATGTAAAAGCCCTCATGATACATTCGGGTCTATAGACTTCATGACTGGAAAGGGCGTGTTGTTCTTGGAGGAGGGGGTTGGATACCAGGCTTTGAAGGGCCACATTCTGAGGATAGGTGAGAGAGAGAGACTCAGCTCGTATGCCCTCGAGTTATAAAAGACTGAGCGTGATGTGTTATGGAGGTTTGTGAGCTAACGACTGGAGTTGAAAGGGTAGATTTCAGACCATTAGATGAAACAGCAGAATTAGGCCATTCAGCCGACTGAGTCTGCTCCGCTGTTCAATGAGATCATGGCTTATCCACTGTCTTCAACTCCACTTTCCTGCCTTTTCCCTACAACCCTTAATCCCCTCACTGATTAGAAACTTGTCTGTCTCAGTCTTGAATATACTTCAGAGAATCATCATCATAGAATCCCTACACTGTGGAAACAAGCCATTTGGCCCAACAAGTCCATACTGTCACTCCAAACAGCATCCCATCCAGACCCATTCCCCTACCTTTCCAATGTCTAACCCACCTAACCTAAAAAGCCCGGAACACAATGAGCAATTTAGCATGGCCAATTCACCTAGCCTGCACAACATTGGACTGTGGGAAGAAACCGGAGCAGCTGGAGGAAACCCACTTAACTATTCATACTCTACAGCCCTCTGCAGGAAGGATTTCCAAGATCGACTATTCTCTCATAGTACCACACAGTGCAGCAGAGGCCTTTTGGCCATCAGATCTGTACTGTCAAAAATATACTATAACTTACACTCATCCACCTTGCCATACTAGGACCAAGGCCCTGAATGCTCTGACTCTCCAAGTGTTCCTCTAAGACTTTTTAAGAGGTTGTGAAGCTTCCCACCTTAACTACCCTCACAAACAATATACTCCAGATCCCCGCCATCCTCTGGTTTAACAACGTTCGCTTCAAATATCCTACAAACCTACGGCCTTTCTGCTCCTTGTTATTGACCTTTCACCTAACGGGAACAGCTGCTTTCTATTCATCCTGCCTGTGCCTCTCATAGTTTTACGTACCTTTCTCAGGTAACCCGCCCTTAACTGTGTCTGCAAACCAGACAACATCCTGGTGAATCTCCTCCACATTCAGTCCAGTGCAATCACATCTTTCCTATAGTGTTGTGATGAGAATTGCATACAGGGCTCCAGCTACAGTCCAACTGAAGTTTTACAGATCTGATGAGACCTGCCTGCTCTTACAATCTGTTTCACAGATCAGGTCCCATTTGCCTTCTTAACTATTCCATTTACCTGTCATCTCACCATCAGAGATCTGTGGACAAGCATTTGTGTTCCCCTTAGCTTCTGAGTGTCTTGCTGTTCATTGAGTATTCCGTTGCCTTGAGGCCTCTTCCAAAGTTCATCACTTCACATGTGTAAGGTTTAAATTCCTTCTTTCATTGAACTGCCTACCTGACCAATCTGTTTATAGCATCCTGTATCGTCGGGCCTTCCTCCTTATTATTAATCACTCGGCCAATCATTGTGTCATGCACAAAATGTATTAATCAGCCCTTGCACATTATATTGATGTCGTTTATGAACATCACAAACAATAGGGACCGAGGAATGATCCTTTTGCACACCTCTGTACTCTGGAATCCAATCACACAAACAGCCTTCTACCACCACCGTCTGTCACATATGACTAAATCAGTTTTGGATTCATATTGCCAAGTTACCCTTGATCCATGAACTTAGATCTTCTTTCTTAGTTTCCCATGCTGGATGTTTATCAAAGGCTGTAAGACCATTAGACGTAGGAGCAGAAATTAGGTCATTCGGCCCATTGAGTCTGTTCCACCATTCAGTCGTGGCTAAGTTTCTCAACCCCATTCTTCCGATAACCCTTGATCCCCTGGATAATCAAGAACCTATCTGTCTGAAACCTATCTTGCTGAAATCCACGTAAACCACATCACCCACCCTCTCCTCACCCAAAGACTTGGTCATCCCTATAATTCCGATAAATTTGTTAGACATGACATCCCTCTGACAGAGTAATGCTGGCCATCCCTGGTCGAACATTGCCTCCTGAAATGGAGATTTAATTTTGTCCTGAACTGTTTTCTCCAATAATTTCCCTGGTCATGGGGTTACACTCACTGGTCTATAGCTCCCTCATCTATCTCTACTACCCCTAAAAATTGGAACCATATTAGTTGTCCTCCAGTCCTCTGGCAGTTCCCCTGTGGCCAGAGGCAATTTTAAAAATTAGTTAAAGGCCCCTATAATGTTGTACTTCATCTCCCACAATAGCTTGGGATACAAGTCATCCAGACTTGGGAATTTGTCCACTTAGAGATTCGTCAAAACCTGTAATACCTCCTCGCTTCTTAGATCTGTCTTCTCAAGAACTTCACAGTCGACCTTCTCAAATTCTGGACTTGCTTCCTCTTTCTCCTGAGTAAAGGACAGATGAGAAATATTCCTTTAACACTCAACACCAATGTCCTCTGCCTTCATGCGCAGACTGTCCCCTTGGTCCCAAATAGTCCCTGCTTTGTCCAGGGTTATTCTCTTCCCGTTAGCAAACATGCTGAATATCTTGGCATTTGCCCAAATCTTGCCTGCCTACATTTTTTCATGCTCGATGTTTGTTCTGCAAATTACATTATTGAGATCACTTCTGCAATTTCTGTGCTCCTCCAGGGCCTACCATTGCTTTGCTTCCTTTGTACCTGTTACACATTTCTCTTTAAATGAATCCTGAAAATTTCTAGACATCCAGGGTTATCTGGGCTTGTTACTCTGATATTTCATCCAAAAGGGAACATGATGGGCCTGTCCTTGCCCAGTATGTTATTGAGTGCCTGACACTGTTCTGCTCTAGATTTACCCTCAAGTAGCCGTTGCAGTCCATCTTGACTAGATTATGCTTTATTTTCATAATATCCAATTCACACACTTCTTCCATTTCTAGAAACAAATGTAAAACTTACTGTAGAGAGAAACCAGACTTACCATTTTGGGTCAAGTGACCCTTCCTCATCTAAACGTTAACTCAAAACATTAAATGATTTCTCTCCAGAGATACTGCCAGATCTGCTGACCTTTCCCAGAAAATTCTGTTCATGTTTCCGATTTACAGCATCCACAGGTCTTTCAGTTTTTAAAACTTACTGTGTTGTAGTTGCTGTCACTGAAATGTTTCCTCACTGTCATCTCTGACACCTGTCCGGCTTCATTCCCCGCAATTAGATCCAACACAACACCTGGGAGCTGTATTTTTCGGCGGGTCAGTGTGGGCTCGATGGGCCAAAGTGCCTGCTTCCACACTGTCAGAGGTTCTTTGGTCTGAGACTCATATAGAAGAAACAACCTTTCCACATTTGCCCTATGAAGTCCCCAAAGAATCTTCTGTGTCTCAAAAATGTCACTTCTCATTTCTTCTAAACTCCAGTGAGCTCAGGCCCAATATACTCAGTCTGACCTGGTAAGGCAAATGTCCCATATGCACGGTCAGCCAAGTGAACCTTCTCTGGACTGGTGCCAGTGACAGTACATTTTTGCTCAAACGAAGAGCCAAAGCCGTTCACGGGATACCAGCTGTGCTCTGACTCTTGTCCGACGAAACCACCCTCATTTCACACTCGGTTGGAGAGAAACTGTTCATCACCTGGCTGGAGATCCCAGAACACGGGGACAGAAACCGAAAATTAGTGACATGTCATTCGCCAGGGATATCAAGCAACAGAAAGGCCAGTGACAATTCATAACTGTCTCCCTTCGAAGCTACAGAGGGGTGCGCCTCATTTAAAAATTTCAAAACAGATGTGCATAGGAAAAGCTATGAAAGGACACAAAACCAAAGGATGTCAGGTGGAATCAACATACAGGTCATGGCTTGGTCTGAGTGAATGGCAGAATGTGTTCGAGATTGGACATTCACTTTGTCAGACTTTGGGTTTCCAGAATCATTCACTCACACCTCACTGAACACAACAAAAACTGAAAGAACCGTGGACGCCATAATCAGGAACAAAAACACTGGCAATGGGAGCTTGAGCAAGTTTTCAAGTCAGGATGCTGGCATTGGCTCAGAGAGGAATTTGCAGATGATGGTGTCCCCATGCGTCTGTTGTGCTTGTCCCTTGAGCTGGAAGAGGCTCGGAGTTTTCTCCCCAGACATGTTAAATAATCACGTGGCATTGATAACACAGATCCAATGAATTACGACAAACCGATTAAATGCAAAGGACTGGTAAAAGAAGCCAAAGGTAATTCCAATACAAAACGAAAGCCCCGAACTGAGTGTTTCTGAAGTCATGACTGCAGCAACTCTAATATGCCCACCTACTTTTATAAATACACCTTGCTGGAAACTTCAAGTCCTGAAGATTTATTCAATTTGTAAATATCATCTCCACTCAAAAATATTAAACCATACGTTAATTAGAGTAAATCTGGCCTGTTTTCACATTCCTTGTATCTCTGATAACTAATCCTCATGTATGGAGGCCTAGACAAACTAGAACATGAACAAGGGCACAACTTTTCGATTCTCAATTCCATTAACCACAAACTAATAGTAAATGTACAATTATGAAACAGTTTGAGAAACAGAATGAAGGATTATGCCCACTCACGGATTAATCCATGTCAAGAGTAATCCATGTCATTGACTTCTTCATCTTGTTACAGACTTTAAATGTAAATCTTTGTCAAGAGTGATTTATTTTATCAAATGATCGCGTATCACAGACAGGAAGAGAGAACACCAAACCATATTTCCTCAATTTTTAGGGAAAAGACTTGGAATTATTGAAATTTTTATGGCTCTTGAAACAAAAGCCGTGGACTGAATGTTGCTGGACGCACAAATGTAGCTTGGGGAAGGAACACTTTGTACCAGGCCAGTGCGCACTCGGATCTTTGGAAGTTCAAGTTTCACATGAGTCATGTAGCAACAGAGATTATACCGGAAATGAGCCTAATTCAATGCTTTGGGATATTTTTATATCTCAAAAGGCACACTGAGAGTGCAAATTCTCTCTCTCGTTCCATTTACCAAAGCAAAACAACTCACACAGCTTCTGGTTTTTCTTCAGCCAAGAAGTCTGACAATGCATGAGACTGGGAAAGGGGAGATGCAATGAGGCCTGGGTGTCATGCACCAGTTGCTGCAAGTAAGCAGGCTGTGAAGGCAAATGGTACGTTGGCTTCTGTAGTGAGAGGATTTGAGGGAGGGTGACTAGCCAAGGTCCCTTCCCCAGGGTAGGGGAGTCCAAAACCAGGGGCATAGGTTTAAAGTGAGAGGGGAAAGATACAAAAGGAATCTAAGGTGTAACTTTTTCATGCAGATGGTGGTGTAAGTATGGAACGAGCTGCCAGAGGAAGTGGTAGAGGCTCTACAATGACACCATTTAAAAGGCATCTGGATGGGGAAATGAATCAGAAGAGTTTAGAGGGATATGGGTCAAATGCTGGCAAATGGGACTGGATTAATTTAGGATAACTGGTCAGCATAGATGAGTTCCATCGAAGGGACAATTTGTGCGCTGTACATCTCCACAAAAGAAGCTGCAGTAGCGTAGGATTTTGGCGAGACTGCACCTAGAATGTTGTGTGCAGTTTTCGTCTCTTTATCTGAGGAAACATGCTTTGACTTTGGAGGGAGTACAACAAAGGTTTACCAGACTGATTACTGGGATGGCATGACTGACGTACAGTGAGAGGCTGGATTACTTAAGGACCATATTCACTGGAATGCATAATAACGAGGAAGGGATCACATAGAAACCTATAAAAATCTACTAGGACTAAGATGAGTTAAATACAGGACAGATTTTTTGGATGAACGGGGAGCCCAGAACCACGGGGTATCAGTCTCAGGATATGACAACATAATTTAGGATGGAAATAAGGAGAAATGTCTTCACCCAAAGACAGGGCGAACCTCTGACATTCTCTACCACAGAACGCAGTTGAGGTTGAAACACTGAATGGTTTCAAAAAGAGCTTTCATACAGTCCATAGAGCCATGGGATCACAAGCTATGACAAGAAAGTGGAAATTGGTATTGAGTTGAATGATCAAACTGAATCGCAGAGCAGGTTCAAAGGGCTGAGAGGCTGACTCCAGTTCCTATTCTCAACATTACCATGCCTCAATTTTATCAGAACCTATATTATTTTCCACTCCCTCTACCATCTGAGCTATTTCTCTCACCTGCAACCACCTGAAGGTCTCTGAATGTCAAAAACATTGGGATTCTCCATTTCTGTTTTCAAAAATTCCACCTTTAGCCAACTCCCAAAATCTCTCTCGTGACCTCTGTCCACCTCACGGCTTTATTTCGTTGAGATGCTCCTTCTAACCTCCCACTTGGGGCAGCAAGTCCTCAAGGGGGCCTGCAGTCAAATTTTGTTCCGTAACATACTGTGAAGCACCTTGGGGATATTCTGTTTTGGAAATGTGTAGAGGTGAATGCAAGGTGTAATGTTGTTCAGTATTGACTGTGTGCCAAGTTGCCTGTCTTCTCTCGAGGAAGTCAACATGAATGTGGTAATCATTGTGAGATTCTTGAGTGGTGTGTGGGGTGTGGTGAAGACCATTCAGGGATGTCACACGATTCACCTCTGTAGTCTGACTCTGCACAAGTATCATTTCAGGTCTGGGAATCATGTAAACAAACAGCATTTGTCTGTAGGTAGCTCTTCTGTAATGTATGTTTAGTTCGTGCAAACTGGCTGTAACACAAATGATGAGTACAAGATGCTATTTGGATAACACAAACTTTCTACCCTACAGGTAAAGCAATTTGCTATAGCAATTTCCCTGTACAGTGATTGTCTACAGGTCACACTAGAACGCAACTATCGTGTTATACAAAGTCTTTACTGGACTGCCATGTAAATTCTTTTCACAATGTTATAACTACCCCATTTCTACCTGATTCCTAAACATTAAGTAATATTACTGCCTTCCTGTTAATTCTTTTCGTGCAATAACACTATATTATTTCACTCTGCAAGATTTGTACTTCGGTGCTTATACCTGACACACTACCTTTAAAGGGCAGCTATTGTAAAAACTTTTCACCTCACTCTTGTGCTGCAGTACAAGTGACAATAAAGGATATTCAAATTCATATCTGTACTGTCAGTGCAGTTGTCTTCCTCATGTCCACTACTCAGTTCAGGCAAGACCAAATGTGACTTCCTTGAGATAGAGTCAACATGTAGGCAGAGATATTGAGAATTAGCACTGTTCAAGCTGTTATACACAGTTCCTTCAGTCTCTCTTCCCAGCAGAAACCCTCTGCTGGTCTTTGTAGTCAACAATGCAATTTTCAATATGCTACATCTCATGACCACGTTTGACTGAGGTGTCAAGAGTCCTTGAAGAAAGACACTGGAGCGAGTCTGTCCCTTTGATAGAGCCCAGGCTGGAGTGGGGGGGGGGGGGGGGGGCATGGTGGTGGTGGTGGTCTTGGTGGTGGGGAGGCAGTGGTGCACAGTACTGGTGGTGGATTCTCACTGAGAGAATTTGTGACCAGAAATAAAGCCAAAAGCAGCTGTGAAAGTTTTGAAGCCATGTTTTGGCCTAGTTGATGAGCAAAGCTCTCCAGGGATTGTCTGGCAGTCTGTCCTCGATTGAAGTAATGAGCTCCTGGAGAAGATCTAGAAGGCATTTAAAAAACTGACTGCAGACAGATCAACCCAGTTTATATGCATTGACTATGAAACCCAGAGGCCATTTTTGAAAAGAAAGTCAATGATCTTTCTTGAGTTGACTGCAGAAATCCTGTGTATAAATTCTTTTGAACCAGTTTTTGTCAAATATAAATCTCTCACACCACTGTTAACCCAGAATGATTATATTTTTATCTTCCTTTCATCTCTGCGCAGCTCTGAAATTTTGTATTCATCAAATCAGTATTGCAGATTTTGAAGAATGGAACACTTTTCCATTTTTTTGGCATCAATTGTCAGTCACCCACACATTTCCTTGGTCATGTACAACATGCGTTGCCTCTCATAGTGTCTCCATCTCGGAATAATCATCTCCTGCTCCAATACCCTTCCCTGCCCCAGCTCAGCTCCTGAAGAAACTAAATTCTCAAACACTTCTATCCCCTTTTCATCTCATGAGCAGCTCTAGCCATCCATTAAGCCTGGGTGTTTGGCATGCTCCAGCTGACGACTTTATGAAGTTTGTGAAAATCTGCACCACTTTTCCAAAATTTATCAGTGACTGAAACCCACATTATATATCATATTGTCTTACAGACTAACTCAAAGTGAGGAAAGAACTCGCCCTCAATTCCCAATCTCTTACATTTGGCAACATTCCGAAGACAGGGAAATCTGAGCATCCACTTGACATTGTCAGAATTGTCTGGAGTTGGGCACACCTGATGTGGGAGGAAATTCCAGCTCATTTCCCTGCCCAGTTCTCAGTTAGGAACCCAAGGAAGTAGCACAGCAGAAAACATCCTCAATAGCAGGAGAATAAAGTGCCATTTATGAGGAGCAAAACCCACTTTTCAGGTCTTGTGCTGTTAATGTTAGATACCTGATGTCCGGCTTCCTCTCTCTGTAACATTATCAGTCCATCCTTACAACAGCTTCCAACCTGTAAAACTATCAAAATAAGCAGGACCAGGTCATAAGTCAGTCTCTGTTCAAGACACTCCCACATTGGTCGTGTGTCAAGAGACATTGACCCCCTCAGGCTGTGGGAGTTTTTGGCTCAAGAACTTCTGGAACATAAAGCTAGCCTCAGGCACAGTAACCTTGAAAACATTGTCTCGATTGCTGCAAAAACCCATCATGTCCCCTTCGGGGTGGAAATTTGTCTTCCTGATACACTTGTGACAGCAGAGTTACAGATCAGATGGTTAGCTCTGAATTGACTTCTGAAATGGCTGAGCAAACTGCCCTGTTTGAGAGTAACTAGGGTCGGGCAACAAATGCTGACCTTGCCTGTGACACGGACATCTTGAGAAGGAAATAAAAAATAAAATTAAAGTCTATCAAATCCAGGAATCCAAACTTAGCACCAGCCAGAAAGCATACTGGGGACCGTGATTCATTTAAAATGTTGCGACTGAAGTTAAGTCAGCTGATAATAATTCTCCCAATTAGGGCAATTACATCAACTAAAATGTAACTAACAAGGGTTTCACATTTACAGTGCTCAGTTAAATATCAATAAGAATGACACAGGAAGCAGAGCGATACCAGGAGACACTTTAAAATGTGGTGAGATTCTGTGATGTGGATTACACAGCTTGAAAGGATGGTGAACGCAAACTCCACAGTAACATTCAAAAGAGAATGGGAGGGCAAGTGCAGTCATAACATTTACAGGTCCTGTGGTAAGGGGAGTGGCATTAACTGGAAAAATCCAACAAAGATCCGGAATTGGCACCATGTTTTATTAATTGGGTTGAAGCAGACAGCTTTTCATTCAAGAAGGGATTCAAAGGCTACAAGAGAAAAGCAGGAAACTGGAGTTGAGGATTACTAGATAGGCCATGATCTCAGTGAATGGAAGGGTGGATTTGATGGGCTGAAAGGCCTACTTTTGCTTCTACACCGAATCGCTGTATGTTGTTCTTAATGAGAACTGCAGCAGCCAGATATGTAGGCTACACAAGATGTGCAACATCAGTACAACAAGCTAAACTACTCCACTCTTCAGTGAGGGTAAAATCTGCATAGTTCCAGAGGACCACAGGGTTGCTCTCTTGTGACTGAGTGACAAAGAGGGAGAGAGAGGAGAGAGAGAGAGAGAGAGAGAGCCCTCTCTGTGCACTACGTCCTGATGCAACCAATTCACAGTGACTCATGGGGTCATACAGTATTGAATCATTCCCTGAACGATTGCCTTGGATCCTTTTCTTCTATTTGTTGCCCAAGTACGTCAATGTTGTCCCTTCTTGGGTGTCTAACTGTATTTTCAAAGAACTTGTAAATTTTGTATCTTCAACATTGCAAGACTGCACTTCAAAAGCACTTAACTGGTTGTGAAGAGCTTCCGAATTCCCTAAGGTCAGCAAAGCCACTCAACTAATACCATTCAGAGATAGCAAGAACTGCAGATGCTGGAGTCAGAGACAATGCAGTGTGGAGTTGGCGGAACAGGCCAGGCAGCATCAGAGGAGCAGGAAAGCTGATGCCTCAGGTCGGGACACTTCTTCAGAAATCCTTCCTTTCTTAATGTTTTAAGTCTGGTTTGCACTGCAGAATTCCATTGTAAGTTTCAACTTACAATACATGATTCTCAGTGCACTGGCTTCCTTTGTCCCCTGATTTATGACTAGAAGTTAATTTCACCAGATCTCATCGTAAGATTTTAACCAAAAGTCCCAGAAAATTAGCCTCAACCTTAGGATTGCAAGTCCGATGATACTTGCACTCTGCCATGGTCTTGTCTTTTGCATCTGTCACATCATACAGCAACTGTTCCCCTGTGAAACCTCATTCGTCAACAAGAAATCATTGCTTTTACCTTTAACACTTTGTCCAACCAAAATCAAGACTTCTCTTCACCTTCATTGACTTGTTGTCCAATAACTTTTAATGTTTTCCTTTCCATTTCTATATTTCTCCTTGCGCAATCAATTACTTCAGATCTTTCTGTATGAAACTGCGTTCCTCCACATAAGATTTCACATGCACAGTATAAACTGATAAATGTTTTGGCTTATCAAATCCACGATCACAACTGTATTTTTAGAAAGAGAAAGTACATCACATATTAAACAGGTGGATGTTACAATGAGAAGGAGACAGCCAAATCAATATGGAGAGACATCAGTTAATGATAACAAGAGCTAAGCATCAGCAGCTCAAGGTGAACAAATAGATAGCAGGCTCATTAGCTGAATGGGAGAAGCTGCAAGGAATTGCAATGCGATAATCAAACCACCTTCAATATCAAACAAATGCAACTGGGATAGGACAGGGCTGAAGGTACGAGTAATTGCTCAAGATAAATGACTTTTCTTCACAGGACAACAGGGTACAAGGGAGGGAAGCATGCAAGTCTCATACAGACTCTGACACCAACAAATTTGTAACACCCCGGTCTTGACATAACTCAGAAGCACACAGGTTCATTCGACTGCCTGCCTGATGCTGGAGCAGTATCCTCCAATCTTGAGGTCCTACCAAGTTTGTGAGTAGGAAGAGGCCTGCATTTTTTTTTAAACATAACATGCAGTCCTCTGCGCTTTTGTTCACGAGCAGGGAGGTGAGTTGGGATGGTGTGATATGCCTCGCAGGTACAATTTTTAAATTTATAATATGGATGTGACATACAGCATGTCTGTGCTTCATATTTCTGTAATGCTCTCCACGATTCCTGAGTTCCTCAGACTCTGGGCTCTAGCACATTGCTGATTCGCCTCACTGAACCATTAATGCCATTGCTGCGGTTGCCCTATTCCCTAAGCTCTAGGAGTCCATGCCTCTCTCGCCTCCTTGAAGGTGATCCTTAAAAGCCACCTCTTTGACTAAGCCTTCTCAGCCGAACATCTTGCGTGGCTTAGCGATGCACTTTATTTGTCCCTGCAAACTAACTGAAGATGTTTCACAACCAGCAGTGTTGTTGCATGGCTTGGGGGGGAAGTTGCAGCTGGTAACATTTTCAGATGTCTGCTGCTCTTGTCCTTCCAGGAGAGCAGAGCTCACACTTTGGGAGGTGCTGTTCAAGGAGCCTTGACAGGTTGCTGCATTGCATGGTGTATTGGCACTAAGTGCTGTTGCTTTGCATCCTTTGGTGAAGGTGTGGACGTGGTGCTAATCAAGCAGGGTGCTTTGTCCTGGATAGTGCGTACTTTTCAGGTGTTGTCGGAGTTTCCCCCATCCAGCCAAGTGGCCACTATTCCATCACACTCCTGACTCGTGCCTGGTATATGGTAGAATGGCTCTGGACAGACAGGAGGACAGCTGTGTACACAAACTGACAATCTCTGATCACATCCTTTCACTATTCTACTTACAAAATTGGTCTGGTTCAGTTTCGGTCCATTATAAGAGGATGTTTATTATTGAAGAAAATGATGATGAGAACATCAATGAAGGTCAAGGGCAGATGATCCAATTCCTACAGTCCGAGGGTATGCATGTTCCTGCCATTTCCCCATAACCATTCATTCCTCTACTGATTACAAACCTGTCTATTTCAGCCTTGAACATATTTAACAACCCAACATTGACAACCCTCTGAGGTAAAGACTTTCTTTTCCAACCTTGATAATCTAACTTTATCGGGTTTGCTCTAAACCAGAGAATCCTGAGGCTTCATTCTCGTCCCAAATATCCTTCGCAAACTTTGTTGACATTACAGACGTGAACATGGGGAGGCACTAGCCTAGTGGGATTACTGATGGACTGTTAATCCAGAGACCCAGGTAATATCCTGGGGACCCAGGTTCGAATCCAATCGCACACAGATGGTGGAATTTGGATTTAATAAATACCCGGGATTAACAGTCTAATGATGGCTGCAAATCCATTGTCAATTGTTGGGAAAAACCTATCTGGTTCACTAAAACCCATCTGGAGGGAAATCTGCCATCCTTGCCTGGCCTGGCCTGGACTACATGTGACTCCAGGGCAACAGTAAACTGGGCGACACTTTACTGCCATCTGGGCAGTTAAGGGTGGGCAATAAATGCTGGCCTAGCCAGCAATGCCCTCACCCTGTAAATGAACAAAACAACATGATGTAACCTGATGTCCCATCACATCCAAGTGCTCAAAGACAGCATTTGCTTGTCGAAGGCCAGTCATCACAGTCATGCAGCAAACAGCACTCTCAATTCACACACATACTGCTGTCCAACAGCAATTGGATTATCTGTTCCCTCACTCTGTCAAGGGATGAAGATCAGCCAGGTCACAGGGATAAGGACAACCACACCCCCTCAGAAGAAGTGCCAGGGGATCCTCAGAATCATCTGAGAACATGGACAGGATCTCATTTGAATAGCTCGCCTGAACAAATTGATGCACCCTCAGTCCTGGAGTGGAGTACAGGCTCAGATCTTTGGGGCCGGAACCCATGACTCCTGGGTCACGAGTCACACCAGGTGAGCTGCGGCGAGGCTGGGTGTCAGGGAAGAACACACCAGGCCAGCAATCAGTCAGGCAGGAAATTTCCACAGCAATGAAGTGACTGCAGTGGGGAGGGATGCTCATTTGGGCACAGCGCAGGCAGAGGACAAGACTTGACCGCAACTGCAGGAGGAATAGCCCACCCATGGCCAGCATCCAGGCTCACCGGGTTTTAGGCAAATCCTGCAAGATGACATCCCGGCAGTTGTCAAAGTGAATTTCAGGAAAGCAGGAGAGATGAGGGAAGACAATGAAACAAGACAGAATATGAAACTGCAACTGGGTGAACAGATTCTGCAGCTGTCAGACTCGGAAGAGTGCAAGGAACTAGTCAGTCGCCTCATTGATCCACAAAACAGGTCCACTGTTTTGGACCAATTCATCATGAAGGGTGCAGGTCAATGGTTTAACAGGCAGCACAGTGGCCCAGTGGTTAGCACTGCTGCCTCACAGAGCCAGGGACCTGGGCTCGGTTCCAGCCTCGGGCGACTGTCTGTGTCGAGTTTGCAAATTCTCCCTGTGTCTGCGTGAGTTTCCTCAGGGTGCTCGGGTTTCCTCCCACAGTCCAAAGATGTGCAGGCTAGGTGGATTGGCCATGCTAAATTGCCTGTAGTGTCCAGGGATGTGTAGGTTAGGAGGGGTGGGATGCTCTGAGGGTTGATGTGGACTTGTTGGGCTGAAGGGCCTGTTTCCACACTGTAGGGATTCGATATATTCTATGAGTCCACATAAAGTGAACTGGCAAACTGCAGGGTCATTGGCATTTTCTCTCTTTTCATTTCCAGGTAGGTTTCTGACTGTAGCTATGGTCTCTGCATTAAGTAGGGCTGCTTTAAACCCAGGTAGGATTTTAGTTGCACCTTCCAATTTGAATTTCAGCATAATCTAATTAACCCAAATGGGCATTTCACCTGCATCACAACTGAATGTATCTGGCCATGAAGCCTCTTCATTTTACTCAAACAAAAGAGGAAGCAATTTAAACAGAAGAATAAAGAATTAAGTTAATTTTATTCTATTAACAGAGCTCTGAGGAACAAGAAATAAACTCCTTCTAGTTTTAGAAGCTGTGAGGATTTCAAAGGTTCACTTCTGGTGTCCCTACTACATGAAAGTTTTGTGAAACTTGATAGATTTACAAGAAAGTTGCCAGGGTTGAGCTGTAGAGACAGGCTAAATAGGCTGGGGCTATTTTCCCTGCAGCATAGGAGGCTGAGAGGCGACCTTACAGTAGTTGATAAAATTATGAGGGGCATCGATAAGGTGAATAGCCATGGTCTTTTTCCCAGGGTCGGGGAGCTCAAAACAGATTTAAGGCGAGAGAGGAAAGATTTAAAAGGCACCCAAGGGGCAACTTTTTCACACAGAGGATGGTGCATGTATGGAATGATCTGCCAGAGAAAGTGGTGGAGGCTGGTACAATTACAACATTTAAAAGGCACCTGGATGGGTACATGAATAGGAGGGGTTTAGAGGGATATGGGCCAATTACTGGCAAATGGGACTAGATTTATTTAGGATATCTGATCAGCACAGGCAGGTTAGGCCAAACGATTTATTTCCATGCTGTACAACTTTAAGGCTCTATAAGCATTTGGCTGTATCTAAAAAAAAAGCAGCCAACTGAGATGCAGTCTTTGCAACTGGACATAATGGAAAAAAAAATCTGCTGCTTCTTTGTTGACTGGCTGAGTCTCTAAATCTCAGAATGCAACCATCATGAACGCTGTCTCAGAGGAGCTCAGTTTGCTTTGTTCTGCCAAACTACCAGGCTGTTTCAATGGCTGTCAACTCTCTGCAAAACTCTTGCCTGCTCAGGATATTCAGAACGGTCACCCGTACTGATGAAGACCTCCCCAGTGCCACTGCAAAATGATACGAGAGCAGAGCTTACAAAGAAGTTGCCTATCTTTCCTCAACTCCACCCTCTTTCGCATGATGGGATTACCAACAGCAAAGCAGAGAACTGGGCAATTTGGCCACCTCAAATTGCACTGTCTTCTCGAAGTCAGACCTGTTGAGCCCTGCTCCCAACTCTTCATCCAACATTCTTGTAACTTTGACCCCTCCTCTTGGCAAGCACAGGCTTCGTGAGGCCTATCACACCAGCACCAGGTCACACAGAAGTGGGACCACATTCTATGGGTGATTGCATCTCTGCTTACGGCTATCTTCAATAAAACCATTTGTGTCCACCTGTCTGAGCCTCATCCCTGCCTCACAATATAAATCAAGTGCACAGCAAGCCAGAATGAATGCTGGAGAAGAAAGAGAGGGAAGCAGTCAAGAACAATAGCAGCACCAGAGATTTTGAAGTAAATTGGTAAATGTGACAATCCGCCTCTATTCGGAGATTGAATCTGAAGACCCAAACTGCAAACTCCATGAAAGCAAAAGCATATTTAAGTCATTGCCCTTTCCGTATAAAAATGTCACATTTCCCTGCAGAACAAATTTGTATTCTTAAGGAAAACTTGATTAAATTCAGTACATCACTCCGTTTTTTTTTTATTCCATTGCTAACAGTGAGATAATTATTATCTCTGGGCATCAGAGAATTGTGCGAGGTCTAATTCCCAAGCTGACAGTTAAACATTGGTTCATTAAATCAATCTAACAGCTAAGTACTTGTCTTTTTTATTATTCTGAAAATATACTGAAACCTTCAAGTTTGAAAAACAAGCAAATGAGGCCTCATCCCTGTCAGGGTAGCTATTTTCCACGAGAACTGAAACACATCTCTCCGGTTTCAATTCACAAAAATCAATATTGTTCAGGAGTACCTGCTTGGGCAGTCGAAGAATTTGAGAAAGTCATCTTCTTTACTCTATGTCCAACACACTTCTGCACTTTTGCAAAAAAATCTAATAACTCAAATGATGTTGAATGTAATGATTTACTTCAATGGCCATCTCCATTTGAGACAAGGGTGTCACCGACAAGGTTAGCATCTGTCGACTATCCCTCATCGTCCAGAGGGAGATGATGTTGAGTCACCTCCTTAAATTACTTGCCGCCTAATGCAACAATACTGTGTCGACACAGTGAGGAATACACTTCTCTGACACAGCAAAGGTGCAGCGACACTGATACAGTTCCAAGTCAGGATGGTCTGCGGCTTGAACAATGTTGAATCTGTGACAGTGGTCTGACAATCACTCACTCATCTGGTCTTGATTAACTGTAAATTAATTCATTTGCAACAGCGAAAAACTAGTCACCAAGTAGATGCGACAGCCAATAAAGTGATTTCCGGCTACGTATGGCACAGACACAATGCAAATTAGCCAGCAGGTAGAGTCACAACATTGCATACGCACAGCACAAAAAATCCTTCGAGGCCAACTCTCTTCAAGTCGAGACACACACAAGAGAATGGAACTTCCACAGAGGGAACACTGGCTATGGAATGCCAAGGGGGAACTGGAAGCTAATGCCTATAATGTGTAAATCACACTGGCAAGGTGACAGTTCAGTTCGACAGTACTTCATCTTCATTTTCCCAATACACTGTGGTCGAATGTGAGTTCACACAGCAGACTGAACAGCCCTGACACGGGATCATGAATCCTGTAACGCTGTTACTATCGCGCTTTAGAGAACCTTTTCAATGCCCACTGGAAGCTCACTCATGGGATATGGTCAGCTCTGGCTAGGCTAGCATTTACTGCCCATCCCTAATTACCCACAGGGCAGTTAAGAATCAACCGCATATGGGTCAACCACTACTATGGGTCTGCAGTCACACATAGGCTAGACCAGGTAAGGAGGTAAATTTCCTTCTCTAAAGGATTTCAGTGAACCAGATGGGTTTTTTCAACAATGAATTTATGGTTGTCATCATCAGGCTCTTCATTCCAGTTTTTCAAATTGTTGGGTTCAAATTCCACTGTCTGCCATGGTGGGATTTGAACTTGGGTTCTCAAAATATCAGCTGAGTTTTTGGATTAATAGTCTGGCTATAACACCACTAGGCCATCTGTTCCCCTAAATTCCTTTGTCAAGCATGGGGAATCAAGCATTGAACAATCCTTTGACTTCTGGAGGGTGACAGGCAATCTGATGGAGAGTTTTGACCATAAAGCTCAACTTTAATCTCAGGTGACAGAAGCTCAAAAGCATCCCCTTGATGAATAAACAAGCTCAGATGATCAGACAGATGGCATGCACTCTGAGTGACCAGACTGCAGACTCAGAGAGCAACAAATTTCTGCACTGGTCCCATTTTAGTTTGCCTGCAATAAGTGCCTTCTGCATATTATCTGCTGAGACTTGTACCGGAGGACTGGCCAATGGTATCTGCTCGTGGGCAGATTGTCTACCTAAGCTATATTTATTTTGACAGTGCGGAATAGGACCATGTTATTGTTTGAGTTTTATCTGAACACTCCATTCTGGTGCCAATGGCAGAAGTGTGATTTGTATAAGGCAATCTAACCTGACTGCAGATTCAGAATTTCATATATATGGATGTGGCTGAAATATCAACGCATTAACGACTTAACTTCTTCACTCCAGATCAGGTGGGCATTTGGCATGTTCGCTCCTCTCCATCGGAAAGAAATATGGTCCCATTGAGAACCTTGCCCGACACAGCACAGAGTATTCCCTGGCTGAGGTTTGTGGGGCACAGTGGTTCAGTGGTTAGCACTGCTGCCTCACAAAGCCAGGGACCTAGGTTTGATTCCACCGTCAGGCAACTGTCTGTGTCGAGTTTGTGACATTCTCCCTGTGTCTATGTGGGTTTCCACCAGGTGCTACGGTTTCCTCCCACAGTCCAAAGATGTGCAGGTTAGGTGGAATGGCTATGCTAAATTGTCCCAATGTGTGCAGGCCAGGTGGGATAGCCATGGGAAATGCAGTATTATAGGGACTGGGTTGGTGGGAGGGTGGGTCTGGTGTGGACTCGAAGGGCCAAAATGATGTGCTTCCACATTGCAGGGATTCCATGAATTAGAATGCAAGAGGGCTTTTTGGAAATGCTCCCATGGAAGCAAGTGTGACAGAGACAGAGAGAAAAAGGAAGGAAGCGTTTGAAATTCTGAGTTGAAAATTTCTCTTTGCCCCCAAATTTCCTGTGGAGGAATCAGACTGCAAATGTAGGCATCCAACTGTTGAAGAGTAATATCATCATCACATTCTGGAGACAGAGCGGAAATCAGCAAGGGGTCTGAACCAAAGAGAGATGCAGCATCTCACAGCAGAGAATGTATAATCACGCCAAAAAAGTAAGATATTTTGCAAAACTGCCAGTCTGAGTTTGAGGAAACCTAACAGGCAACAATAAACAAACCGAAACGACGAGGAGATGCGCAAGTCACAATCCACAGTGGCAGCAACACTAATTAAACAATGACTTTGTGCCATCAAGAAATTGTGATGATACTGTGGGTTTCAAAGGCGTGTACTCTCCTGGTTTTTTTGTGTTTGGAGAGGGGTTTTAAGGCAGATGCAATGAGCAGTCTACCACAGCAACCAGAATAAACAGAGGGAGGTGCCTTCGGGTTTCTTTTAAAAGTTGGAACAATAGAAGCCGCCTGAATGGGTGCAGTCAAGCTCTCACGGAATCACGGTTCTTAGTTTTAGCTTTCAGCAGTTGCTGTTGGTGTCTTGAAGAAGTGGAATCTATTTTTCCCCCTCTCTCAGTTACAACCAAAACCTGGGGATTTTCTTCCTATGGGAGTTACACATGACACAATCTGTGTTTTGCCATTTGCCAAGGATGTGTTTATGGGATCTTACTATATTGGAACAATTAATTCGTAATAGTTAGCATTTCTGATGTTCTGTTAAATTTCCCAATAGACTTGAGTTATTCCAATTCCTTCTCACTTTTGTTGTATGTTAACTCTAGTGGATGCATAAAGTGTGTTTTGCTTTAAAGGTAAGGTTCTACACTTGTCAATGTTTTGAGGAGGTTTGGTCTGCTCCATAACCAAAGCCATGAGGTGAAATCAAAGACTTTGACCAAGTATCAGTCAGATTCACCTGAATGAGAGGCACGGAGAGATTCTGTCAAATTGTCAATATCTGTTTACCAGATTTCACACTTTTCAGTTTTATATTCTCATGAGTTCTTTCCTGTACACATTTGTATACATGTAAATGTACACATGTATCCTGTATGCATGAGTTGTGTATACATTTCCTATATACAATGGGGTCCTGTGCAGATCATGTCATCATGAGACCAGGAAGAATGGCTGGGGGGGTGCAAGACAGGCATCTGTAGACCTTAAAGCCATCCACAGAACATGCGACCCGTAACATAACCCCACAATTGAGTGAACAGCATTCATTCTGTGATGGAGGCTGTGCGACTTCTGTACCTACGTGCTTCAACACAATTTATTTGAGAATCTGGATTTTTTAACTCATGGCATGTGGAATTTCACTTGCGTATTTCGAGCAGTTTTACAGTGATATCTCTGGATCCCTGATTCCTTTTGTTTTTAAAAAAAACAATTTGGGAGAGACAATTCTTGGAGTAGATTGGGCGGTTCTCATTGGCACTCAGAAGAATGAGAGGTGACCTTATTGCAAAACACGTGATCACCTACAGACAATGACAGGATAGAAGCAGAGAAGTTAAATTTTCCTTTGTGGGCAAGTCAAGGACCAGAGGGCATGACCTCAGACTAAGGCATTGCCCATTTAAGACAGAGATGAGGAGGAATTTCTCTGCCACACAGTCCTGTTTACATCCCTGGTATTGTTAGTAAAAGCTAAGCCAGTGCCATCAGAACTTTCACCATATCTATGAGTTGACTCCCTCCTGTTCCTGAATAGAGGGGGATGACTGCATATGAGATCTTCACAATGGCGTATCACTTAACATTCACATAATCAGCAGCAGTGACAGCGCTTTGCTGTTTATGGACCTCTGATTAAAAAGCACTCCCTAATGTCAGAGGCTTCCCAGAAATGCTCTTATCTAAATTTGGAGTGAATCATTTTAATAAAAAAAACTCCGAGTGGTGCCCTATTTTTCCTAAGTTTTGTTCAATATTTAAATTTCCCCGAACAGAGAACAAATGATACGAGCAGTACAGGATTCTGGCTTCATTAATAAACTGAACTGCCCAGGAGTGCAGCAGCCAATTCATTTGTGGTTGGGGAGCTCTTCTTTGTAATTAGGATTGCCTCGTTTGAAAAATATATGCTTGGATAGAAATTGTCTATGAGCAACTGTCGACCTCCCTGAATCAATTTTTTGTCCCTTCGCTGTCATGCCACTCATTTTCAGTTACATAATTTCTTTTTGCACAGCTCCTACTGTTTTGCAGCGCATGTTATGCACTGCAACATTTAACTTGCCCAGCCCCTGAAAAAAGGCAACTGGTCAAGTCACAGAATCATGCAATAGGCAAAAGGCCTTTCAGCTGACACTCCCAAGAAGATCCCACTACATAAGGATCTTTCCTGCACTCAGCCTTGAACGTTATGACACTTCAAGTGCTCATCCATGTACGTTTTTGGAGATTGTGAGATTTCCTGCCTCAAATGCCCTCCCAAGCAGCGTATTCCAGATTTCCACCACCCTCTGGGTGACAAAGCTTTTCCTCAAATTCCCTCTAAGTCTGCTGCCTTTCACTTTCAAATTGCTTTCCCTGGTTATTGATCTTTCCACGAAAGGGGAACAAATGTTCTCCATTCACTCTGTCCATGTCCCTCATCATTGTACAAACCTCCATCAGCTCCCCCCAGCCAACCTTCTTGGCTCCCAAGGGAACAATCTGAGTTTACACATCACTGAAGTACTCAGTCCCAGGCAACATCCTGGTGAATCCCATCTACAGTACCCTCCAGGGTAATCACATCCTTCCAAGTGTGGTGGACAGCTAACCCAAGTCTTGCACAGTTCCAACATAATCTCCCTGCTCTTGTACGCTTTGTCAAGACTGTGAAAGGCAAGTGCCCCATGTGCCTTCCTAACTACCCCAGCCTAGCAGCCTGTGATTGCTCTACTCCTCTGTGCTTCCTTATGTCCTACCATTCATTGTGTTCTGTTGTGGTCGACAGATGACTTCCTCGCAATTCCCAAATCTGGCCATGGATTCTCTTCAGGCCCACCTCAAATGCAGGAAGTAGCGTGGATGTCTTGTCGAAAAGACAGCAACCCAAGACAATGTAGCACTCCGTCAGCATGGTAGCATGCTGAAGGCTTAAGGCTAGGCTTGGGCTTACCTTGGCAGGCGTATCCAAGTCAGAAATGCACCTGCCACCACTCAGACGAATCTGAAAGACAGTACAGTGGAGAGGTGCATGATAACGGGGAGACAACGTGCCATCCCCTTGGTCCGGTCACCATCTGAGGTGCTACAGGTGAATAGACAGCAGCTCTACAACTGAGCCCAATTCTACACATCCAGGTTCTGGTCCATGGCTGATGAAGTTACATTCACAGAGCAGCTGAATTTAGTGTTATGTACATGATATTCCAACACATGTTAACGGTAGGTGCTAAGAGCTAGAAGGACTCCTGGTCAGCCATGTGTGACGGAGAGAACATCAGAGCTTTGGCCACCATGTATCACTGAACTTGACTACAACATCCAGGTCAAAGTGCATCTTGTGTGATCTACAAGAGAACCCAGAAAGGATGCTTTCACTGGCCAAGAGGCAGATTTGCAAGAGGCAGACTCCCACTGACAAAACCTTTACTTATCAACACAGCTACAAACACATTAGTTCAGTTGGGACAAAGTCTCTGGTATGTTGAGACATGGCTGCTGACTTTGCATTATTTCCATTTGCCAATCCTCACCATCATGTGTGCAGGGTGTTCGCAATCCGCTCCCATCCTCCTGCCTTGCACAAACTCCACATCTGTGTTGAGGGCAAAGGTGGGATGAATTTGGCATCCAGACTGAGGCTGGCCTTGATATTGAGTTCATTCAACACTGGGGCCCAGGATGAAATTCTTGTTGAGATTTGACGGTGGGTTTGAGGTACGAAAGTTCAGTCTTGATTATTCACCAACTTGCAGGCACCCTGGAAAATCTGCCCTGGCCACAAACCAAAGGTTCTAGAGTCATCATTTTGTGAGACACTGATGGAGTGTTGGCTCATCGACGAAAGGTGCCAGCCACAATGCGAGTTGAGATCATGAGAATTTTGATTTTTGTGAAGAATTGTGATGCCACTCTGAAGAGATGGAGCAAAATGTTTTGGATGCCACTTTATCATGTTCTATCACTTGCTGCTGCTTCTCAGAGTACTGAGTGTCTGTCTGTGTACAGTTTGCATGCTCTCCTTTGTCTGTCTGAGTTTCTGCCAGATGATCCACTTTCCTATCTCAGTCCAGGGATGTAGAGATGAGGCAGATAGCCAAGATTACGGGGTGGAGTGGTGGGCTTGATCTGGAAGGTACACCCTTTGGAGAGTGGGTGCATGCTTGATGGGCTGAATGGCCTCTTTCCGCACTGCAGCGATTCTATGAATCTAGTTTAGGGGTTCCTTGGAGTCCAGTAGTTCCAACAAACACTCCCATGGCCGCAGCGGGTGACTGTGCCGGGAGTGTGCGGTGGTGGGTAAAGAGGCAGTGAGGAGGTTGAGTTGGTTGTTTGGAGATATGTCAAAGAACTTGGAACAAATTGCTTAATTTTTCAGGCTCTTCCTCTTCTGAAAAGACTGCCCACAACACAAGCTCATCGATGCAGGATCCTTACTCAGATGAGCAAAACGTCAAATTACAAGCTTTAGTCATGGCTACAGTACAAGCTGCACAGGCCTGCGATTCTTTTCCATGACCTTGCTGGAAGTTACTGAACTTCTCACTGTTTTCCACTGGTTCCCAGGATCAATTCAACTGGAGTACGTAATTCTGCTACAGTATTTTTCAGAGATTTCACCGCAGGTGGTCATATAGCTCTTCAAAGCCCAAAGTCTGCCTCATTTTTATTTTCAAAAGCTGGAGCTGAATTGACCTGCTGCAGTCAACTCATTTACAACGTTACTGTCTGTCAGCTACAAGGCAACTGCAATAAAAAGGCACACACATGCGCAGTGTTGGCTTCTCAAGATGACATAGCATTTGGGGGTTGAAGTTCTCTCCTCTGCATAAGGGGTTCTCACTCTTGCCAGGTGATGCTCTTCCAGTGTGAGGTTCAACAACAGTCTGTAAAAAGCAAGGGTCATCAGCCCCATATTCTGAGGGACGGTGGCCTCAGTGACATGATGGACAGCTGACCATGTGGAGACTGTGGGTGATACAAAAGACAAAGAAAAGGTCAGAATGAGAGGCTATGTTTAAAAGCATAACCAACCTTCAAGTCTCGTTTCTTGTTTTGTATCGCACATTCTAGTTTCCAGGAGTCACCACTGAATAACAAGAGGGAGAATCTTCATTGCCTTCACCGTCGTGAACCCGTGTCCAGTTGCAACAGTGTTGTTCCCTGATATGGTTTCATAACAGCAGCAAACCTGGGCCTTAAGCCAGGTGCTTAAAATGTAAATATATATATATCACATTAAATTATATCTGGGGTGATTTGAACAGTTTCTGCTAAAGTAAAATCACCTTCAACTGTGGAACAGTCACACGATGACTCTTCAAAGTAGGCTGGATCAAGGACCAGGAAAAAAATAGGCTTCCAAAAGAAAATTCACTAAGTAAATCTGTCAATCATGTGAATAACGCAAAATCTGGGACTGTAATTAACTGGAAACAAGGATCTTGGACAGCACTGCCAATTCCCACACCCTCATACCTGAAGAAACTAAGGGCTCAAGCTTGGTACCAATATTCAGGCTGGATACTTGAATGGAGGCTGGAAGTGCACAGCATTGTTACACGTTCTGCCTTTTGGTTAATCACTTCAACTGGGACAGTCTTGACCATGTCAAAGAAGTGCTGGCCTTGACCCAAAGACCCTTCCAGCAACAACCAATGGATCCAAGCAATGAGGCAATCTGGGCATGCTGAGTACAATTTTTAGGAGCTGGCTGTGCACTATCTGACTTCTGTTTTTCTTACATTTCCACAGTTCACTGGCTCTAAAATGGATTCCTTGGGTCATACAGGCACTATCTAAATGCAAACATGACACTCTTGCACGAGGTAACATTCATGCCTGCACAAATGCCAGGCAATGACCAGCTTTGAAAACAGAGAATCTAACCATCATCCCTCGTCATTCAATCACTTTATCAGTAAATCCCCTCATCTCAACATCCTGGGGTTTACCACCAATAAGAGGCACTGCAGAGATCCAAAGCTCCTTTTCACAGCACCCTCAAAAATCCACATCTATTACCATTTAAAAGGACAAGCGTAGCAGAAACATAGGACTTTTGGTCACCCAAAAGCTAAGCTCCATACCACTCACTATCCTGACAGCGAAGTATGTTGCCTTTGGTCCAAAGTCACTTGGTCAAAATCCCAGAACTCCCCATCTTACAGCATTGTGGGTGGAACTACACCAAATGGCTTTCAGAAGTTCAAGAAGGCATATTCTAGGGCAAAACAGTGGCTCAGTAGTTAGCAATTCTGCCTTAGGGCACTAGGGACCCAGGCTCGATTTCACCCTCGGGTGACTGTCTGTGTGGAGTTTGAAAATTGTCCCAGTGTCTGCGTGGGTTTCCTTCGGGTGCTCTGATTTCCTCCCACAGTCCATAGATGCGCAGGTTAGGTGGATTAGCCATGCTAATTTGCCCTTAGGGTCCAGGGATGAATGGGTTAGCCATGAAGAATGCAGGGTTAAAGGGTGGGTATGGGTGAGATGCTCTTCAAAAGGTCAATGAAGACTCGATGGGCCAAATGGCCTGTTTCTACATTCCAGGGATTCTGTGATTCCCCAGGTCAGGGCAATTATTGCTGACCCAACAAAATGAGGCCCCCTGAATTAATCAAAAAAGAGATCAGTAGGTGATGAAAATCCAAGTCTCCAACAACAATGTCACCGCATGGTTTTGTTGTATTCTCGTGCGCAACAAAACAGGTGAACTTCCCGTCTATTCACAGCAGCTCAAAATAGGAGTTATCTCGACTTGAAGCATTAGCTTGGTCTCTCTTTTTGGATGCTGCCGGACCCCCTGTGATTTTCAGCGTTTCTTGTTTTCAGAGCTTTCCCCGTGTGCTGGTGAATATTTATGTCTCAATCACTCAAACAGGTAAAAATGTTGCAATTTGTCTCTTTGCATTGTGTGGAACGTACATGGGTGCGAAATTTATTCCCTGCCACTTCAATGGTGCTCCTTTGCGAAGGCTCAGAGATCTGTAAAGTTGCAACATGTGGAAGCTTGTTTGGCCTTCATTTTGTGCCCAACTCATGTGATTGACAATGCTTTTTCAGGTGATTAACCACTGCATTCAATTAGTACATGCAACAGATTCACGCTCCATTAACTCGTGCACAGAGTAACGGCAGGCAGGCAGGCAGAGTGACAGAGAGAAACCTCAAGTTCACTGAACAGGGCCTTTTCCAAAATCAGCAGTGCAATGTCAACAACCTGAGATTTCTTTGACAAATCTGGAACAGGCGAGATCTGGATCATCACTTCTTGTGGACTCTATGCTTACCTATTTTGAGTGCAGCAGTGAGGAGCTTTACATTGAGAGAGCAAGATTTCAAATCTCGTTACATTGACAGAACGTTTGCAGCTATTCTTGGAGCCTTATCACCCATCCTTTCCTTGCCCTCATTTGCTGTTGGAACCTAAATCATTAATACATCACTGTACTTCAGGTTGTACACCCTCAACTGCAGTTGGAAATCTAAAGCAATCACAAAGCCTCTGATTACAGGTCTGACAACTGGAACTAAAGCAGCAGCATCATTTACATTTCAAGAGAACACATTGATTTACGCTGCCAGCGAGAAAGAGAGAAGGCACATGGATTGTCTTCAAAGATACAACTGCTTCATTCTTGTTATGTAACTGCTTATATTTGGCCAGGTGCATATTTTGCCTCACTGTCCCCATCAAACACTCCCAGGACAGACACAGCACAGAGGCAGGCACAGAATTAACCTTTCTCTGCACTGTTCCCATCAAACACTCCCAGGACAGACACAGCACAGAGGCAGGCACAGAATTAACCTTCCTCTGCACTGTTCCCATCAAACACTCCCAGGACAGACACAGAATAAACCTTCCTCTGCACCGTTCCCATCAAACACTCCCAGGTCAGATTCAAAGTAAAGGTTCCTCTATATCATCCTCAGCCAGCACCCCCAGGTCAGGGACAGCACAGGGTTAGATTCAGAGTAAAGGTTCCTCTGTATCATCGCCAGCAAACACCCCCAGTTGGGGATAACGCGGTGTGAAGCTGGATGAACACAGCAGGCCAAGCAGCATCAGAGCAGCAGGAAAGCTGACATTACGGGTCCAGAGCCTTCTTTCCTGCACCGCTGATGCTGCTTGGCCTGTTGTGTTCATCCAGTTTCACACAGCGTTATCTCAGATTCTCCAGCATCGGCAGTTCCTACTATCTCTGTAACAATATTACCCCCAGGTGAGGGACAGCTCGGGGTTAGATTCAGAGTAAAAGCTCTTCTATGTCATCCACAGCACACACCCTCAGGTCAGAGACAGGACAGGGTTAGATTCAGAGGAAAGGTTCCTCTACACTGCCATCATCAAACAGCCTGGACAGGTACAGCATGGGGTTAGACACAGACTAAAGCTTCCTCTACATTGTCCCCATCATAAATTCCCAGGACAGGGACAACGTGGGGTTAGATACAGAGTCAGATCTCCAGGACAGTTTAACACTCCCAGCTGCAATTGGACATATGCACCCATTTCGTCCCAACAGGCAGCCTTGTTCAGTTCGGTAATAATCTTGCAAGAGAGATACTCAGTGATTTGGTGCGGCCCCTGACTGTCCACGAGTGAAGAATCACAGGAAGAAAATGGTAGCACACAGTTTCCAAGCCAGTGTTTCTGCCCAGCAATATACACATGTCCAGATGTTTGGAGAATCATCACTCTGCCTTGCCACATGGAGCTGGACAACTCCAGCACAATCAGCAGAAACTTCCTTAAAACCTCCAAGCTCGAAAGCTTAAACACATGAACCACTAGGTTCAAGAACAGCTTCTTCCCCACTGTCATTAGATTCCTGAATGGACTTCTCAAACTATAAACATAACATTGATCTCGTTCTCTGTACACCTTCTCTGAGCCGTAGCACTGCATTTGTCACTCTGTTCTATCACCCTCATGCATTTTGTATGGTATGGTATGGTACTGCATGCAAAACAAAACTTTTCACTGTACCTAGGTACATGTGACAATAATAAATCAAATCAAATCAAATCTTACATTCCTCCATACCCCAGTGCATTAGCAACTCAGCTGCACCAGCCACTGGAACAGGAGCTTGGCAATTGAGTTCAAGGGGGCATGAGATGCTGAGTGTGTTCAGAATTCCTGTCTTGGGGAATCCCAAAAAAATCAGAAAGAGAGTTTCCATTCCATTTGTGTAGTGCTGTGTTGAATCTGTGCCTTGGTTTTTCTGTGTCATTCTAGCACTCACTCACTTTGTGCTACATTTTCTCATAGTTCAGTCAGAGTCCGTGAAGCATATGGTTGGATGTACAAACCTCTCATCCTGATGGGTTCAGACACTTTTCTTGGGAGACTGCCATTTCCCCATCATGAAGTTGAACACCTTAAGATGCACAAGAGTGTTACTGCAAAAGTACTCGAAACAGCAAGGAAATCAAGCAGAACTTCTCTTTCCTGCCAAAATAGTGATCTATTGAAAGAAAACATTGGCTTCAGAGGTCAGACTTCAAGCCAGTTTGCAAACTTATAATTGCAGCCACCTTTGCAAAGTCGGAAAAGAGGCAACTAATTCCTGGCCGAGATCAATTAGCTCAGTGACTGATCCAAGTTATTTTTACAAAACATGGATTGCAGGATAAATCTTAGCCAGAATATCTCCCCTGCTGTTCCCTAAAGTGCCATGGGATATTGCACATTCTTCTGAGATGAGGAAAGACAGTTTCATCCCTCAGTTGCACATTTTTAATCCATTCACAGGACATGGTCACCTGTGGCTAGGCCCGGCATTTATTACCATTTCTAATTGCCCAGAGGACAATTAATAGTCAACCACATTGCTGCAGATCTGCAGTCACATGTTGGTCAGATAAGGTGAGGATGGCAATATTCTTCCCGAAAGGACATTGGTGAACCAGATGGGTCTTTCCTGACAATTAACAATGGATTCATGGTCTTCATGAGACTCTTAATTCAGATGTTTTTTAAAAAGTTGAACCCAAATTCCACCAACTGCCATTGCGGGATTCAAACACAGGTTCCTAGAGCATGACCTGGGTCTCAGATTAATAATCCAGTGATAATACCGCTAGGCCATTGTCATTTCACGTGAAAGCCAGCAGCACAGCACTGCCTTATTACATACTGCAGTCACAAAGAATCAGCCACCTTCCAATGTCAAGGTCTCTGGTGTAGACCATGATTTTGAAGCTCAAAAGCTGAAAAGCTACATGACATAACAAAACTGATACCCTCAGCAGCTCAAGGGCAGAACTGGGGAGAAAACCTTTGCGAGGAACAGTCTCAATGGAAGCCAGTGACAGCAATAATGCAGCCAAGAGCGACAACATTTTTGATTGACACTGAGAACCACTCTCAAGCACCCTTCTGTCTTGTGGGCAGTCCATGATATCATAACTGGAAAAGAACCAGCAAAATGCTGTGCATGCTGTCACGTGACTACTTGACTATCAGGGAAGACTTACCATCTCACCAGTCTCTGTGCAAAAATCAGTTTCCTCATGACAACCATTTCTCCCTTCAAGCCTCTTTTGTTAAATCTAAGGTTTGTAACTACTACAACATATGGCCACATTGGGAAACTGATTGGCACAATTTACTGCTCAGTCATAACTCCTATGATGGAAAATGCACTTTGTATAATTAGCACTCCCTTCGTGTTTAATGCATGTCAAAATCTGCTCTGCCTTAGTTCATCTAGATGCAGACAAAATGTTGCCTTATTTTATTCATGGACACATTCCAAGGTTTCCATTACTCCCCTTCTGGTCCCTTACATATATTTCTCTCAGCGCAGACTCCTGTTGGATTTCAGATCCATATGCCCTGATGTGGACATGGCATCCTCGCTTCCAAATCAAGAGACTGTCAGTGCAGAGTCACCCTCCAGAATCCAGAACACAACTTTTCAGCTGAAGGCTACACCGTTGGGAGGGGCTTTGTCTTGAATGGGAGTTTATACCGAGGCCTCTTCTGAAATCCTGAGAAGTCACCTCTGAACGTGTGATGAGAGTACAACTACAGTCTTGGTTGATAGGCACATACAGGATTTTGATTCTCATCTGATCTACAAACACTAACATCTGCCCAGGGTGGGATGGTGCAAGCTGGAGATTGGTGGCATTGCCACATAATCCTACTACCCTTGGCCTTCAACATACTTAACAACACAGCATCAAAGCCCTCTGCAATAAACAACTCCACCGATTCATGACCTTCTGACAGACTACATGTTTTCTCATCTCTGTTCTGCTGGGAATCTCTTTGATGGAAGATTGTGGCCTTTGGTCCTAGATTGTCGCCAAAAGGGGAAACAGCATTCTATCCTGGTCGAAATTCTTACCTTGTAAGAATTTCGTATGTTTCACAAGGTCATCTCTCATTCTTCTAGTGAAATTACAGGCCAAATCAACTCAACCTTTGCTCATTAGACAGCCCCTCCAAAGCCCATGGGCATCCAGAGAAACATCACTGAACTGCCTCCAACATCAGTACATCTTTCCTAACGTAAGGGCCAAAACCATTCACAGTATTTCAGTTCAGATCTGTCTAGTTCCTTGCATAGATTTAGCAAGACTTGGCTATTTTCTACTTCATACCCTGTTAAAATAAAATGCTAAAATTCCATTTGCTTCACTATTAATCCCTGTAATGAATTTAGAATGCGGTGTCAATTTTCGAGCAGTGTTATATTTAGTTTCAGTTATTTAATTCAAATTTCCTTTCTTCAAACATCTCTTTTACTATTAAAACCAAATCTGCATTGGAAGGCCGACACGTTTAAGAAAATAACAAAACATGGTCTACATTAATGATAATGGGAACTGCAGATGCTGGAGAATCCAAGATAATGAAATGTGAGGCTGGATGAACACAGCAGGCCCAGCAGCATCTCAGGAGCACATAAGCTGACGTTTCGGGCCTAGACCCCGAAACATCAGCTTTTGTGCTCCTGAGTTGCTGCTGGGCCTGCTGTGTTCATCCAGCCTCACATTTCATGGTCTACATTAACCCCGTTCTCGCTGTGGGGTCTAACTTTTCCTGTATTAACATCAGCTGGGATCATCAAATCATACTTATACTTTCCAACTGTTGGATAATGCAAATAATATAATCATCAGAAGCCGGGGTAAGGTGGGAGATATAGAGTAGAGGCTCAGTGCTAAATTTGCGAGCAATACCAGTACTTCAAGATCTATGAAAACCAGAATGACTGAGAGATGGCTCCTTGTAGAAGCATTACAAAAAGCTGTGTCCTGCAAATAAATAAATGAATACCAATAAATAGTTACATTATTCCACAGCCTACTCTCGCACAATCTCAAACAAACCCAATCCCAAATATAACTTGATGCTATCATCGTCCGTAATTGAAGAGATGGTTTCACATGCGAATGGATGGACCCCCGAGGTTACCTGTCTAATGTCTCCCTCCATTTTAACTCTCTCGCATCTGCGTCCTGACATGCTCGTGCAGCCCTCTCTTGCCAATAAGCCACATGACACAGACAGCGGTCTGTGGGAAATGGTCTCCAAGTGGGAGATCAGCTGCAACCTAATTGAATGCCAGAACAGGCTCAATGTGCTGAATGGCCTGATCCAGCTGATAATTTACTATCTCCTTGTGCCAAAATGCTTCAATAAATGGGAACCAATTACACTTACCCCCTGAGAAGACAGAATATGTAAAGAAAAGGCTGCTTTTGTTCAGCCTTCAGTCTGCAACGTAGGCCTCTTGTTGAGACATTCTTCATAAAAGCACTGCTGTAATACGCTGTAATGTCAGAACTGTTGGTAATATTAATCATTAATGCTACCAGCTGTGCCAAACTTCGATCTAACACACCGTAATTTTTAATCCTTCAATAAAATGTAAATGCACTGAGGCTTATCGTTGACATTGCTGGAAGCTTGACTTCATATTTTATACATTTCCCTATGGGCTAGTGGTCAGTTTTGAATTATACTTTGCCTGTCAGTCAACAACTTGCTAAACTGGGAGCAATGCAATTCTGCTCCCGTTCCCTTTAAATTTACAAATTATTGTTCTGCAGAAAAAGAAAAAAAAAGTCCTTGATTTCAAGATGACCCTCCAGGCAATATAGAACTGAATTATTAAGTTCTGCAAGGAACAGTTCAGCTGTGCTGATAAAAGGAAATAACCTGAGAGGTCACTAAATCATTATCATGAGTTTTTACGTGTGATTAACTGAGAGATACCCAGGATCAGTCTATTCTTTTTTTTGCTGTCAATTTTCTCCCCTGAAGGTATTTATTCATACTGCATTCAATGGCAGCTCTTACAAATAGGTATCACACTCGAGTGGCCCTTCTTGACTTGCTAGCCCATATTTTTTCTTTATGAGGATCCCCGGATAATGGTGAATTCTGTTCTTCAGACGGAGACAGGCAAACTCTTCTCTGCAGCATGCAGTAAAAGAAAATCAACTGTACTGGCCAACATTAACTTCCGTTTGCTCCAGCTTCAAGTCCAACTTGTCATCAAGGGAGACTATCAAGTTGCTGAGCGAAAGATCCACTTGGTCACAGATTGACATCTTGCACTCATCTGGACAATTTGCAAGAAATACCAAAAAGTGAACGGAAATACCGTATGAGAGGAAAATGCTAACTAGTTGACAAGTGGCGTTCAAGCCGTCTGTTCAGGGAAAACGCACCCGTCAGTGATGACTGACCTGTCACACAGCTGGACTTCCCAACATCAAGAGCACTCACCTTCATTTTGAGCCTATGATTTGCACTTAATTGAATCGACTCCCGGTTGGAGAGCCTTGCTGGGGGCATTGGATCTTGATCCTAACTGAACATGCCCACTCGGCCAATTTATGATGCCCCAGGACAAGAGTTCCAACCACAAGCCCGAACACAGGTTGCTCGGGTGGGCCAGTGTATTCCAAAAAGTGATGACGAACCGAGCTGATCAGTCACAACTTGCTGGGTCACTTCCACATCACCGAGACTCCTGCCCACAGGCACAAAGGAACTACTTCTTCCTGAGGGTAGCGAATGCCTGGATTTCTCTGCCCCAGAGAGTTGTGAAGGTGAGATCGTTGATGGTATTTTACAAGGTGCTCGACAGATTTTTCACACAGGCGAGTGTGAAGGGCTCTTAGGAAGGTGGCATGAAAGAGGAGTTGAGGCTTAGGGCAGATCAGTCACGATCTTATTGAATGGCACAGCAGTCTTGAAGGACCAATTGGCTGACTCCTGCTCCTATTTCTTACATCTTTACATACAGTCCAGAGGACAGAGCACAAAATATACACCAACACTCCGATGCCGTGCTTAGGGAGAGTGCTGCACTGTCAGAGGTGCTGTTTTTTGAATGAGACCTCAAGCTGGGGACTTAGCCATCTCTGCAAAGGGTAGAAAAGATTCCAAGGCACCACTTGAAAGGAGATCAGGCCATTCACTCCCAGCACCCCAGCCAATGCTTACCCCTCAACTGGCATCACAAGATAGATTTTCCAATTATCAACACATTGTCGTTCATGGAAGATGGTTGATGACAAATCCCTGTTAATTTTCCCATGGCCCAACAGTGGCAACACATGAGAAAAGTATTTCACTGATGGCACAGCTCTTTGGGATACCACATTGGCACTACATCATTTTCCTTTGTTCATTCATGGGATAAGGACATTGCTGACCAGGCAGCATTTATTGCCCGTCCAGAGACCAGTTTGGAGTCAACCACATTACTGAGAGTCTGGAGACACACGAAGGCCAGATCAGGTAAGGATGGCAGTTTCCTGCCCTAAAGGATAAAAGTGAACCAGATGAGTTTTTCCCGACAATCAACAATGGATTCGCAGCCATCATGAGATTCTTAATTCCAGATATTTTATTGAATTCAAATTTCACCACCTGCGGTGGCAGGATTCGAACCCAGGTCCCCATGACATTATCTGGGTCTCTGGATTAACAGTGCAGTGACAATCCCACTAGGCCATTGCCTCCTCTGGCAGTGTCCAGTGAGCTCTCACTGGCCCTTGAAAATCTGGAGGAGATGGCGTAAATCTTGCACCAGGCCGCACACATATCTGCAGCAGGTCTCCAAGGTGAACAGCTTCTGGCATGTTAGAACATAGAGAAGGGTTCCATGTGAACAGCAGTTGAACATGGGTCAGTAAGTCATAAAAGATAAATGCAACTCTTTGTTTAAGTCAGACAACTGATTGTTAAATCAGGAGCAAAGAAATTCTATTGCCGTTCTCTTTCAAGATTTGAAACAACTGTATTGAGTGTCAAACACAAACAATGAATAAAGCCAGAAAATAAAGTACTTAGCAGAATTTCATCTGGGGTGCCATCACTAAGATTTTCAGGAAGAACCTTTAGATTTAATAAACAGATTAATTAACTAAATGATACTAAAGTTAACTGATTATCAGGCAATTTTGAAATTATCCTGTTTAAACCTCTCCAGAGAGAGAAAACTACAAAGCATCAGCATAACTCCAAAAAATTCTGCTGAGACAATTTATTGAAGTCATTAATAAGGATAGCACCAATCGTGGGTCGCGTGGGTGAGGGGCACAGATGAGCTATAATGTCAGTGAATGGCAGCATAAAGGACTCAAGCAGGAGAAGTGGACTCCTATTCCCCGCATTCATCAGACTTGCATCCAAGCCATGTTTCTGGGTCAGATACTCTATTACTTGCCACCCCTGTTGATATGATCCTTCTCTGAAGGAGGTGACCTTTGACCTCAATTCCCCCTCACCCAACATTGCGGCCAGCACAATGCAGAAACTTGCTGAGTTTAATTTCCTGTCTCTTGCCAGGGAGGAATGAAGTCAGCCCCAGTGCTTTGTGACTGTTGAGAATGGTGGTATCCCATGGCCACTTAGAAAATCAACAGGCAGTGCACAGAACTAAAAATGAATTTTGCCCTAACTTTGTACGATTTATTTCTTTTTATAATTTGTGTCACTAAAGTGGCGTTAGCCTATGGTGACTTATACACATTTTATAAATACATGTGACAATAAATTATTATTGTTGCTATTACCACCTTGGCTCAGATCAACCAATCCAGCAAATGCCAAGAGGGAAACTGTGATCAGAAGCAAAGGAGCAGCTACATTTCTATTCCCTGATCTTTCCAGTCCAGTGCCAGTTGATGACAAACAGATGTGTAAGATCAATCCAGGGCTCTGGTCGAGAATCTACGCCAAACTGTATTCAGAATTTGTTGCCAAGTTACAGTGGGCGTTGGGCAAAGTCTTTTCAGTCAATTCAATACTTCCCAATCTGTGGCAACTAGCCCATGTACAACCTCAGACCCATCATGCTCAACGCCATGTCAAAATACCTTGGCAAGAGGCTTGGCCAGATGTTGACCGATCAACAACAGCTCCAGAACACCAGAGATGAGGTCAGGATGTATCTCCTGCGTAAGGTGGCAGGTCCCACGGAGGGCAGCAGAGTCAACATCCTGCCCATTGCGCTCACTCTGACCTAACCAACATCAGGGTACTGCCTTAGCTCAAGTGGGCTAAGGAACATAGATATCCAACCTTGGGAAAGATATTTCTCTGGGACGTTGAGACCAACACAACTGTTTGAGTGGGTCATACTCAACCTTGCTTGAAGGATACCCTCCTCAAAGGACACCACTTGCCGAAAAGCTAGTGAGGCATTCCCACTGACACAAGGCCAAAGAAGTAAACTTCAATTTGCCTTAAACCCCCAAGTCCTGAATGGAACACACTCTGTACCCTACAAACCCCTGTCAGCTCCACCTTTCCAGGGTAGAGTTCCTGATCGACTGCCAACCTAGGAACTGACCGGAGCTGACATCAGGGGTTTCAGACCAGCCAGTAGAGCCAGACAAGCATGGAGTTCTGCGGAGGGGACCAGCAAAGATGTTGCTACTTGTGGAACACGAGGAACACCTTAAACTGTGGCTGAAACTATCCAAGTCAAACCACTGACCACATAACTGTGAGACGAATCGAAGAGATCCATGACAGTGTCAAGTAAAGCCTTTGAGTAGAACACGAACCTCAACATGGAAATGATGACTGTTCCCACAGAAAGAGGTAGAAACTCTTTCAACTTGGCTTCTGATATCCTCCAACACAAAGCCCACCAATAAGCATCTCTTTTCCTCCCTCATCTGCTGCCATCAGAATACACACCCATATCCTTCTCACATCCAGGTCCAACCCCTTCAAGGCTTTCCAGACCAGTATCCAATCCCTCAGCCTCCTTCAGATTCAGCTCACTGAAAACACTATGGTCTCCATCAGCAGCACATGGGAGAAGTCATGCTGATACCAAGGCACCATCAGGATGTGTCAGATCATACGGAACTGGGACCTGAAACATGTCCCTGGACAGACTGGAAGTTGATAACCGAGGTTACTAACTTGAAACAATCTGGTGCTTAGCCGTCAACTGTACAACCATCCCATGCTGTGACTCTTCAGCAGCATCCTACCCTGAGGACCACTTGGTCATCATTCTATATTACAACTGGTCTCAGTGTTCTTCTGTCTCAGGTTAAAAATTTGTACCATGTTGGACAAATTTCTCCTCAGCCGTGCCCCTGAAATTAGGTGCTCCACCAACATCAGCACTGCCATTGAACCTCGTTGGAGATCCTTTCTTTCATGCCTGCAGTTCCCGAACCCCCAAGGTTTGTGATACCCTCTATTTCCCTCTGTTCCTTAAAAGCTAATTTTCAGCTCTTCTTCCAAATGTATGCTCCTTTAATTCAGCACTGAGTGATGTTGAACGATACAACAATGAAGCTGACTGGTCTACTTTTGCTGTGTTGAATTTTGACAGAAATTCAAGGTCATGTGAGAATTATAAACCTAAGCCCTGTCACTTGTTCAAGTACACCTGAACCATCCTATACAACACTGTCATGGGACAAGGTACATCATCCCCCAGCTTCAGGAAGGGAAGGAGACCAACCAATTACTCTCATCATTGTGCCTTGTGTAGAATAAATGTTCTTTCTAGAGCGAAAAATGCACTTTAAAGTCATTAATTTTATGACAACTTCTCTGAGACTTTTCAGAGAAATGTGCTCAGATGTTATTAAATGCAATTCCATTTGACATGCACAGGGCATATGAGAGCGAAGAGAGAGTCATGTCAATTTTCCAAGTTGAGAGCCTGAAAGCATTAACATTTCTTGACTTGTTAAGAATGAACTGACCTGTTGTGTTTTGCTAGTTTTTGATCTTGTGGTTAAGCGATGGGCAACACTGTATAATTATAGGCTGTTTAATTGCACACTTCACAAATGTGATCTTCAGATGTATATCAGTATAGCAGCATCATTACAAATAACTATATCCGCAACGCAACTGAAATGTCAATTCGAGAGCTATCTTTTCAGAAGCCTTGCTTGATAGTTGTTTTTACATGTTCTACTTAAGCTAATTAATTGGCACTTCAACCTCCGTGTCATTTTAAAGTAATAACATTTCGAAACACGTGTGACAGATAAGCTTTAAAGTAAGGTTTACAATCTTCAGGCTAATTGATTTCTCTCAATGATTAGTAATGACAGCAAGGCTCAGCATGGAAAGATGTACAGCAGAAACAAAACAGACATTTCATCTGGTTTGTCCATTTGTCTGACTCACTGACATAAATAAAAGAAAGTTACATCTGATTTTGAATTCCGACGCTGATGTTTGGTAAGGCTTGAAAACATTAAAAAGGAAGGTTTTGACTTGCACATCATGTCGTCACACGCTCCAAGCATTTTACGCTGTGAATTATTAAGTTGTGCAGATACAATTAAGGCTGTAAAACCATGCACCCGCATGATCCCTTGAACAATAAGGTCAGATATTACCAATAGGTTATTCAAGGATGGTAACCCCATTGAATGTCAGTGATGGTAACGCTTCCTCTAGTTGGAGATGGTCATTTTGTGGCACAAATGTTACTTGCTACATGTCATCTCAATCCTGATATTGTCAAGTTCTTGATGCATTTGGACATGGATTGCTTCAGTCTCTGAGAAGTCAAGAAAAGTGATCATTGGCAAATATCCCTACTTTTGACTTTTTGATGGTCGTTGAAAAATTAGTTGACAATCTTTAATCAAGGACACAACACTGAGAAAATCTGGCATCGATGTCCTGGAGCTGAGATTATTGCCCTTCAAGTACCACAACTATCTTATCCTGTGTTACATTTAATGTCAAGCAGTGGAGAGCTTTCCCTATTTCTGACTGACTTCAATTTTCAACTGCTCCTTAAAGCCACATTCATGAAAATGCTGTCTTCATGTGCTCGAAGAGTTTGGCAAGAGGTTAGGTGTTTTCTGAAGCACAAGTCTTCAGGAATATTGCCATAAATTTGTGAAGGCCCATAGCCTGTGCAGCATCTCGTGACTTCAGCTGATTCTGGATGTTATCAAATTGGATTGGCTGAAGTTTAGCATCTGTAACATTAAGGTCCTTTGGGGGAGGCTGAGGCGGATGGTCCACTCACAACTTCTGCCAGGAATTAGGCATGCAAATACCTCAACCATGTCATTTACATGAATCTGCTGTGCTGTCCAATGACCGATTATTGAGGAAGGTATATGGCAGGTCTGTAGAGCTTAGATCATGTTGTTGAAATTTGGGATCGCACATCTGTCTACTGCATGCTTTTCATGTGACATGGTGTGGAATTAATTCCACATTGCAGTTTCACCATGTTGACACCTCAACTGTAGATTTGGTTGGTGCTTCATCTCACTTGACCTCCTGCGCTATTCTTTGAACCAGGGTTGAACCTCTGGCTTTTCCTGGTTTTTGATTTGTGGTTAAGCGATGGGCAACTCCGTATAATTATAGACTGCTTAATTGCACACTTCACAAATGTGATCTTCAGCTGTACATCAGTATAGCAGCATCATTACAAATAACTATATCCCCAACGCAACTGAAATGTCAATTGGAGAGCTATCTTTTCAGAAGCCTTGCCTGATAGTTGCTTTTACATGTTCCACCCACGGTAGAGTGGGGAAATACTGGGATGTGAGGTTGCAGACTGTAGTGCACTACAATACTGCTGCTGATGGCCCATGGCACCTCATGGATACCCACTCTTGAGCTGTGGCTTTAGGCCAACATCCATCCCTCTCAGCACAGTGATGGTGTCAACATGTTGGAGGTTATCCATCAGGACTGCTCAGTGAACACTACTCCATCAACTGTAATGGACAGGTACATCCAAGACAGGACCAATGGCTAAAGACTAGATCACTTGTGTTTTTATTAACTTGACAGTTCCCCCACCATCTGGCACAGACCCAGAGAAGCAGCAATCTTCATCAGGACACAACCAACATGGTGTCATGGCTGAACCACTCTTGACGGTGGACAATCCCCCACCCAGAATACATCCTGCAACCTTGTAAACCTATGGTGTTGCTCAACAGTGGGGTGCTCTGATTTTTTTTCAGCCGAGGCAGCATGGTCTGTGGTAATCAGTAGGCTGTTTCCTTGCCCATGTCTGATTGGATCCTGTGAGATGCCACATAACGAAGGGATGATTTTGGGGACAACTCAACTCCCCAGCGAACACCGCTGTGCCTCTGGGCTTGTCCTGTTGGTGGAATTATTATGAGTACTGGTGCCTCGGTCAATACCAAGTGGTTTCATTCTTTTTTCAGGCTTTATGTTGGCAAGATACAAAAGAGTTACTTCTGAAATCATTTCAAATGGCGTTTAAGAGTCAACCAGATTGCTGAGGATCTGTCATCACATGTTTGCCAGTCCAGCTAAGTACAGCAGATTTTCCATCCCTCCAGGACTGTGATGAACCAGGTAAATCTTTACAACAATTGACAGTGATTGTGTGTGTTACCTCTCATGGTGTTGGTCCCATTCTATATTGAGCTGACCTTTTCCTGTAAATTCTCTCCATCACCAAGTTTGCTGATATTCACCTCCACAACTGAGGCTACAAACTATTTTACAAGCCAAGGCTATCCAGTGATATTGAGGCGAAAGCTGGCACCTGGAGTTCAGTTGTTGATCAACATGATGTCATCAAATGGTAAAATACAGGTCAGTGAGTGAATGGCTTGTTCCTGCTTCTTTGTCCAATTGGTCCTTAAACCTGCACAAGCTTTTCCATTCAAACATTGGCTCCTGTAATGCTGCCTCGCTTGGTTTGACAACATGCATCCTGTGCAGACTTCAGACCAACCAAAGGGCTGGTATTCTCTCTACACCTTTCAAATCGCAGATTACTCTCATCCTTTTCGATTAGCATAAGGCTGTCTAATCCATGATGCAAATCCACATGTCGCATTCTTGTGTTTAGAATACTTTAGCACCAGCGCAATATCAGTTCTTGACATCACAATATTGCCAGTCCAGCTAAGTACAGCAGATTTTCCATCCAATTTAAAATATTAAACATGAATTCCTCTATCATTGACCCACTTCAAAAGAGAAATCTAAAGCTTTCTGGAGAGAAATGACATTGGGCGACATGAATGAAAATAGCCTTGAGAAGTTGATCAACCATAATTGAGGATGGTCGTGGCTGGCTTGTAGGGGTGAGATCCGATCTGTTCTGATGTTTGTATGTAGCTTCCATCAGCGCTATGAACTGTAGAGTTTTCCCTCTCCTTCCATACTGCAGGAGGAAGTCATTTCATCCGGACTGTTTGCTCTGGCTCTTCCAAAGATCGAATCAATTAGTGCCATTCTCCTGCGCTTTCTCCACAATGCGACACCTATTTGCTTTTCAGGCCTACGTGCAGTTCCATTTGAAAATTCTTACAGACTCTACTTGCAATTCCCGATAAGGAATACTGCTCTCATTTTGCCAATTATCTGAAATCTATAACTTCTTGTTGCCAACTCAACTGTCACTGCAAACAGTTTCAGATTATCTATTCTTCCAAAATCATGCATGATTTTGAACACTTTTGTTGAATGGCCCATTTACTTCCCCTGCTCTAAGGAGAATGATCAGCTTTCAGCAAAAAAAAATTCAGGAAAGGACAGGATAATATAAAGCAAGGATGATTATTTCATTAAAAGGTCGCTTGCCAAAGAAATAGGAAACCTTTTTCCATTTAACATTTCAATGCATTCACTTTCCAACAGCTTCTTAACAACATTTGAGATTTGAATGGATGTGAAATTGTGGTGTAATTCAGTTGTCAATCGTACTCTTTGTCGGTCTGAAGGAACAGTTTTAATATTTTCAGTACATATTGAGGACAGAGCAAATTACTTCACAGTCCATCTAATTTGATACACGAGGAAGACATAGAGCGACAAAGAATAAAACAGCAGCCAAAGTGTTTATTGGGTCACAGGACTCAGTTGTCTCCTTATGTCTTGGAAATATCTGAGTATTCTGTTGAATCACATCAAAGTAACTCTGAAGAAAGCACTTTCCTCCAACAATGTTCTGTTCAAGAGGTCAACGACCATTTTTCTGAAAAGCCCACTGCAGAATTTTGGAACATGGGTCTGCTCTGTGCCTTGTTCTAATGTGATGGGTGACTTTCCACTTCTGTTCTGACTTATAATTGTGTAGTTGCCCCCTCTCCATCTCTCCCACAATGTTGGAAATTTTGCCCTGTGCTCTTCTCCACTGCCCAAATTGGCACTTACTGACCATTTGGTTCAACAATCACTCTGGATAACCCCCACAGTTCATACACCTGGAACAGCAGGCACTTCTGCACCAGGAAAAGAATAAGGTTTGGCAAAACAAACTGAACTTTAGCGCTTGAAGGGTTCTGCATGACTTAGCACTGCACAAACAAACGATCACGTACATCATCACAGGAAGTGAGGCAACATCACATCAGCTTGCTCTCTCTTGCAGCCTTGTGACTAGGTGATAACATATTGTCATGAATTTACTTTGCTGGGGTCTAAGGAAATGTTGCTCAATACCCTGGAACCTCTTGCAAACATTTTTTACACAGTTTTATGTTTTGAGACATTCTTCCCTGAAGGTACGAACATCAGCTTGTTTCCAGTTCTGGCATGTAACATTCACATGATTACACAGCATAGTACATGCTTCTGATATTAAACCCCTTCCGCTACAAGTGTCAGTGTGAGCTATGATTATGAAATAATGTTGGCTATTTTCCTTACTTCAAAAGACTCTGCAAATATTAATAACCAGCACAACACCAAGAATATTTGAGTTTTCACACCAGCCTGTATCACAGACATCAGGAGAGGTATCAAAAGTATTTCCTGAAAAGAGACATAACTCCATGAAGGCCGGTATCTCATCACCAAGCCACCATTTACGGAGAGTCCTCAATACTGACCCAGCTAGCTCAGAGCAAGCTCTAGAGTGAAAGGAACCCCTGACACTCCAGTTTCTATCTGTCAGCCAGGGCTCCCTGGTCAGACAAGTTTAACAACCCCAGTCACGGAACACAGGTTCTTTAAGGTCTCCTTGACTGATCTCATTCCAATCATGACAAAAGCAAGATGATGTCAGAGGAACCAGCAGAAGAAGGTTGGATTAATACATTGAGGGGAAAATCTTGCAAATTAAGAGCAAAGAATGGGTGATCACAAGCAATTGGGTAAAATGTCAAAAATGCAGTAGCTGACATGATGGGTTGAACAGCCTCCTTCAAGACGGCATGATCCTCCTGTTCCATGTTTGATCTGAACAAATCTATCCTGTTGCACCAGAGGGAAAATTGATTGCGTTAAATCAGGGAAAGAAAATGTATCCTCATTGCAACCAGAACTCTTGTACAAGATGGAACTCTTCTTCAATACCCCAGAGAACAACGTGAGCATTTTCGACATGGTTGCAGACAGCGATAGCTGAGTTTCACAAGAGATATGGTAAAACAATGGGAAAGATCTATGCTTCAGTCTTCCAACAAAACATACGCATGACTGAAAATCTATAAACCATCTACTTTCTTTCTCTTCTATTGAAGCTATTGGACATCTTGACTCTCTTAACAATTACCTGATTTAGTACAAATATTCTGTTACGTTAATTTCCAATGCCTTTTTTTTACCAACTTAGTGCTTGGCTAAAAAAGCAGCCTCAGAATTGAAGACCACCCACATCTCATTCAATAGAAAAGCCAAGTGGCTGATGTTGAAATGGGGGATAAAAGCAGAATAATTTATGAAAGGTAATAAAATGTGAGGCTGGATGAACACAGCAGGCCCAGCAGCATCTCAGGAGCTGCTGGGCCTGCTGTGTTCATCCAGCCTCACATTTTATTATCTTGGATTCTCCAGCATCTGCAGTTCCCATGATCACTAACTTATGAAAGGCGCAGGGTAACATTTATTGTAATTCTCAATGAGGTGTCGTTAAACTCCACCAACAATGGCAGAGAAAATTAAATAGTTCATTTGCAGCCAACCTGTATGCAGTGATGAAGGGCCTAAATATCAGGGGATGTGCAGCTTATAAATCAGGACAGGCAGGAGTGAAGATAATTATTTCACCCAGAGAAGTATTTAAGTAAGTCAAATGAGGCAAATGTTCTTGGCCTCCTGAGTGATAAGACCACCAGCATTCCTCATGATGATCTTTACACCCAAAGGTAGCACCAATGGCCCAAAAGAATTGGGTTTTTCATTGTCCTCCCTCCTACATGCTATGTTACAAGCTTCAGCATTACATAGTGATTCAGCCTTCTTTCTCTTCCATGCAACATTTATCGAACATTATGGGAGGTGTTTGCATTTTTGCCTCAATGAGTCCACCTACCATTACCTTACATAGACGATGAAATGGGGCATTCTAGCACATCTGCTCCTGGGCTCTGACCCAAGAAGCCATTTTTCAAAGTGGGTACTGGGGTGGGCAATCCTTTTTGATCGTCTGCCAGCCTTTGCCCTCAGTCTTGGAAGAAGTTCCTTACAGGGGTCTACCAATTTGCTCAAAGCCTACTTGCGATCCAATAGCATCATAAAGACTGCAGAGCTTTACAGACGCTTGAAATAATACAGTCATCTGATCTTACAAGCCTCTTTCTGTCCCACTGCAAATTGCATAAAGTTACTGATGGGAAAGGCAAGCTCAGAACAAAAAGATACTTGAAGAAGCGGGTGGTACAACTGATAGGTTGGGCGTCTCTGTCAAAAAGATATGGCTCCGCTGTTTGCATGACATTTCCACAAGGAATAACGCAGGGCAGTTTATGATTTAACTGCAACCTTGTTACACTCTCAAAACTGACAGCAAAAGATGTGACACTCCAGAAGGAATTCATAAGTTTGAAATTGTATCAGAGGTTGAAATATTCATTTTCTAGTGATAATGTTATATTACAGCTCAGTCCTGGAAAAAGAGTATGACTGCATTCTTGGGAGATGGAAGCCCAGCTGGCTTGAAGCTTATTAAAATTGATAAATCCTTTAATAGGGCTGTCAATTATGATAACCATCTCCTATACGCCAACAATGTAGCTCTATAAAACTAGAGCCACCTTTTACACAACAAGGGGCTTCACATTTTCATATGTTATAGCAATTTGTATTAATTGAGTGCCATCCATGTGACAAAATATGTCATAGTGATTCACAAGAGCATTGCAAAGCGAAGTTTGACATCAGCAACATCAGGTGAAAACAGATATATGCCCCCAAAAGACTGGTCTGAAAGGCAGCTACTGAGGACTGTCAAAGTCAGCACAGACAAAACAACAGGCAAGAGAAGGAATTCTGCAGGCTGGGGCCTTCGGCAGTCAAAGGTACAGCCACAAATGTTGGAGGAATTACAATCTGTGATGTTGAAGGAGCACAGATCTCTCAGAGGATATCAGAAACAAGAGGACATTCAGAGAAGGAGAACAGCACAGCCGGAGTGAGTGGGTAGGTGGGGGGGGGGGGGGGGGTGTTGGAAACAAGGCTAAGAAAGTAAAATCAAACTGTTGCTTAACTCGCAGGCAAAGCAGGTCACGGAGCATGGTGCCAAGGAATGAAGAGGACTTAGTGCCACTCAGGACAAAGGCAGTTGACTTTTGGTTGATCTCAAGTTTATGGAGGGTTTAAAATGAGAAGCGACAAAACACAGAAAATAGGTTCAAGATTAGGCCACTGGGCCCTTCAAACCTGTACCACAATTCAATACGATCATGGCTGATCATAGTATCCCATTCCTGCTTTCTTACTCTACCCTTTGATCCCTTTAGCTACAATGGCAGTGTCCAGCTCCTTCTTGAATGTATCTAGCGAACTGGCCCCAGCTGCTTCTTGTGGGAGAGAATTCCACAGGTTCACAGCTCTTTGAGTGAAGAAATTCTTCTTCATGTCAGTCCTGAATGGCTTACTCCTTATTCTTAGACTGTGACCCCTAGTTCTGAACCTACCTAACATCGGGAACATTCTTCCTGCATCTAGCCTGTCAGGTCTCACCAGGCTTTTATACAGAGAGAATTTGTGGATTGGAAGGCAGAGTGTTTGAATGTTTCTATGAGATTGTCCCCTCATTCTTCTAAATTCCAGCTATTACAGCCCAGTTGATTCAGACTTTATTTACATGCCAATGAAAAATACATTGGAAAAATATGTCTAAAGCCAATTTATGTCAAAAACATATGGATTTATCCATACAGGTGAGTTGAGGCAAGGACATAACCAAACAATATTATCAGAGCAAAAACAGTGGGATGCAGTAACTGTTCTTGGTTTTTATTGTGACATTTTACGCATGGTTCTGCAGATTCAACTTAGCCTTGGAATAACAATCTCACCCATTTAGGACCACAAGTTAGAGCACATATTAAAGGAGAAAAGTCGGGAAAACTAATCTTGTAAAACAAGCTATCGACCTTCACTCTTTGATCAACCAAGGGCTTCATATTCGTGTCCATACATTTGTACACACATGCATGGACACAGATGAGCACAGCCATTTGTATATGCATGGACAGCGCTGTGTCAATGCATGCAGACCGCACTCAAAATCTTTCCCTTTGTGAAGAACTTCTAAGTTGTTATGTCATGTCAGCAGTAGTTCCCTCCAACAGCAGATATGAAAAGAAAACTTTTCATTCTTTTGTAAACTGGTTTGGAAACAGAGGAGGAGGAGCAGATTTTATTTTGCTGTCAGTTCCAACATGAAACAGGAAGACAGAATACAGCTGCAAGTCTGAAAAATTTTGTCTTAAGCAGGTTTGCATCACACTATTGTGAACACAGTCAGGGAGAAAACGGATTATTACGATGCCATGACCAATGCTCGGCCAGCACTGCAGACAATTAATGTTCCATTCTATCATAGGAAAAGTTAACTTTGAGCTGTCCCCATTTCTGAAAAACACCTCTCACACCTACTCACTCAAAGGAGAAAGGTACTTGCAATTCTTACCCCAAGATTGTCATCTAAGCTTACGACGGAAGTACATAGAAGTCACAGCTCAGAAACAGGCTGGTGGGATGTTGCCAAGTTGGGTACAGTATTTGTAGATTGGAAGGCAGGGCGTTCGAATTTGATTTTTCTAAGTTGATAGGAGGTGGGTAGCAGAGGAAGAGTGCGTGGTCCCTTTAATAGGTGTCTTCTGGGCCTGGGGATTTAAAAAATAGTATGTCTGCAAGAAGCAGTAGGTGCACTGAGAGATCCCAAAGTTGAAACATTTGTATCAGGGGGTTGTGTGGTTAGCAACCCAGACAGTAGATTGTTTAGGCAACTGGACTGAATATAAGAAAATTAATTTAAAACAGACGCTTAGAGACTAAAAAACAATTAAATTTAAATCTGATGACTTTGACAAGTTAGGACCAATCCTCTTGGAAGGAATAGATAGATCCGCAAGGGTATACAAGAAGAGGACATTTGAAAATCAGTGTGACAGCAACTGCCATTTAATAGAGTTAATAATCCATCAGCCCTCTGGAGAAAAACACTGGCTCACATAGAATTCTTTAAACTACTGGAATAATCATCATCTAACTAAGGGTATAGCTGCTCTCTTAGCTAATATCCCTGACACAAGAATTGGATGGAAAGAGGCATTCCCAACACAAGAATTCAACAGATAAGGACACTCCTGACTGAGGATCAACAGAGAGAGCATGTGGAATTCTGGAAGATATATCCAGGCTGCAATTTCCAGAGATTAAATGTTAATATTTTTCTCTATTCTTTTGATGTATAAGTGGGAGTCGTATTTAATGGTACAGCATGTCATTAGAGTTTTGTTTTATTTGGGAATAGTTAGTAGTTAAGGGGGAATTGTTTGATTTGTTAGTACGTCTGTTAAGTTGTTCACTGTTAAAGTTGGATAAGTACATTGTTAATTGTTGCGAATGGAATGAGTAAAAGGATTTCATTTCAGTTAACCACTTTATATACAGACTGAGGCTGAGAGGCAGGTTATACCACTTTTCACATTTCTTTTAACAGATTATGAGGCCAGGGGAGCTTCTGAGTGTTTTGGTTTTCGTTATCAGAGGGGGGAATCGACATTTGCTTTATAAGTAGGTCAAAGAAGGCATTAATGTTTGACTCAAGCTTCCCTATATCCTTCACTATCTGGTTTTACCAGCATACTGCTTTCAGCTAAGTGGCTTCCATTTCTGTTGCTTCACACTGTGGCTGGCAGCTCAAAGCAAGTGTACAATATGGAAATACGCCAGAGTGTAGAAACCCACAGCAGGTTTACCTTTGAATCAGTTACATGGGCATTGATGCACACGTATTTTATTGGGAATCATCACACTGTATTGTCATAAACCATTCTACTCACAGCTGCTTCTTAGCTTTTAAATAATTTTTGGTGTTTCATACATCAGGTAATTGCAACACAGGCTTGAATCAATGACCACTACTCTTGACTGACCTTGCCTTTTCTCTTGACCCTCTTGAGCTTTGGTGACACAAAGATTGAATTCCCTGGCTGTTTATCTGAATCTCTCAATGAAAACAACTTCTACGTCGCTGAAAGACAGAAGTCAGATTGTGAGAGAGAGGCATTCATAAGGCATCGTGATTCAGCAACAAGATCACTGTGATCCTGGCAGCTCTCAACTGCCCAGCCTTTACAAAGAAAGCTATTACTCACTGGTTAATTCCTCCTAAAATGTAGGTGATAATGGCAAGGTCAGAATTTATTGCCTATCTTTAGCTGGTGCAGAAAATAGGGATGGGAATTCCTTTGAACCACGTTGGTCCCTTGTGAGCCTGGTGCTGCTATCATGATGTCAAAGTAACATCTATGTGTTTTTTGGCAGGATTTTCAACCACGCAGCACAGATTGGATAATCGGTTTCAAATCCATTTTAAAAATTCCACGTAGAAGTGGTTGTTGGTTGAATGTATGGTTGATACTTTTCTTTCTGACAGACAACAGCCATGAGACAGAAAGGAAACAGGAGAGATAGAACACTTAGCAGGCTTAAGGGGACAGGGTGTGTACTAACAATGAGAGAAAGGAGTAAGGATGTGCTGCAGAAAAAGAACCAAGGAAGAAAGGGAATGAAGTAATGGAGGAAAAGCAGAGACAGCAGGACAAAAATGAAGAGTGAAACATGTATAAAATTAGACAACACTAGATGGCAAAGACAAGGAACAAAAGACCTTAAAGAGAATGAATGAAAGAGGAATTGATAAGATGAATATAAAAAAGGGAGAAGAATGCAGATTGAGAGCTAGTAGAACAGAGAGGAGGTGGTGGATGAAAAAAGATAGACAAAATAAGTGAGTAATGTTTGGAGAAAGAGAAAGTGGGATACTGGGCATGAGTGAGAGAGAAAGAGAGAAAGAGAGAAGAGAGAAGAGAACAGCGAAAGTACAAAATAGAGAAATGAGCAGAGCAGAAAAGTTAAGAAATGGGAGCAGAGGAAGGTGCTTCACTCTTTTGAGGCTGCTGACCTTCAATCACAGAACAAGAAGAGTGGGAGAGCTTGAGAAAAATAGAAGGAGAACAAAGAAAAGGAAGACAGACCTGTGTTTCTTCAGAGAAAATAAAAAGCGCTGGAGATCACGGCTGGTCAGTCAGCATTGATAGAAACAGAACAAGCTAATGCTCCAGTGAATCATAGTGCAAACTGAAAGAGCAACATCTCATTTTCAAACTCAGCACTTTATAACTTTCTGGGCTCAATACTGCATTCAACAGCTTTAAATGAGAGCCCATTCCTTCCCTTTCTTTTAGTTTTGCTTGTTGTATCGTGTCACCATGTCCCCTCTCTCCTCTCCTACCTCCAGTGAAACTGTGTTCTTTCCAGTCTGACAGTTACACACACTATTGTTCTGCTATTCTCGCATTCTGATCACTTAATCTGAACTATCAAATATCCTTTCTCCCTGAGCACTTCAACTCCCTGCCTACCCCCCAACTATTACTTAAAAGCTGTCCCCTCCAAACTTCACTTTATCTCTGATGAGGAGTCATCGAGATTCAAAACGTTAACTTGCTTTCCCTCTACGAATGCTGCCTGAGCCGCTGTGATCTCCAGCATCTTTTGTTTTCAGTACAGATTTCAGCATTTGCAGTGATTAGTTCCTGCATTTCTTCAGAGTCTTTCTTGACCTCAGGACACCATAATGATGTCAAAGATGATCAAGGATTTGAATCACGAAGGATGTATAACTTAGCAGGTAATGAAGTCCATGAACTATATGCAGAATAGGGAGATTGAAAAAGGAGTCACAAGGACCAGAGGTTAGAGATCTCGTACAGAAACATTCAAGGAGTTTTCACATTGCTACATCAGCTCAGCTTGTTTGCACACAATTCTGAAGCTGGGTCCTTCACAGCCTTGTTCCGATGAAACTCAGTTGCACCTCCAATTGATTGCAAAGGGTTAAAATTAATTTGAGCTCAGCGACACAGACCTGTTCTACGACACTGCAGTTAGCCAGATAGTCATCTCAACAATTGTAAACAGCTCTTCTGAAATCCCCATCATTTGTTTTGCATTTAAGGAATTACAGTCTCCTTTTGTTAATTCATATTGTGACCACTCCATATTACTCTGCCTTCACAGACTCTTGGCATGTTATGTAAGCTATCACGACACCCTGCATCCTTAAGATGCTGTCACATTTCCACAAAGTGTCACATAGCACAGTCACCAGACACAGCACAGGTACAGAGAGCAGAAGCGTGGCTGCGAAAGAGGTTTCTGTATTGATTCTGCGTCTCGTGTACATCTCAAAGCACTTCACAGCCTATAAGTGGTCAGCAATTCAGTAAGTGCAGCAGCCAGATCACACACAGAAAGCTCCAACAAGCTGCCATACATTGATGAACAGATGAGGTGTTTTGTGTTCAACTCCTTGAAGTGTGATTTGTTGGCTTCTGAGTGAACGGTAAATGTGGAACCAACTGAGCAACATTTGACATTGTATGACTAGACTGCTATTGGTTACAGAAACTTTGTGTGAGATCTTTATAAAAGGTCAAAGGTTGCAGATCCAAACACAAACCTTTGGAAGATCATTTTCTTCCCTCTGTTATGATCCCAGCTGATGTTATTACTAGTCAGGTTAGATCCCAGAATAAAATATGGCTTGATAGACAGCATTTTTAAAAATTTCACCAAATTGTTTTTCACTGAAACATATCTAGGAATTGTGACAATTCCAGTTTTAATGCACAAGAAAAAAGAAAAAATAGAGCAAACCAAGCTATTTACACACAAAACAAAGATTTCAAAATGCACAGTAAAAACAAAAGTTCTGCCAATTTTTTTTTTATTCTTCATGGGATGCGAGTATCACTGGCTGTCCAACACATTTTGCCTTTCACTACTTACCCTTGAGAAGGTGTTGGCAAGCTGTCCTCTTGAACCACTGTGGGCCACCTACTATGGCTTGACCCACAATGGCCTCTAGGGAAGGCGTTTCAGGATTTTGACCAGCGACAGTGAAGGAAAGGCGATGTATTTCTAAGTCAGGATGTTGAGTCACTTGGAGCACAACTTGCAGGAGGTGGTATTCCCATGTATCTTGTCCTTTGAGATGGGAGTGGTTGTGGGTTTGGAAGGTGATGTCTAAGGATCTTTGGTGAATTTCTGCAGTGCATCTTGTAGATGGTACACACAGCTGTTACTTCGCACTGGTGGTGGAAGGAATAGAATCAGGAGATGAGCTACTTGCTTCATTATTCCTAGTTTCTGGACCTCCATTAGGTGACATCAGTTCTAAGTAGAATCATACTGGAGTAAAAACTTTAAATCTATTTATTTCTCCACATCTGCTGAGTTTCTCCAGCATCTTTGGATTTTATTTGGCAGTTTGGGATTGTTAAGCTCAAGAAAGGGGACAGGTAAGAATTAGCCATCCAAAATTATATTGTTAGTGATGAATTTTTCCAATGAACTGTTGAGAAGCTTATCCTGCATAACATATACAGGCAGCGATCAAGACAGGTGTTTTTTTAAATTCCTCTTCCAAAAATTATTGGACTTAAGATCGGCTGTTTGCCATTGACCTTGAACCATCTTTGTTGCTAAACTCCTCTCCCAGTTCACTTCATCCAACTCAGTCCACAATGGTGGCTAATTATCCTTATTTAAGTTCAGCACAGTTGTTTCTCACTCTTCAACTTAATGCTAATTTGTTTTGGTCACTGTTTCCATTCACAATGAAATCATTTGTAAAACTAGCCTCAGTACCAAATTCAAAATAACCTGATCCCTGTTTGAACCCACAGCACCGATGCTCAGTGACAGCACTATGTACTGTTTACAATGTAAAACTTCATAAATTCACCAAGGCACTTGAGCCAGCACCTTCCGAACTCATGACCTTTACTGCCTGGATGTGCAAAGGCATTAGATACATGGGAACACCACTGCCCACAAGTTTCCTTCTAAGCCATTCAACAAACTGATTTCAAAATATATCACTGCTCCTTCAGGGTCAAAATCCAAGAACTCTCTCCCTAGTAGCACTTTGACTCCCTGACAGCAAATGGACTGCTGCTAATCACCACCTTCTTAAGGGAAATTAATGACATGCAATAAATGCTACCTTAGTTTGTGATGTCCTCATCCTATGAGCTAAAAGAATGTACTGCTGCCAGAAACTGTCCTCAATACTCTCTGTGAATTCTTTCTCATGACTACTTCTGGTTTGATTTTCCCAAACTGCACAAAGATTAAAGATGATTAACATACTACCTTTTTCTACAGGCAATTGTTGTCTTCTGATCAGCCAATCCTAACAGGATTCTGTTATGTCTTGTCTCCTCCCATACAGATTCTCCATCTTTTGATTCAAGCTTGTTTCTTGCTATCGTACTTATTCTATCTTGTACTGACAAAGCTATCTTCCTTTCCTTCTTCCCTGTCCTTTCCAAAGGTCACACACTTTATTATTTGAGTCCCAGATTTGACCCCCTAGCAATTCTACCTCCCCAGATCAGATCCATTAACTTCAAGTTGTGCTATTAAAACTATTTTTTTGTTTTTAACGCTGTGTCAATTTCACGAAGAGACGTTAGTTTTTCCCCTATGCTGTTATTTGCTCTTGTTTCTCTATGTTGGCACATTCTGTTCTTACCTGCCCCACTGTGGGAATCATTTTGGAACAGCTGCTCTGCAACACTGTAAGCCTTTGCTTCCCCTTTTCCAGGCCCTACTCCCCACCTTTTCTAATGTGCTTAAAGCCCTCCCTACAGCTCCAGTTACTCAATTCGCCCAGACACTAAACCTAACATGGTTCAAGTGAAGCTCGTCTCACCAAAACAGCTCCCTTCTGCCCCAGAGGTGGTGCCAATGCTCGATGAACTGAAACCTCTTCTTCCCACACCAAGCATGCAGCAACACATCTAGCTCCTTGATCTAATGTACCCAATGCCAGATTATCCGTGGCTCAGATAGCAGTAACTCCAAGATTATTACCTAGAGATACAGTGTTTTACTTAAGCTCTTAACTGTTGAATACTTTTAAGTGATCTTTGCAGTTCGATCAATGTCATTTTTACCAACATGGATTACAACTGGACCCTTCCTTCCACCTCTAAGTTCCTCTCCAGTCCTGAGGAGATATCCTTAGCACTGACACCAGGCTGACAACACAGCTTTCAGGACTCTCAACAATGGCTATCCCTAAAGAGGGAGGCAATGGCCTAGTGGCATTATCACTGGACTATAATCCAGAGACGCAGTTGATGTTCCGATTTGAAAAAAGAAAATCTGGAATGATGAGTTTAATGATGACTCTGAATCCATTGTCAGAAAAGCCCATCTGGTTCACTAATGTCCTTTAGGGAAGGAAACTGCCATCCTTACCTGGTCTGGCCTGCATGTGACACAGCAATGTGGATGACTCTTAACTGTCCTCTGGGCAATTAGGGATGGGCAATAAATGCTGGTCTTGCCAGCAATGGCCTCCTCACTCCACGAATTAATAAAAAAAATTATACTGCCCCAATGAGTGCTACATGTCTACTTCCTCCTTCCACTTGAATGACTCCCTATACCACTGTAATCAGTTTATTCATCCTATCGACTGACTCCACTCTCATCCACAGAGCTTGCAAGAACCTCGTGACTGTTGGAGTGTAGCAGGAGCTGACCCTCCTCAGATGCTCAGAGAAAGAGATATAAAAGAAGGGAGACTGAAATACACACGCAAGACCCACTTTTACATTGAAGGCCATAAATACTGAGCCATCAAGCCGCTTTCCCTGTACTGACATCATGTTCAACAACAGAAATTGCTGGCAAAGCTCAGCAGGCCTGGCAACATCGGTGGAGAGAAGAATCAAAGTTAACACTTTGGGCCGAGTGAGCCTTCGTTGGGATTCTGACAAAGGTTGCTCCAACTGAAACCTTAACTCGGATCACTCTCCACAGATGCTGACAGACCTGTGGAGCATTTCCAGCAATTTCCGCTTTTGTTTCTGATTTACAGCATCTGCAGTTCTTTCATCTTGTTACCGTTTCTGGCAATGACAAACAAGAACAAAGAACAGTATAGCACAGGAACAGACTCTTGGGCCCACCAAACTTACGTTGACACATGATGCCTTTCTAAACTGAAAACTTTTTGCCTTTATACAGTCTGTATCCCTGCAGGAACTCTGTCTCTGTCTCACTGTAGGTAGTCTCTTGATCTGCACCTTTTATTCTCTCCCACCCTGACTCAAAATATACCATTTCAAGCTTCAGAAAGAGGATGAATCTTAACCACTTGCCACATACTCATCATTTAACCAACTTCTTCCCCTGAAACAGGTCAAGAATCATTCCTGGAGGGTAAATCAGCTTAGGCAAAAGCAAATATCTCAATCCCTTACTCGACTTAATACAATGACAAATTCTAAACACAAATGCGAATTTTTAATTTGAACAAAGCCAACTCATGGATATGAGGAGTGTGTCAGGGTGTTTGAGTTGATAGATGATTGGTCGTCATGAGGAGGAAATACATAAAGAGATTGAATGAGCTTTTAGAAGCACCTTAAAGGTAAGCAAGTAGCTAAAGTAACCACTAGCCCCTTTGAAACAGAGAAAGGATCAATTGTCATGAATAATAGGAACATGACAGAGACACTCAAGAAAATGTTGCAGAATTGAATTATAGGATATCCCAGTGGCTAAAATGAGAGAGAAAATGAAGGCATTTAATATCAGCAGAGAGAAGAAACTAAATGGTGTAAAATCCTAAAAATCCCCAGACCCTCGACACTGAAGCCCCACTGTTCTCTAAGATGTTTGTGATCAATTAAGTGGAAGAGCCCCCTCACTGTCATCGTCCAAAATTTTCCAAATTCCGGAACGATTTGAGTGCATTGAAATGTAACAAATCTAGCTTTATTATTCAAGGAGGAAGGGAATAGGCTCGATAACCCAATCAAACTCATGCCAGTCATTGGGAAAATGCTGGAATCTATTGTGAAGGAAGATTTTACATTACACTTAGAAGACAGTTGCACAAATCAAGCAAAACACAGATGGTTGTAGCAAAGGGAAAGTCAGGAACTAACTCCAAGCAGGGATAAAAGTGAAAATGTAAAGATACTAAAAACTTCTGCTCCTTAAGGTGCTGTGGCCCCGAGCCACACTGCGCCAATACAGCAATATCACAGGTATTGACCTGACAAAATGGAACTTGGCCCAAATACGCCCCATATCCAATCAGCAGGACAAAACTACACTAGCTGTTGCCACCCGATCAGTCTCGTCTTGATCATCAGTAAAGAGGATGGAAGGTGTCATCAACAGTGTATCAGCAGCACTTGTTCAGCAATAACCTGATCAGTGTCGCTGAGCTTGTGTTCCATCAGGGTCACTCAGCTCCTGACTTCATGACAGCCTTAGCTCAAACAGTGGAGGATTATTGCCTCTCAAATTCATAAATCATTTCACAGAATGTGGCATCAAATACCCCCAAGCAAACGGCAATCTGTGGCAATTGGGAAATTGTCTCTACTGGGTTGAAGTCATACTGAGCACTATAGAAGAGGGTTGCGTTTGTTGGAGGTCAGCCATCTCAGCTACAGGACAACAAAGTGTAGGGCTAGATGAACACAGCAGTCTCCCCTTTTCTGACGAAGGGTCTAGGCCCGAAACATCAGCTTTTGTGCTCCTGAGATGCTGCTTGGCTGCTGTGTTCATCCAGCTTCACACTTTGTTATCTTGGACCCTCCAGCATCTGCAGTTCCCATTATCTCTGATCAGCTACAGGGCATCTCTGCAGGAGTTGGTCAGAATAGTGTCCTTGGCCCAACCATCTTGATTTGGTTTATCAATGATCTTCCCCCCATCATAAAGGTCAAAAGTCAAATGTTTGACTGTACTCAGCATCATTCGTGACTCGTCAGGCACTGAAACAGTCAATTTCCAATTTTCTGCAAGACTGAGACAAATGCAGGTTTGGGCTGAAAAGAGGCAACAACATTTGTGTCACACAAGTGCCAGGCAATGATGATCTTTAACAAGACAGAATCTAACTATTTGTCCTTGACATTCATCAGCATTACCATCAGTGAATTCCAAACTATCAACATCCTTGGGGGGGTTAACATTGATCATAAACAGAAGTGTCCTAGCCACATAAAGACAGTAGCTACAAGCGCAGGTCAGAGGCTCAGAATCCCGCAGTGCAAACTCACCTCATGACTCCCTGAAGCCAGTTCATTGTTACAAAGTCAGGAGTGTGATGGAATACTTCCTATTTCATTGGATGAGTGCAGTTCCAATTCAAGAAGCTTCATACCATCCGTGACAAAGCAGCCCAGTTGTCTGACACCACGTCCACAAATATTCACTCCCTCTAATGCCAACACAAAGTACACATTGCTGGGGCACCCTGCATATACTGACCAAGAATCCTTAGACAGCACCTTCTATTTCATTGGAAGACAAGGGCAGCAGATAGATGATACCACCCCACCTTCTCAAAGCCAATGAGGAACAGACAATAAATACTAGTCCAGCCAGTGACACCTACATTCTATCAATGAATTATTTGAAAAAATATGTAATTGCATTATTTCTTGAATTCTGAAAGGGTATTTGATGACATGCTGCAGAAAATGTTGAGAGACAAGAGAAAGGGCTCATGGAGTTTGTGTAAGACATTCGCAATGGCTGATGGATTGGCAAATGGGACATTTTCAATTTTAACACCTGTAAGTAGTAGAGGGCCCCAAGGGATCACAGCTAGGATCTCTGTGAGGTATTTTCTGTACTAATAACTTAGACACATTACTCTATGTCCCTTCATCTTACTTCACAAATGACAGGTAGAAACGTGAACTCTGAGCAGGGCACACAAGTGCAGCTAAATTGAGTGGGTGACAAACAGCGCATAAAAGGGGTGAGTTTAAGGCTATTCTCTATGGTCATAAGAATACCATTGAAGGCCATTTTTCTGAAGGTGTAGCACTTGCAAAGAGAAACTTGGATGTGCTTGCAGATAGAACCAAGACAGTTCCCATGCAGGTACAGCAAGCAACTGGGGAGGCAGAAGGCATCTTCACCTTCAGTCTGCAGATTAACGGGCTACTTGGAAGAACAAGTTTGGCGACAGTTATACTGGCCTTCAGTGAAACAATATCTCGAATCCTGCAACATCTAATCCTGCACACAGTATTCATAGTTAAGGAAGGATATGCTTGCAGAGAAGGCAGTAGACTTTTATTTGATTGATTCCTGGAATGGCAGAGTTATCCTGTGATGGGATCGGGTTGACCTCCCCTGGACTTTACAAGAATGAGAAATGACCTCACTGAAGATCACCAAGGAGAATGGTAGGGAATAGAGCGGTTCCATTGCTTGGGAAGCTGAACAGAAAGGACCCAGCCTCAAGCTAAGGAGACAATTATTTTGGACTGAATTGTGGAACGATTTCTTCTGTCAAGGAGCTGTGAATCTTTGGGATTCTCCACCCTCCAAGGGCTGCTGATGCTCCATTATTGCACCTATTCCCAATCCTATATTTTCAGGAAATGAATGAGAAAGACTCTGTCAGCTGCCTCGGAACAGAAATTCCCTGGATTCTTCCTTACTCAGAATAGTGGACTATGCATCCATGTTTCACAGAGTCTGTCCAAACTCATTCATTCATTCCCAACTGGTTGTTTCAGCAAGCATCATGTCAGTGGGCAATATTACAACAATGGAGTTGATTCCCAGCTCAGCAAACCCTTCAGAAATGAAGAATAACTGTGCCCAAAACATTAAACACAGAGGATGGCTATGAATGAAATTCGCAAAATTAATTTTGCATCTTAATTAAAATAAAGAATTATCTAGAAATACTAATTTACTCAGCTTGACAGTCATTTTTAGCTGTGTTGAATTTTTAAAAATTAATCAATTTAACTTTCAGTTGGAAATATTAAACATCTTTCAGTGTCTGGGTGGAATTTTGGATTGCAAGTCAATCTTTTTGATTAATCTTGTCATTTTACAGAGTCCATTTATTCTTCAAGTTTAAACAATTACAGGAAGGGGAAAGATCATGTTTATCTATTCCTCTTTGCCTCATGTTAATTAGCTTCACTACAGTCGGGTACATACTGGGACAATTCCATGGTAATTTAGAATAATACTGCAACCGGGGTTGGGGCGGAGGTGGTTGTTGAACAGGGAAAAATCCATAAAAACCATTGACAAGCTAATCATATTCTGACCATATTGAAGGTTGAAACACATGGGTCAGTGTGTGGAATGTCCAGAAAGGGTCATAACACAGGAACTGAAGCAGTCCATTCAGCTCCTTAAGGCTGTTCGGCCATTTAGTAAGATGACGTCTTATCTGTGGCCTGATTCCATCGACTTGTCTTTGGCCGTGTAGTGACTGGAACCACGGCCAGGCCGATCTCATCAACTATGAGATTATTGATTGGTTCAGGTTAACAACCCCAATCGGAGTCAGATATAAACAGGAAACTCAGTCAGTCTCCTCAGCCTAAGAGCTGCCTTTGACCTGGTTGGTCAGAGCCCATGTACTGCGCACATTGAAATAATGGGTGACTTGGTGACGGGAGACCAGCCTCTATGCACTTATTTCAGGCCCATATTGACAAATACCTTTGCTTAATCAAAACTTATCCAACTCAGATTTAAAATTAATCACAACTGATCCTGCATCTACTGCCATTTTGTGCAAGAGTTCCAATCATCGACCACCCTTTGCTTGTAGGTCCTAACAGAACCATGCACACAACCTCTTGCCATTTTGACCCATACAACGTGACATTACATTGACTCATTCAGGGAAAGAGATGTTGAAGGTCGCAAGTCAGTGTACCAATCAGAGAAACGCCGGTTTCAAAAAGGCCCATTTGGCAGGCATGTGCTCTTCCTTTTGCTGTCTTCCTTGCAACGTCCATTGCAGAAATAAACGAGAACAGCAGATCCTGTAAATTCACACACCATCCCTGACTGGGAACCATATCCCTTCACTGTCTCCGTATCAATTGGCTGAAATTCCCTCTTGGATAGCAATGCTGGATGTGACTACAGCATGGGGACTGCAACATTTCCCCACTGGTCAGAATTTCACAAGAAGAAACATATTTGAGAATTAGCTTTGAAGTCGGTATGTCCCACCAGGCACTAAAATTAAATGTACACCATGATACATTTAAATAGTCATGCTTCATAAAGAACTCCAAAATCAGAATGTTCTGAGTTCACACTTCTGAAGGAGAGTCCTGGGCTCGAAACATTTATTCTGCTTACTCTCCCTCCACAGATTCTGCCAGACCTGCTAAGTTTCAATAGCAATATCTGTTTTCATTTCAGGTCTTTAGCCTCTGCGGTTCTTAGTTCCATTGAGATAATTTTCCAGTTGGGAACAGATCATCAGTTACGGGCCCATCAGAGCTGGGTCATCAACTTTTCAGATAACAGGGTGGAAAAAACTGAAGGTATGATTGGTACATTTGTTCGGGAGAGTTCAGAGATGGTTTACCAGGCTAATATTTAGAATAGAGATAATGGGAACTGCAGATGCTGGAGATTCCAAGATAATAAAATGTGAGGCTGGATGAACACAGCAGGCCAAGCAGCATCTCAGGAGCACAAAAGCTGACGTTTCGGGCCTGGACCCTTCATCAGAGAGGGGGATGGGGGGAGGGAACTGGAATAAATAGGGAGAGAGGGGGAGGCGGACCGAAGATGGAGAGTAAAGAAGATAAGTGGAGAGGGTGTAGGTGGGGAGGTAGGGAGGGGATAGGTCAGTCCAGGGAAGACGGACAGGTCAAGGAGGTGGGATGAGGTTAGTAGGTAGCTGGGGGTGCGGCTTGGGGTGGGAGGAAGGGATGGGTGAGAGGAAGAAGCGGTTAGGGAGGCAGAGACAGGTTGGACTGGTTTTGGGATGCAGTGAGTGGGGGGGAAGAGCTGGGCTGGTTGTGTGCAACCAGCCCAGCTCTTCCCCCCCACCCACTGCATCCCAAAACCAGTCCAACCTGTCTCTGCCTCCCTAACCGCTTCTTCCTCTCACCCATCCCTTCCTCCCACCCCAAGCCGCACCCCCAGCTACCTACTAACCTCATCCCACCTCCTTGACCTGTCCGTCTTCCCTGGACTGACCTATCCCCTCCCTACCTCCCCACCTACACCCTCTCCACCTATCTTCTTTACTCTCCATCTTCGGTCCGCCTCCCCCTCTCTCCCTATTTATTCCAGTTCCCTCCCCCAATCCCCCTCTCTGATGAAGGGTCCAGGCCCGAAACGTCAGCTTTTGTGCTCCTGAGATGCTGCTTGGCCTGCTGTGTTCATCCAGCCTCACATTTTATTATCTTAATATTTAGAATAGGTGGTTTGTCACAAACTAATAGGCTTGTATCTGCTGGAGTTCAGACGAGTTAAAGGTGACTTTATTGAAACATATGGGATCCTGAGGGGTTGTGACAGGGTGGATGCAGAGAGGATATTTCCTCTTTTGGGTGAACCTGGAACTTGGAGGTCACTGTTTAAAAGTAAGCAGTCATCCACTTAAATTAGAGGTGAGCAGAATATATTTCTCAGAAAGTCATGGGTTTTGGGAGCTGTCTTCCTCAAAATGCAGTGGAAGAAGAGCCTTTGAATACTTTTATGCTGGACATAGTTACATTCTTGTCAAGTGAGGGGTGAGAGGCGATCACAGGGGCAGGCAGTACTGAGGTGTAATCAAATTAGCCATGATCTCAGCAAATGACAGAGAAAGCTCGAGGGGCCTCCTGTTGGCACTAATTTTCATGTTTTGTTCATTTTTAACATTCAGAGCATAATGAAGTCATCACCATTGATTTTAGAAAAACATCCTGCTGAGGCAGGTACAAAGCCATTAAGATGTCCTGCATCGAAACAGGCACCTCACAGTCCAACTTTTCTGTGCTGACCAGATAGCCTAAATTAACCTCGTCCCATTTGACAGCATTTGGCCTCTATCTCTCTAAACCTTTCCTATTTATACACTCATCCAGATGCCTTGCAAATGTTGTCATTGTACCAGCCTACACCACTTCCTGTGGCAGCTCATTCCATACACTCACCACCCTCTGTGTGATGAAGTTATCACAGTTACTTCACTGTGTGTGGACTTTACACATTCTCCATGTCAGTGAGAGTTTCCTCTGGGTGCTCTGGTCCACCTCCACCACCCCCACAATCCTCCCAATGCCTCCCCCACGTCCCCACCCCCACCAACACCCACCTCCCTCACAGTCCAAAGATGTGCAAGTCAGGTGGGTTGGCTATGCAAAATTGTGCACAGTGTCGAAGGCTGTATGGGCTAAGTAGATTAGCCATGGGAAATGCAGGATTACAGGAATAGGGTAGGGGAGTGGGTCTGGATGGGATACTCTTCAGGGAGACAGAATGGGCTCAATGAGCTGAATGGCCCGCTTCCACGCCATCTTCAGGAAATGGCCAGAGTATCGGAGGTGCCGGATTAATTGCAGCCTCTAGGAAGTGTGGGCAATGGTGGGGTGCAGCGCAGGCTAATTTTGGGGGGTGGGAGGGGCAAGGAAAAGTGCTCAAGTGTCCATGAGTGTCCACAGCATTAGTCACACACTCAAATGAAAATGAATTGTCTTGGCCACTCTCAGTATCCACTGTCCAATTAATATGCTGGCAGCGTGTCCCCACCTTGAACTTCCATCCCGAAGTAAATGCTTCCCACGTTACCCTTGAAGAGAAGCGTCAGTAAATCAGTTTCTCCATTAAGCTGCGGTGGCACAATATTTTATTTACTGTGTTTTAACATCTTGCAATTGACAATGCGTGTTAAGATTTATGAGTGTAACAGCTCATTCGAAAAGCCAAAAGAGCAGCTCAGCAAACAGTTATCCCTCTCTGTTAGATGATGTGAGCATATGGAGAGAGCCCATAGCCATGTGTCAGAGATAATGGGAACTGCAGATGCTGGAGATTCCAAGATAATAAAATGTGGGGCTGGATGTGGGGCTTGGCCTGCTGTGTTCATCCAGCCCCACATTTTATTACCATAGCCATGTGTGTCATGTTTCTCACTCCCACATAACAGTGGCCAGGGACTAGAACATATTAAATCCCTTTGAGCAAAACTATCACCTCACACCCTCCCCCAAGAACTTGCCTTTAAGGCTTTGCCTCTTGTTCATCTACATTTCCAAGGATGTCAGCAGCCCAAGACAAATCCTCATCAAAACTATACTTTCGAGATCAACCTGAGGAGAGTAAACACTCACTGGGGGGTGAAACTAGAAGTAGAATAAGGGGGCATCGTCTCAAAATAAGAGAGAGAGCATTTAGGACTGCCTTGAGGAGGAACTTTTTCACCCAAAGGCTTGTGAATCTGCGGAATTCCCTGCCCAGTGAAACAGCTGAGGACACTTTGCTGAATGTTTTTAAGATAAAGATGGATTTTTGAACAGTAAGGGAATTAAGGGTTATGGTGAGCTGGCGGTTAAGTGGAGCTGAGCCCACGGAAAGATCAGCCATGATCTTGTTGAACGGTGTAGCAGGCTCAACAGCCAGATGGCCTACTCCTGCTCTTATTTCTTATATCCAGATTCCCACTCATCTTGCACCAACGAAGGCTGTCTGGTTCCCAGATGGTACTGAGGCCAAATATAGCGCCGACACTTCAGAACAAATACCTCAGGTGGAATACAGAAGTCAACACCTAGATTGCTGCATGAATCCATTCTTGGTGAACACACTTGCTGACACAGCTACAGCCAAGAATTGTGAGAGCACAAGATCGGTAGAATATACTTGACCGTGAAGTATGAAGTCATGAGTTTTGGTTTGGAACGTGAAAGTCAGCGTCTTCGAAAGCAAAATCAGCAGAGCAGGAACAAAAACAAAACCGCACTGCATTGATCCATAAATAATCTCCAAACAGTAGTACCTCAATGCACTTTTTCCACTGACTCTTGATAGATGATGAATAGGACACTGCTTTAAGAAGTTGACACCATTTGGAGGTCAAGCCAAACTTGAAAACTCCACTTTTCACTTTCAACACGTTCAAGCATCATAGGCTGTCACAAAGGTCAAACACCTACAGCGCAAACACACCAAATCTGTTGCATCCTGGGCCATGATATTTGGAACTCAAGTTACATCCAAACAGCTTCCATCAAGACAACTCCCAACTTCACATCAATCGATCACTGAGAATTTGCCCAGTGCGGTCATTGTTATTAAACTGTAAAAGAGCTGTTTTCTTCACCAAACACCAACAAGACAAATTTATTGTGGCTTCGGTCAAATGATGACCAAGTTGGTGAGGACAAACCCAAGGAGATGGTCTTGCTTTCCTGCCTTAGCTCAGGGAAAATGCTTTATTAGGATTGAAGGAATGAAGGAATAAACAAGCAAGTCAGGTAAAACTCTTGCATCCAAATGTTTGAGTAAATTACAGAGTATATCACGGGACAGCAAAGCTGGATTCGAAGTGTTAATCAGTTGGACAATCATCCCACAAAGGGGGACACAGGAACCATCCACAGCACCTATCTTTATTGTACCAGTACAGCATCAGTGCAAACTAATTCCTTCCACTGCAAGCCACAACCAGGTGGAAATTAGTTCATCCTTAGCAGAAATTATCAATCTGTTTGGAAATGTGGTGACAGGTTGAGGGCAGATGGGACAGGAATGTGAATCTTCTTGCCCAGAGCTTCGGTCACTGCCCCTGCACCACAAGAGCCAAAAACATTTTTTTTAAATCAACTTATTCTGACATTCCTCAAATCCTGGAACCTGGACAAGCAATGGAGAAGACAAAGTGAAAATAGAGTGGAGAAATGAAGGGAGAATTTCTTCAGGGCTATTTCTTCAGATCAGTCTACTCAAAGGGAGTAGAAACTCAAAATGAGAAAGGATCCAGAGAAGAACATGAAGATCAAATGATGGACAAAATACTGAGTAAAGATTGGGGAAACTCAACCTCTCTCAACTATCAATGGTGAGTCAGGGGTGGGGTTGGGGGGACCTCATATGATCTGAAGCATACACTGAGCCCTGGCTCTGCACTTTGGCATGGAACTAGATGCTGGAATACACCTTTTGTGGGGACGTTCCCAGAGGCGGTTGAGCAATTCTGTTGACTGGACGCCCGTCAGTTGGTGGCAATGTGGAAAAATTGTGTACTCAGGACACAGTTGGAAGCCTTGGGGTTTGACTGAAAAGCTTGAGCTCATAAAATGTTGAAATGAGGATGAAAGATTCACCCAGCTGTGCTACAGGAATAACCTCTATTGAAAAAGCTTCACTGTGAAATGACAGTTCTGAGATGAAAAGTTCCCAGGCTGAGGGGAAAAAAATAGAGCAGAATTAAGCCATTACGAGCCAAGGAATAACTTGGATGGGTTCTTGGAGAATGAACTGCCTATATAAAGGACAAATATAAATTATATCCATGAAGTGTGAATTTGGCTGTGCTGAAAGAAAACAAAAACTTTGTTCTACTTTATGATTTAAGTATAAATTGCCAAAATGATGGCATTTAGTTAATAGCGCTTTTGTTTTTCCTGACAGCAAAAGACATAAAACAAAACATTGTGTAATGTCGTCCATTCAGCTGTTAAGTGGAAGTTTGAATTTCTTTTAAAAAGTTATTGATTTCTGTAAAAACAGTAACCCTGGTTCAATCCATTCAAACTCCCACTTAAGTACAAGCTACTGTTATGTTTCCTTTTATTGTGCACTTCTGATCTCAAAATCTCATCCATTCAGTCAATGCTTCAGAATCACCTTCAAAAGCAGCAGAGAAGCATGCTCGATTTTGTATCTTTCAGAGCAGTTGTTTGAAATAACACAAGAAATTTTTTAGGTTCTGAATGGTGCTGCACATGACCCAAGAATTCAAAGCAGGAGTCAGCTGTTCAGGCAGTTCGTCCACCTTTCAATGAGCTCATGGCCTTCCTTTTATTTCAGTTCACCTTCCTGATGTTGATTGGCTGTTCCTAAGTTCTTTCTATGTCTCTCTTCTGGAATGACTGCATATCCACGGCTCTCCGATGCAGAGAATTCCAAAGATTCAAAACCCTCCCAGTCATGAATTCCCTGGAGCTCCATTGCATTACGTTTGACCCCTTACATTTCCACTCGCGCTCCTTATCTCTGGACTCTCGCCAAGGGGGTCTCCTTTCACAGCTGGGCACCATTTCTGCAAGGATTCTCAGCGCAGAGTTAGATTTCAATGTTCCAAAATTCCACTTTCACTGTCTTGAATTGTTCATTTGCTTGCATCTAAGATTGTGGTGATGAGCCTTGCTATTGGTAGATATTGTTGGAGAAGGCTGTTGTACTTGAAAGGTCTAACCAATACCATAAGCTAAGTTCCAACCATCAGCAGAGGGTGGACTGGCCCTGGGAGCAGCTGGTCTGTTCTAGTGACCAATGCTGTCAAAGTCACGTGAACTTAGGCCTGACTAGAATCTGATGTCTCACGAGAAATCTTCATGCATTTCAAGACACCATGCAACTGGCTATTAAGTAACGTGCAGCAAACTTGTGGACAATTCGTTGAGACTCAGTCCAACTTCTGCCAAAGACCTGGTGTGTTTGCCCTTCCCCATATGGTTTGAGTCGTGTAGACAAATGCCAGAATAAAGAAGTAGCAGCATCAAATATTCCCAAGCCATACCAAGTGGTTCGGGTAGATGGCTGTGGCAACTTAAGTCTGTGACCAGAGGACCTAAGACGAAGGGGTTACCTGTTTAAGATGCAGTGCAGGAGAAATCTCTTCTCTCAGAGGGTCAAACCTGTGGAATTCTTTACCGCAGAGGGCTGTCGATGCTGGTTTGTTAAGCGTTTTCAAGGTTGAAATTTTAATCAGCAAGGGAAACAAGGGAAACACAGGAACGTAGAGTTGGTGTTGATCAGATTGGCCATAACTTCATTGGCTGGTGGAGCAGCCATAATGGATCCAATGCCCACTTAACTGATAAAATCTATGATCTGGTCATCATATGTGCTCCTGAGATGCTGCTGGGCCTGCTGTGTTCATCCAGCCTCACATTTCACTATATGAACTAACACCATTGACGGTGCAGGCTGTCTTATCTAGAGGCCATCTTGATCCTTCACACTCCAAAAACATCAATGGTCATTCAACCTGCGCTCAACCTCATCAAAGCATTGATCTCATCCAGCCTATAACAACCCGAGAACCTGCAGTTAAAAAGGGGACATTAACAAGCAGTATCTGTGCAGCATCAGTGCCAAAAGAAACTGAATTAACATTTCCACAGAACGATGTAAACAGTACAGTTTAAATAAAAACCAAAAGAACTGTGAATGCTGTAAATCAGAAACAAAAACAGGAGTTGCTGGAAAAACTCAGCAGATCTGGCCACAAGCGAAGAGGAATCAAATCCGTTCTGAGGAAGGTGTGGGCCCGAAACGTTAACCTTGATTTCTCTTCACAGATGCTGCCAGACCTGTTGGGTATTTCCACCAACTTCTGTGTTTGTTAAAGACTACAGTCTTTGAACAAGTGAAATGATCAATGATTTCAAAAGAAAATGGAGCCAGTTGAGGGAGATAAGTTTGAGAAAGATAAGACTGAGGGAGGCGAGACAGAGAGAGGTGAGACTGAGGGAAATAAACTTGCAGAGTGACCAGGCTAAAGTGGAGAATGCGGCTGACCAGGTTGCTACGCACAGAGTTGGAATAAACTGTAAAGGGAGACAGTAGGGTAGTGGCAATGGAGTGAATGATTAATCCAGAGGTCTATTCAATGCTCTGTGGACACGGGTTTAAATTCAACCGGTGGAATTAAAATTCATTTAACAATTTCAGAATCCAAAACTAGTTTTGCTGCAGCTGGCCAGACAATTACCATTAATTCTCAGAGAAAATAAACCTCCATGTCTTTCATTTTATTCTTTCAGAGGGGAAATCTGATGTCCCTGCCCCACACATGACTTCTTTTACTGCGCGCTGAACTGACCGAGCAAGCCACTCTGTTCAACGGGGACTGGGGAGGAGCACCAATCACCATCGTTAACTGCATCCCACGAAACAAAAAATTCAAGGAAATGGTCTTCTTCTTTGCTATTCTGACTTCATACATTTTCACTCACTCAGCTCTGGATCACCAACATGACACACCAAGAAATTCAGAAGGTAGATGGTACTTGTTGCAAGAGGACTTGAGTCCAGGGCCAAAGAAGCCTCACTTCCATTGGACAGTTGGCAATCGTACACCTAAGAGTACTGTGTGCAGTTCTGGTCTCTGCCTGAGCAAAGACAAAGCGAGTGCAGCGGAGGTTCACCAGACCAATTCCTGGGACGGTGGAATCGTCTTATACCTACAGATTGCAGACAGTGTGTCTGTACTCAGTGGAATCTAGGAGAATGAGAAGAGATTTCAAAGAAATTTACAAAATTCCTGAAGCATGAGACAGAGAAAATGGGACAGGGCTGTGGCGACACAAACCAGGAGAGACACCGTCGGACTAAGGAGCAGGCCATTTACCACTGAGCTGAGGAATTAGCTCTTCCATCAAAAGTTGGTGAAGCTTCAGAATTCTTGCCTCAGAGGGCTGTGGGAGCTCATTCATGAACTACGTTGAAGACAGAGGCTGATAGGTTTCTAATTATAAATGAACTAAGCGGAAACAGGGATACTGGGAAAATATGGTGTTCAGACAGATGATCAGCCATGGTAAGAATAGCAGGGCAGGGTGGATGGGCAGGACGGCCTAATCCTGCTCCCCCGTTGCTCAATCCAATGACAGTAATGAGAGAAGGTCCAGAGCAAACACAAAACAAGTTCACAAACCTGCTCTTCACACCTGTGCCCCTTTAACAAGTTCCTGCTATGAAATAAAGGAAATAAAATAAATCCAGAGACAGTGGCAAAGTCTGAAAAAAGACACCCACTTGTTGCAAAAAGCATTCTGCAGGCCTCCAAAAATGGATTCACTTTTCCACCTTTCTTCAGAGGCAAGTGGTTGAGGGAATAATGCAATTCGAGTAGATGTAGTGGCTCTGCTTCCACTGTCAGATAATTAGGTCCGGAAGGACTTGGGTTCGTCTGGTATTCAGACCATGTACAGCTCCTGCCTGTTGGCCTTTCTTCTCTCCTACAATAGGAATGTAAGCCACGTCCAGGGGGATATGCCAGAAGGTGCAACTTCAAAAGCTGTGGAATTTAGCAAATCAAGTTCCGACCAATCTCTGCTTTAGCTCAATTAAATGGCTCCCGCAAGGGTGCACGGAGGGGAGAAAAGTTTTGCAAGGTTCCAACATTCTCGCCAGCTGAGCAAAGGAACCAGGGAACCGCAGCAAGCCAGGACAGGTGCTATGCTGCGCAGCGCTCTCTCCCATTTCAAACAAAAATGTTAATTCCAGTCGCTGAGTGAACTTCAATTTTAACTCGCCTCCCTGCTCCCCACCAAATCACTGGATGGGCATCAAGCCCCATCAAAAGACGGGGAATAAAACATTTTGCAAATTTCACCCCTGGTTCCAGAATGCTGAATTCCCGCATGGTTTAAGACATAAGGCGTTATTAAGGAGAATAAGGAACGTGCACAAGGCACACACCCTGGTGGCATTGTGACTTGGGGGAGGGCAGTCAGGGGGTCGCTGGGGCTCAGAAACGGGCAGAAGGACCACCTCTGTGTCCACTAGCAACAGGAAGGAGGTTATGAAGCAACCGTACAAGGGACATGGAAACTCGTCAATGAAATGCAATCAATGGCCGAGGTGTCAGTGAACACAAAGCAGCAATTATCCCGACCTTGGTTTCTGGGCCTGGATTTTGCTGTTCCCTTCACCAGCGGAGAAGCCTTGAAGCCAACACATTGAGTGTTTTTAAGAAGAAGACAGATACAGCTCTGAGGGCTAAGGGGATCAAAGGGCACGGGGGGAGAGAGAGAGATCAAATATGTTGCAAATTTCCTGGTTCCACGATGCCCAACTCCTGTCTGGTGTCACATGCACCAACACAAAGGGTGCTGTTGAGAAATGAGGTACGATGGCATCGTGACTGTCACCATGTTATATCGCCTCAGGTCACAGCCACTGTGGAACAAACCAACCAGTCACAAGAGGGTGAGACTGAGTTGGATGGTCAGCCGCTATCGTTGAATGGCCCACTCCTGCTGCTGTTTTGTATGCTCCTGTGCAAAACAACAGTTGTAGAGGTCTACAGCATGAAAACAGGTCCTTGGGTCCAACTTGTCTATGCTGCCTAGTTTTCACAATTTAACCTAGCCCCATTTGCCTGCTTTGGTTCCCTATCCTACCTGTGTACCTGTCTGCATGTTTCTTAAATGGCAAAACTGTATTCGCTACCATACTACCTCTGGCAGCCAACTCCAGGCAGTCACCACCCTCTGTGGAAAACAGTTGCCCCTCTGGACCCTTTTGTATCTCTCCCCGCTCACCTTAAACCTGTGTCATCCAAATTTAGACTCCCCTACCTTGGGGAAAAGTTGTCCATCATCTACCTTTTCTATTTATAATGATGAATGGATGTGGCCTGACCTGCAGACACTGAACCTCATTAGTCAAATAATATTTTTTAAATCTTCAATATTTTACAGTAGCGAGTTTCCATATTTATGAAGTTGAACTTTCTTTGTTAGCAACTGTGAGTTAACACAATGTTTAAAACAAAAATTGCAGATGAAGAAAGGAACACAATAAACTTCTTCCACAGATTGAACGGTAGATTTGCGATTATATACAGCAACCTCATGCCCTTAGACACTAAATCTAGTGATGAGGTAATGCCATTCTGTGACCTTCAGATCAATAGATGATAACTTCTGCATTTCTATATAAATCATTCAGGTCTCTTGATCTGGAAGCTGCTGTTGAATGACTCTGCAATAATAGTGAGAACTTTTACTCCAATTGTTAGCTCTGTGACTAAAGATATAATAGGTGTGATGCTGATGGACTTGTTCATCAGTGATATCAGGTCAGATCAAACTGGGACCTGATGCCTCTAAGTTCTGCTGAACCAAACCTTGGTCCTTTGTGTAAACTGTCAACCATTGGTGTGGTTTCCATACCTTAGCTGTCGTCATTCAAAACCCATCCACGTTATTTATTCAACTTCAAGCACAAAATCCAGGTGTATAACTCCAATCTGCTCTCCAACCTGCCATCCAATTTGGACATACTCGGAATTGCCAAAGGGTAGAGTTCAAGCATGATCTGCACATGGGTATGATTCAGGAGAAATGATAGCCACATGATATCATTGTGCATTATTAACCCAGAGACCCAGGTAATGTTCCAGGTACCTGGGTTTGAACTCAAGGGCAGTTATGGAATCAAGAGTCCAATGATGACCATGAAGCCAATGTCAAGTTTTGTACAAACCTATCTGGGTCACTAGTGCTGTTCAGGGAAGGAAATCTGCCATCCTTACCTGGTCTGGCCTCCGTATGACTCCAGATCCATAGCAATGAGACAGAGTCTTAACTGTCCTTTTAGCAATTTGGGATGGGCAACAAATCCTGGCCTAGCCAAGGATTCCCACATTCCATGAAATCAATTTACTCAAAAGACCTGATAGGAGTGAGGGAAGAGTGCACCAACTGAGGAACATTTTGCCTCCCCAAATATCAGAACCTACTGCCCACAAAGGCACTGGCACGTGAGTTAATGTTTCCGTTCGGTCTATTGAGTCTGTCTGCCAAATATATGCTGCTATCTATACTACTCATACTTTGCACACTTGGGCCACAGCTTTGAATTTCGTGACACTTGAAGTTGCCATTGGAGTTGACAAGTTTTCCAGTCTCAACTACCCTTCCAGACAGTGCATTCCAGATCCCCATCACCCTCTGAGTGAAAAAGATTTTCCTCAAATCCCCTCTCCTAACCACCTGTTTTCTACTGTAAAATTATGTCCAGTGCCAAGTCAGCCAGTGCACTAAAATCATTTCTCAAAACAGGGCTCAAAGCTTGGGTGGGCTTGGGCCATTTAGTTATCCAGGCAATAAGCGTGTAATGTTTCCACATTGACTTGTTGTTTTCACATCCAAGAGAAAGAAAATTTTTGCTGATGGACAGAATTCAGCTTCTCCCCTCCAGAAACTTGAGTTTCCTCTATTTGCAGGGGGGGATGGCAGATGGACTTCCAAAGTCTGAATGAAATGCCTTATATTTTTTAAATGAAATGCAATCCAACTAAATATTTCAATTGTGCACACACTTTTTCCCTTTAAGCAAAAGTTACTGATACAAGTGATTAAAGAAGCAGCATAATGTCACCACTGATGTGACTGCAGGCCAGATTTGGCAAACTAACAAGTATCTTGAGATGTTAAGGCTGTCTCACAGTGGGTTCAGGGGCTGTGTGGTTTTCAGATTTAGGAGGAATTGCAAAAAGGCAGCGTTCCCAAACTTATTTCCCCACTGCAACTCTGCAATTCACATGGTCATCAAAGCTTGAAAACTAATAAAACCCCACAACTAGAAGGTTAGTGTGGTGGAGACAGGCTGTGGTAGGATACCAGTGAGACAGATCAGTAGGTGAGGAAGGTGGTCCAGGAAAATGAGGGTTTGTTTGTTTGTTTGTGTGGGAGCATGGCTGTTAAAACTGAAGTCACACCTCCACTTTGGCTGTTTCCAATTCCTCAAAATCTCAGCTTGTGACCCCTGGCTGGGGTCCGAGTCCCCAGATGAAGGACCATGGATTGTCTGTACTTGATCAAGGGACAGTAACAGGAGGCGAGTCAAAACAACTTAAGATAGGAAGACAAGATGAAGAAATTCCTTATGAGTATGCAGGTCAGCGTACAGAATTCCCTGGCACGATGGCTCAGTGGTTAGCACTGCTGCCTCGAAGTGCCAGGGACCCCGGTCCAATCCTACCCTCAGGTAACTGTCTGTGTGGAATTTGCACATTCTCCCTGTATCTGCATGGGATTTCTCTGGGTGCTCTGGTTTCTTCCCACAGCTCAAAGATGTGCTGGTTAGGTGGACTGGCCATGCTAAATTGCCCATGGAGTCCAGGGATGTGCATACAATGTGGATGAGCCATGGGAAATGCAGAGTTCCAGGGGTATGGTAGGGGGTAGGTTTGGGTCGTATGCTCTTTGGAGAGTAAGTGTAGACGCAAAGGGCTGAATGGCCTGCTTCAACCATGTAAGGATTCTATGACACAGGAATGGCCTGATGCCTCTCCTGAGGATGCTTTGAATTGGAATGCAGGAACAGGGGTACTGCAGGCCAGTCAGCCCATCACACCTGCTCCTTCATTCAGTTAGATCATGGCTGATCATCTTCCACACAACTTGTCAGCCCCTATCTTGTAGGATTGTAGAATGGTGAAGGACAGGGACGTGGCACTGCTGTTTCCATCCCTGTGACAGAATGACAGAGCTGTGCAGCACAGAAACAGACCCTTCGGTCCAACTTAGCCACGCCGCCCAGATATCCTAAATTAATCTTGTCCCATTTGCCAGCATTTGGCCCATATCCCTCTAATCCACTGCCATTCATGTACCCATGCAATTGGAAGGGCTTAGAGGGGAGAAAATTCCAAGGTGGTGGATGGAAGAAAATGTTGCTTTTAAGAGCTGCTCTTTCTTTGAGGGCTTTTGTTCAGTGCTGGAGCTGATTTCATCGATTTCTTAGAAAGGTAATCACTGTTTTATAAGCTCTTGCTTTGTTTCGGAACTTTGAAATAAAAAAACAATCAAAACAACAGTACTTTAAAACAGGATAAAAAAGAAATATGGGAGGCTGTTTAGAAAAAAAAAGGGCAGTGAATCTTTATTTGCTGCAGTTGGCTTAAGAAGCTGGCTTCCCCTTCTCTTCCCTGGGCTCGCAAACTGGAACAGCGTGAACTGGAACACAATCATGCGCCACTTGGGTCAAGTGACTTTAGCTCCCAGCCAACCAGGGGCTCAGACAGTTCAGGAGCTTCCCTCGGTGCTGGGCTCCTGTTGATATCATTAGTGAGGGAGCTGCAAGGAACTAGGATAACGAGTGTCCCACTCCTGTCACCCTGACCCCACACTCCACAAAATGACAAGCACTTGACTTTTCAGGAGCCAAAGGTTTTGTCGTTCATTCACTGATGCCAGCGTCACTGGGGAGGCACAGGATTTATTGCCCAAGGTGGCTGTTCGAGATCAATTGCATCGTTTGGTACAAAACGTTCTTTATTCCAGCAAAGATTCGAGGGCTTTTATCACCAGAAGACCTGAGTACAGGAGTGATGCTGTCTTGTAGCACTTATACATCACCTTGGTGATGTCTCACCTGGAGTGCTGCATACACTTTTTCAGTTCATGCCTGAGACAGGGAACCATTGCTGTGGAAGGAGTGAAACTAAAGGTCACCACACTAATTTCTGAAGTGGAACGACTGCGAGATTGAAGAATTGGACTTTGATTGATTGGAATTTAAAGAATCATAGAATCGCTACAGTGTGGAAAGAGGCCATTCGGCCCATCGAGTCCATCCCGATCCTCTGAAGAACATCCCACTCAGACCCACCCACCTATCCGATCCCTGTAACCCTGCATTTCCCACGGCTAACGCACCTAATCTACACATCCCTGAACTCTGTGGGCAATTTAGCATGGCCAATCCACCTAGTCTGCACATCTTGGTAACAAGGTGTACAGCTGGATGAACACAGCAGGCCAAGCAGCATCATAGGAGCAGGAAGGCTGATGCCTATTATCTCTGCACATCTTTGGACTGTAGGAGGAAACTGGAGCACCCGGAGGGAACCCACACAGATGCACGGAGAATGTCTGTGTGGAGTTTGCACAGTCGCCCAAGGGTGGAATTGAACCTGGGCCTCCTGGCGCGGTGAGGCAACAGTGCTAACCACTGAGCCACCGTTCCGCCTCGGGCCAGGAAATTCTTACAGGGCTGGACAGGTAGGAAAGGTAGGAAAGACAAAATCCCTCGCTGGGAGGCTAAAACTGGGGCATAGCCTAAAGGGAGGAGGTGAGCCATTCAACACCTGAGACGAGGAGGAGGAAATTCTTCACACAAACTGTGACAAAGCTGGCAATTTGTGGCCTCAGAGCGGGCCCTCAAGTCACTGAGGATGTTCAAAACCATGAGAGAATACGACACGTCCACTTGTCATCAACTCCATTTCAGAGTCTTGCTCCCTTGCAAGAGCACAAGTGTCCCCACTCCCATGAAGCACTGTTAATAAACAAGTCAGTAAAGCAATTGTGAAGTCTGGCGCACAAAGCCAGCAACTAAAGCCCACTCAAAATGTATCGCATTTCAGAAAGGCACATGGGGTGGTACAGAATGCACCAGAACATCAGGCAGTGTCAAGGTGACTCTGGGTGTTAAATGTTGCGGGACTGGGTCGAGCCCAGGACCATAGCCTCGGGGGGAGGACGACAGTTTTATATTTGGGTTGGGGGGTGGGTTCTTTGGGAATGACTGGCCCGGGCGGAGGGAATGTTTCAATTGGGGAAAAATAAAGCAGAAGGAAAAGAGAACTCACACATTTTGCAGAGAGCTTCCTCCCCCCTCAGCAGCAGCAGCAGGATCTGTCCCAGAGCCTGGTGACCCCCTCCCCCTCTCCCACTCAGCGTGTACAGTGGACTCTCATCCATGATCAGTTTGCTAGAATGTTCCTCTGAGCCCTTCATAGGTGTCTCCTCCTGAGGATGACCCTCTTCATGCTCCCGCCCTAAAATCCTCCGTACCAGGCCATGTCCGCAATTGGACAACTCTTTCCAGTTCACACCTTGTGAGCACTACCAACAACAACTTCAGACGTCACACAACACCAGATTTTTGTCCAACAGGGTTTGTTTGAAATCACACACTTTCAGAGCGCTGCTGCTTCGTTGGGTGAAATTCTTCTTCATTGTTGTACTCATTGACTCTGAGGCATCCAAGAATCCTCCTTGCTCTTTGGACAGCCTTCTCATGAGATGGAAGCCAAACCAGGTAAGGATGGCAGATTTCCTTCCATAAAGAACATCATGAACCAAGTTGAATAAACAAAGCCTTGTTGGTTTGCAGCGTGAAACCAGGACGGACTAAGCCATTCAGCTCAATCCAGTTTGTACAAGTCTTTACCATCCACCTGAACGTTCTATGATTAAAGTTGCTCTTCCTTCTCCTATTAATAGTGACCGTTTAAGGGCAAGGATGGTGTTGGCACATGGCACCAAAATCCACATGGAACATTAAGATGATTTCATCAGCTGTCAGGCTAATTGTTTGCAAGGCATCCCTGTGTCCTTTTCTCCTGATCTTTAACTTCCCACATGATTCACATTCCACAGAAATCAGGTTCAAAGTACATGAGAAACAGTCACCAGGCAACATGCAATAGCTGGCTCGTGACTCTCTTCATACACAAGAGACCATCCTTCACAGCTATCTGTCTGAGTCTTGACTGAATAGTCCTTTTATCTTTGCTGTGAGTCACCCTGGTGTAGAGGGTGGAAATGCCATCATTCCAATTCTCGCTAAACTTTGAGTTTCACTGACAGTCGGAATTAAGAGCCAGAAAGTAACCAAAAGTAATCGAGACTGCAACTATGCATGACTTCGGTGTTGCACTCGGTTAAGTAATGCTTAGGGATCTTGAATGTACGTCAGCTGAATGCCATGAAGGACAGTAATGTGAACAATGCTTGCACTCTCTCAAGACCGCTCTGAAGCACTGAGTCAGAACGCGTACTCATGACACCAGAGGGAGTGAGGTTTGGCCGATGAAGGTGATGACTTTGAGGTCAAATTATGATCAAATAAACAGAGTGGATGCAGACTTGGTCACTGATCAGGAGTTTTGACCCGAGATAATGGGAACTGCAGATGCTGGAGAATCCGAGATAACAAAGTGTGAAGGTGGATGAACACAACGGGCCAAGCAGCATCTCAGGAGCACAAAAACTGACGTTTGGGCCTAGACACTTCATCAGAAAAAAGGAGTTATGACCCTCTACACAGCCTTGGTTTGAGCACAATCCTGACACACAGAAACACCCCAGATTTCACATCATTTAGATAAACTAGAAGTGCAAAAACCATTCAGTGGACAAATGCATCAGCTGTTTTTCTTTTCTGTTGACCCCAGGTGTCCTCTACCTTCCACCCTAATTGAGGCTTGGTCATTGAATCAAGAGCCAGGTTGGGCTATGGGTCCTCCATAGCCCTCAGAACTCAAAATAAATCCTTAAGCTCCCTTTCCCTCATGCGCCTCTTTGTGTCACTGACAGTTTCTGACTTTCCAGGCACGTTGTTCAGGGGAGCTTTGAGCACATCAAAATCCCCTCAAGGTTTTGAAGAGAAGAGTTGACACACACATTTGCACAAAAACAATACAACCATTGATGAAATTATCTTCAGTCACCATCCATTCAAATTGTGGCAATAAGGTTTGTTTTGCAAAGAACAGCTGCATCACTTAGTGCAGATGATGAATTCAAAAAGACTCACTGATCACATGTCTATTCATTCATCCAAATTTATGAATTACGGAGACATAGGCCATTTGGCCTTACAAGCCTGCTCTCCAATTCAATAATAATCATGGTTGATTGCGGCCTCAGCTCTATATAGCCACCTTTATTGAAGCACCTCTGAATCCTTTGTGAGCAAAGAATATATGCCCTAAAAATATTCAGTGACTACTCTCTCATGTAGAGAGTTCAACACATTCAACCTTGACCGAAAAATATTTTCCTCATCTCCGTCTTAAATAGAAAACATCTCGCATTTTACTGAATGGATAATTGGAAGAGAACCTTACTGGGAGCATACAATTGAACATGTAATGAGTAGGTCTGGAGCTTTCTGATAATCGAGCTTAATACAACGTGTTAAGCCTGAACTTGATGACCATAGGGATCTTGCGGCACAGCGCCAATATCCAAAAGGTCCAGATTCAAATCCCAGCTGCTCCTGAAAGGTGTCAAAACATGACTGAACAGGTTCACTGAATCCCTACAGTGCGGAAGCAGGCCATTCAGTCCGTCCAGTTCACACCGCCCCTCCAAACAGCATCCCACGTGGACCCACCCCTACCCTGTCTCTGTAACCCTGCATTTTCCATGGATAAACCACCTAACCTGCACACCCCTAGACACAATGGGAAATTTGACATGTCCAATCCACTCACCCTGCATATTTTTGGACTGAGGGAGGAAGTCGGAGTACCGGAGGAAAGCCAAACAGACACAGGGAGAATGTTCAAAATTCAACGCTGATGGTCACCCGAGGGTGGAGTCGAACCCGGGTCCCTGGCACTGTGAGGCAGCAGTGCTAACCACCATGCTGAAAGCTGATGATAAATATCTATGCTCAGACTCTGTCTTACCAACTTCTAACTTCTGGTGCCTAATTAAGATTCCTTCCAATTCTCATTTAGATTTAGATACAGACCCAGCCTGTCACTGGGTGAAAATTCCATCCATTACATCATTGAGGGTCAAACCTGTAGCACATGGATTACAGCGGTTCAAGGTGGCACCTTACCAACATCTTCTCAAGGGCAGCTGGGATTGGATAATAAATGATGGTCGGCCAGCAATGCCCACGTCCTTCAAGTGGATAATGAAAAGACAGTTCTTTCCGAAGGTAAAGCCCTCAGCTAGCTATCAGTCATGTGATTGTGCTAAGAAGCACTTCTTTAGCCTGAAAGTATCAACACCGTGAATAACAGGTCACCCTGTAATAGGAAGAATATCGTTAAAACTGGAGAGGCTTGGGAAAATATTTACCAGCATGTGGTTGGGAATGGAGGGTTTGAGTTATATAAATAGGCTAGTACCTTTTCCCTCTGGAGCGTAGGAGGTTGAAGGTCGACCTTATTGAGGCTTATAAAATCATGAGGGGCATAGATAAGATGAATCGCAAAGATATTTACCGAGGGTGGGCAGAGCTCAAATCTGGGGGATAATAAAGTGTGAAACTGGATGAACACAGCAGGCCAAGCAGCATCTCAGGAGCACAAACCAGTCCAGCCTGTCTCTGCCTCCCTAACCTGAGGAGGAACAGGTTAGGGAGGCGGAGACAGGCTGGACTGGTTCGTGCTCCTGAGATGCTGCTTGGCCTGCTGTGCTCATCCAGATTCACACTTTATTATCTTGGATTCTCCAGCATCTGCAGTTCCCATTATCTCAAAACTGGGGGATATAGTTTTAAGGTGAAAGGAGAAAGATTTAAAAAGGACATGGCAGGCAATTTTTCTTTTTACACAGTAGTGTGTGGAAAGAGCTGCCAGAGGAAAGTGGTAGACGCAGGCATAGTCACAATGTTTAAAGCTCCCATTTGATAAGTGCATGAGTAAGTAAAGCTTGGAGGGATTTGGGTCAAGCACAGGCAGGTGGGACCGGTTTAGTTTGAGAATGCAGTTGGCGTGGACCAGTTGGTAAACCATTTCAACATCCCACTTCACAGTTTTGTTTTCACAATGAATTAAACATTATATTTTGGTGGAAAGCGAGGGAGTTACTTAATTGCCCATTTACTGACACAGTTTCTGCATCCTCAGGTTGTCCACTGTCATTCAGAACCAAAAGTTCCAATGCTCAAATTTGTTTGCGTTAAGTTAACTGACCAAGCAGTTGGGATTACTGGTCAAAATCAAGAGTTCATGTTTCTTCTGGTTGTTACCAATGCCAGAAAGTTAACATATGCATATAAAATGCTACATTTAATGATGGCACACCCAATGCCACCTGTAGTCTATTTATTTATCACTCCTGTAGTTGCTGACCTAATTGGCTCCGAATTCAGATGGACACCAAATTTTAAATTCTAATCCTGACACTGAACCCTTGCCTATTTTCTTGCCTCCTCCCCATGCCATGTGACTAGCACCAGCCTCTGAGAACGTTGCATTCAATAAGTTCTGAACTGTTGTGCAGCCCCAACTTTCTCCACTGCACCACAAGCAGATGAGTCTTCAGCAGGTTCCAACCTCCATAAACATCACCATCTCTCTCTCTCTCTCTATATTGCAAGAGGCTCACTCAAAAACACTACCACTTTGACCAAGCTTTGCATCACCTGCACGGTTTTGTATGTGCAGTGTCCTTAGCTCTGAGCCAGAAGATCCAGGCTCCTGCAGGTGTTCCCTAACAGTCTTGAGTCAAATCGTCTCCTTTTTAAATCTTTTTGTCCTTGCTCTCAAATTTAGGAGTGAGAACCACTTTCTGCAGAGAGGTGGATCCCAGGATCACTAAATAAGGTTGATGGATTCTTGGTCAAAAATGGAAACAAAGCATGTGGTGGGCAAGGCAAGGGGTGGGGCTGTAGGGTACAAGGTGGCAAGAAGCAAGAAAGGGGAATCTGAGGCCATGATTGGATACAGTCATGATTTTATCAAAGGTTGGAGCTGGTTCGATGGGCTGAAAGGCATACTGCTGTTTTTACCTCCATACATCTGTCTGCCACAAGCCAACACATGTAGAAACTCAACAAAGCACAGCAGCAACCGAAGAGCATTGATCTTTTTTGTATGGTTGGACAAACTAATAACATTTCCCAATGCAGTGAGTATGTTTTCTGGAGCCTGCTGAATTATTGTACAAAAGCCAGAGCTCAAGGATTACTGGGCGAAGAGATCTCTTGAGCTTGGAATGGCTTTGTGTTTGGGAAACTGTACCAGTTTTAATCAATGTTAGCCAACAACTCTTTTTAATTAAGTGCCAACACAAGGGATCTAGATTCACGCCAGGGACGAGTCTATTACAGGCCACGTGTTGAGCTTAATTGAATGAATTAAGCATTGAGAACTGATGTGCAAGGTGAGTGAATTGTTGGGCATCGGTTCCAGCTCAAGGTAAGATCTTTGGCATTTCCAGTCAAGCTTCAGCCACTCATTGTTGAGTTCAGTGACCTTGAAGTCAACAGGAGAAAGAATCAAAGCTAAGACGCAGCCCCAGTTTCTCACGGAGCTTCGGACCAAAGGGAGGGTCAGTCTGAAGTGGCAGACTTTTCTCAATCGCAAACAAGGCAGCTGGTTGGAAGAATGGTCAATCAGCTAAGGCAATAGGGACATGAGCAAACCAGATGAATCCACAAGCTTTTTCAGGAGAGCTCGAACAAGAACAAGAATAAAAATAGACTGGAAAGACTGGGATAACAATCTGGAGCTGGAGGAGCACAGCCGGCCAGGGAGCATTGGAACAGCAGGAAAGTTGATGTTTCGGGTTGGGATCCTTCTTCAGCTGTGCTCCTCCACGCTGTGTTATCTCTGACTCCAGCATCGGCAGTTCTTACTATCTCTGGAAAGGCTGCAATTTTTTTTCCACTGGAGCGTAGGGTTTTGAAGACTGACATTATTGAGGTTTATAAAATCATAAGGGGCACAGATAAGGTCAATGACAAGGGTCTTCTCCCTTAGGTGGAAGAGTTCAAAACAAGGGGGGGGCATATCTTTACATTGAAAGCAGAAAGATTTGAAAAACACATGAGTAGGAATGAAATGCCAGAGGGAGTGGTGAATACAGGTACACTTACAATGTTTGAAAGACATTTGGCTAAGATCACAAACAGGAAAGGTTTGGAGGGACACACGCCAAATGCAGGAAAGTGGGACTAGTTTAGTTTGGGAACATGGTTGGCGATGGACTGATTGGACTGAAAGGTCTGATTCTATGCTGTATAACTCTGTTCCCTTGTGCCGTCAGCGCCTCACATACCATCTCAGATAGATTTTATATCATTCTACATCAGCTATGGGTACGGTGCCATGACACAGGTATTGGCCATTCAGGTCAGGTCAAATCCAAGGTCTCGATTTATTGAGCTAAACCAGAGATTTATTCCTGTTATCATTTTCCCCACTTCTTGCGATTCCACAGGCTTATCGTTCTCTGAGTGAAGAAATTTCTTTACCCTTTATCTTTAAACTATTACCCTTGGTTCTAGACTCTGCCACCATCAGGCACATCCTTCCTGCATCTAACTTATCTAGTCCTATTAGAATTTTGCAGGTTTCTATGAATTCTTCCAAACTCCACTGAATGCCATCCCAAATAACTCAAACTCTCCTCACACGTCAGTCCTGCCATCATAGCAATCAGTCCTGTAAATCTTTGCTGCACTCCCTCCCAAGCAAGAACATCCTTCCCCAGATAAGGAAACTAAAACTTCACACGCCATTCCAGGCGTGACCTCACCAGCGCCCTGTATAACTGCAGCAAGACAGCAATGTTCTTGCACTTGAATCCTCTCTCCATCTTACTGACTGTGTGCTGCACCCACGCGTTTACTTTTGGTTATCGGTGGTAAAAGAGCACCCAGACCTCAATGAATTCTCTCAATTTACAGCCATTTAACCGATAATGTGCCTTCCTGCATTTGTGACCAAAGTGGATAATCTCACATTTTATCCACATCATATTGCACCTGCCATGCATTTGCTCACTCTCCTTGTCAAAATCATACTGTTACACGTCTGTACTCTTCACACTTCCACCCAGCTTTGTGTCATCTGCAAATTTTGAGATATTCACTTTTCATTCCCTCTCCTAAGTTATTAACATATGTTGTGATGAGCTGGGGTCCTGGTACTGATTCCTGCAATTTCCCACTGGACTCTTTTATTCTCTTTATGTTTCGTGTCTGCTAATCAGTTTTCAACGCATCGCAATACACTACTTCCAATCTCATGCACTTCAATTTGACACATTCATCTCTTTTGTGGGGCTTTGCCAAAAGCTTTCTGAAAGTCGAAATAAACCGCATCCACTTGCTTCTCTCCACCACCCCCCAACCCGCCCCGATCAATTCTATCATTCCGTTCCAGAAGAATTCCAGTAGATTTGTCAAGCATGATTTCCCTTTTGTAAATCCACGCAGTGTCTGATTCTACTGCTGTTTTCTCAGCACTGTGCTCTAAAACCTTCAATAATGGACTCTAGCATCGATACTTCCATTCTGACAGTTTCCTTGGGGTGCAGAACTGTTGGAGAAAGGCAAATAACATGCTCCCTACTCAAAGCAAAAAGTTGCCATATTCGCAAATCCAAAGGTCCAGCATCGCAGGTTGTTACTTTGCAGTCGCACAGGCAAAGTGCAAACTTCCACTACCAGGCGAGTCGGGGGATAAGGTGCCTGGGGGGAGACAGGGTAGACTCTGCCAGTTTGTTCGGGTGGCACAATGTGACAGTGAGGCCAGGTAACCGACGGGGTCTTTAGAGTAGGTCAGGGTGGGCAGGAGTGTTGCGGGGTTGCTGCCTGATTCCAAGCGGGATGTGTTAAGGGCTAGACAAAACCCCTTCAAAATAATTAAAGAAGTCAGTCTAGACCCTAACTTTTTCTTATTTTAAATGTAGATGTTGAAGTGCCTGTTCCCAATGTGAAGCGATGGGTCAAACTACTCAGCATTAAGCAAAACACAATTCATTCAAACGCTATAGTTAAAATACAAATAAAAGAAAGAAAGATTTGGAATAACTTAACTTTTGGAAAACTTAACCAAATAACAGATACAATAACTATTACTCATTAACTGTTTCAGTATAGTCACATCTCTTGAGCATACTGCTAGGCAGAAAGGTAAATTCAAAGCCTGATTCTCCACGACAGGAGGAAAAATTAACAAGAGTGGTTTCAGAGAGAATAGCAGCTTGGAGATATTCACTGAAACTCCTAACTCTTTCGACACCCCAAAGGTTCCAAATGCTACTGAAATAAACAAAACTGAGAAACATGGATCTATGGTAGCAGGCCAGGCCCATTCAGGCTGCTTCCATTTTTCGAACGTTCAAAATAAAACACCCAAGGCCTCACAAGTTTTTATTTTACTTAAGTTATCTTCCTCTGCCTTACAACCTCTCTTCAAAAATAACCTCAAAGTGACAGAGATAGCAGGAACTGCAGATGCTGCAGAATCTGAGATAACAGGTGTAGAGCTGGATGAGCACAGCAGGCCAAGCAGCATCAGAGGAGCAGGAAGACTGACGTTTCGGGCCTAGACCCTTCTTCAGAAACTACAATACCCATGCTGCATGTGGGCCCGAGATAACAAAGATACAAGGACCCTTGAAGGATCGAGGCCCAAAACGTCAGCCTTCCTGGGGTGGTGATGGATCTAGAGGTGAGGGGGGAGGGGTGTGTGGTGTTGGGGCCAGTCTCAAAGCAGGACAGGGGCTTTGTCTGGTCCATCAATGGGGTAAGGGGGGGAAGGTTAGAAATGGTGCAGGGGAAGGAGGGGCATCAGACCCAGCCAAGGAGAGAATTTGAGTCGGAACTGGGACAGGGTACAGACCAGGAAGGGGGGTTGAGCAGGTCATGTTGAGTCATGGTCTAGAGATCTAAGCCGTCTGGAGGTGATGATTCTAGGGGTGCACCTGCGAAGTTATTGGGTCAGTTGAATAATTACTCAGGAGCTAGATTCGGTATTCCACTGCCTAAACGTTTCCCTCATTAACTGTTGGTTTAACTTCAATGGAAACCTCCCGAATTCTTGGATTCAGAAGGATACTTTCCGGATCTTCAAGTGTAGGGGAATCCTCAAATTACTGTGCAACTCTTTCAAAGCTTCCTTTGATGAGGGTTCTGCGGGGACTCCATGCACAACTCTCACTGAGTTTGCAGCAGTGATTATCCTACCAACAGGAACATCTCAACTTGGTTTAGCTTATGTGTTGATTCCAGACTCTAAACAATGTGGTTGACTCTCAACTGCCCTTCAGGCAAAAAGGGACGGGCAAAAAAATGCTGGTCCAGCGAGTGACACCCTCATCCCATGTATTAATCAGAGAGCTGCGGAGTCCCTACAATGTGCAAGTGGGTCATTCAGCTCATCAAGTCTACACCAACGCCCACTGAGGAGCGTCAAATTTATACCCACAACCACCCCAGTAACTCTGCATTTTCCATGGCTAATCTGCCTACCCTGCACATCCCTGGTCACTAGGGGCAATTTAGCATGGCCAATCCACTGAACCTGAACATCTTTGGACTGTGGGGCGAAATCAGAGCACCCAGAGAAAACCCACGCAGACACAGGGAGAGAATATGCAAACTCCACGCAGACAGTCGCCCAAGACTGGAATCGAACCTAGGTCCCTGGCGCCGAGAAGCCACAGTGCCAAGCACTGAGCCATGGTGGCGCCCTGAACTAATACATTTGCAGGAAGTACACATCATTGCAACAAATCCATTGCCACGCACATTCCCAAACAGAAAGTAGCAAAGTTAAAAGAATGGTGGCTGAGGACTTCAAGTGTAGGGGAATTCAAGCATGAGAGGTCTGTTTCTGTTAAAAACACATGATAAATGGTTTGATTTGAGGTATTGTCTCATAACGGGGCACATAAACAAAGCAGCAGCTTCCAACAAGATAATAAAATGTGAGGCTGGATGAACACAGCAGGCCAAGCAGCATCTCAGGAGCACAAAAGCTGACGTTTCGGGCCTAGACCCTTCATCAGAGCTCCTGAGCTCTGTGCTCCTGAGATGCTGCTTGGCCTGCTGTGTTCATCCAGCCTCACATTTTATTATCTTGGAATCTCCAGCATCTGCAGTTCCCATTATCTCAGCTTCCAACAAGAGCTTTGTTAATCACTTCAGTCTCACTCAGACTGAAGTGAGAGACTGGTACAGGCAGAGTGAAACTCATGCAGTCAGGGCACCCTCAGGCAGGGCAAGGTGAGTGTCAGATGTTAAGTTGAACTCCCTGTGCACAGTCCCATGGTGAGGGCTACCAGATTGGGCACAGTATGAAAGTGAGAGCTAGCTTCTCACTGGACATCAGAATGAACTGCACTGGAGTAACATTCTCCCAGTTCTGTGGCACCTCTGAAAGAGATTGTCAGTTTAATTTGATTACAGCTGAATCTGAGCCAGGAATTGTACAGGAACACAACTGCGCACCTGGAAATAGTTGGAGACTGGCACAAGCTACATGGCCAACAAACAGAAAAGACTTGCGTCTTATCGGTCTTGGATTCAGCAACGCCACCCAGCACCCCAACCCTGCCCAGTGGCCCTTATGCTTCATTTGGTAGAGTCCTATTAACAGCATATGGAGAGGCCAGCTGAGCAAGGCAATTTTAACCAGGTCCCAAAAATCAAATTTCAGGTGTTAATTGGATTGTATGTTGCTGGGCCCACAAAAGAGCAAAGTACAATTGTAAAAAGGTGTCGCGATCATCATCCTGGGAATCAGGACAGCTTCTCAGTGAAGTGCCTAGGTGAACAGAACATCTTGATCATGATAAACCCCTAAAGGTCAGAACTAAATTCACTCAAAAGTTTGAACTTCCATGTCTGGATGGTTTGTAAGTATCCCACTCCTGTCACATCCAGCGCCAAGAGCGGGACAAAGTGGGATAACAGCTGGATATTTCCCTTGAATTATCATTGACTGGCTGGACATCACCACCATCACCTTCCCTGTCCTGCCCTGTCCCACCGCCAGGACAGATCTGGTAGAGATGGCGATGGGATGGTGACAGACAATCAGGGGAGAGTTGCCCCAGGGGTCCTCAACATTGACTCCGGACTCCATGAGAAGTTGTGGGATTGGGCCAAACATGGTCAAAGAAACCTCCTACTTGATCAGTCCCTCCCCTCATTTTTCATTCAGGACAAAGCAGCCCATTTGATTGGCTCCACATCCAGTGGCTCCATCACCACCAGTGTGTAGCAGCAGTGTGTACCTATCTACAAGGTGCACTGCAGAGACTCACCAAATACCATCTAAGCCCACAAGCACTACCATGTAAAAGGATAAGGGAAGCAGATACCATGGCAACATGACTGCCTGCAAATACCCCATCAAGATACACAGCATCCAGACTTGAGAATATATCACAGCTCCTTTGCTGTTTGTGCAGCAAAATCCTGGAACTCCCTCCCTAACACATCTGTGCGTAGCACCAGAATAGACAGCAGCACTTCTCAAGGGTCGCTCACCATCTCTTCCTCAAGGGCAGCTGGGGATGGACAATAAATGTTGGCCTAGCCAGCAATGCTCGCATCACATGAATAAATTTGAGATAAATGGCCCAATTGTGAGGCAGGTTTAGGATCCGACTGAGGCCCACCTCTCAAATACTCGGCTGTTTAGGCTCTGGCATGTATCATAGTTACTCTGGCAAATATACCTTAGGGCTCAGGATGGCTTTTTCTTACATTATGTTCTGGAAGGTGTAACTGTCCACACAAAACTACTGAACTGTAAAGAGCAATTGCAGAAGCCAGCAACGTGGATCTGAAAATGACTCTCAAAAAGGTCAGTGCACAGTTACAGCACATAATTAGGAAAATAAATTGAATGTCCAACTTCATTGCAAGGGGGATGGAGTTTCAGGGTAGAGATGTCATGCTACATGAGTATAGCATGCTGACGAGACAACATGTGGAGTACTGTGCACAGTATCCAGCACTTGGAGGAATGCTTACACTGTAAATAGTTCAGATAAGGTTAGCAAGCTAATCTCCTGATTTGATGGGGCTATCCTGTGAGGAAAGCTTGATCGTGATAGTCCAAAACTCAGAGTTCAGATGAGTAACAAGTCATCTTCTAGAAACATGCTTGAAATGATAGATGCTAAGATGATGTTTCACAGTGTGATTTGATCTGCACAAGAAATCCAGGAACAAAAGGTCATCAAACACGACTTGAATTGAGATCGATTAAATTCCATCCTTATAGAATCAGGTCACTCTGCTTCTACGTCTGGCTTTTCCACAGTTTCCCTGAGGTAAGCACTTATTCTACCCCCTCGTGAACTGCCCACCCATTTCTAAATCGCAATGACTGATTGCAAAATAAACAGAAACTGTTCACCTACCAAGACAAATTGTGCCATTTTCTGGCATCACATGCTTGGCCTGTTGCCAATTCTCTCGTCACTGTAATTAATTTGACAGATCCATCATTTTGGAGGTGGGCAGATGATGGCCTAGTGGTATTGTCGCCGGACTGTCAATCCAAAGATCCAGGTAATGTCTCGGAACCTAGGTTTGAATTCTACCATGGTAGATGGTCGAATTTGAGTTCAGCAGAGTCCAATGATGACCATGAAACCATTGTCTGAAAAGCCAATCTGGTTCATTAATGTCCATCAGGGAAGGAAAACTGCCATTCTTACCTGATCTGGCTGACATGTGACTCCAGACCAACAGCTATATGCTTGGCTTCGTACTGTCCTCTGGGCAATCAAGGATGGACAAGAAATGCTGGCTGACCTGGTGACACCCTTATCCCGTGGATGAATAAACAAACAAAACAATTGATTCTGAAGAGACAGTAAGAACTGCCGAGGCTGGAGTCAGAGATAACACAGTGCAGAGCTGGAGGAACACAGCAGACCAGTTAGCATCAGAGGAGCAGAAAGCTGACCTTTTGAGTCAGGACCTTTCTTCAGCAATGGTTCTGAAATCCACTTTGCATTTCTTGGGCCTGCACGGTGGCTCATTTGATCATATGACCAAGCAGTGTTTGGTGTGTGACATACCTTCGGTGGACTTCCTCAAGTTGTCATCTCCAAATCCCAGCACGTGACTTAACGGCAAAAGGCTTTCGGTTTTCATCTTTGAGGTCTGTCTTTTTGAAGCATGGCATGCTGAAGGAAGCTTCCTATAGTGCCCAATTGCTGATCTCAAACCCAGCCAGAAAAGATTGTCATGTAGGTGCATATTGATATATATATTTTTAGACACACACCAAGACACGACAGAAAAAAGTTACTGAGTTCTTCAGTAACAAGAGGTCCATATCCCTCAGTTGCATTATTGGAACTGATTGCAATGATCATAGTGCCATAATTGCAGGTCATCAGTACATCTTGCCACCTTAGGTCACACCAGTGTCTCTGCCTCTATTGTTCCTATGAGCAGGGAGACCCAAATCCTTTCTCCAAACACAGAGGGTGGTGCACCATGTTGCCTTATTGCAAAGATTCCAAAAAAAGTACATTTAAAACAGCTCTATGACATCATGGAATGTGATGTTCTTGTCTCCAAGCTCTCCATCTCACTTTATATTCAGTGATAACGGGAACTGCAGATGCTGGAGAATCCAAGATAATAAAATGTGAGGCTGGATGAACACAGCAGGCCCAGCAGCATCTCAGGAGCACAAAAGCTGACGTTTCGGGCCTAGACCCTTCATCAGAGAGGGGGATGGGGTGAGGGTTCTGGAATAAATAGGAGGGAGGGGGAGGCGGACCGAAGATGGAGAGAAAAGAAGATAGGTGGAGAGGAGAGTATAGGTGGGGAGGTAGGGAGGGGATAGGTCAGTCCAGGGAAGACGGACAGGTCAAGGAGGTGGGATGAGGTTAGTAGGTAGGAGATGGAGGTGTGGCTTGGGGTGGGAGGAGGGGATGGGTGAGAGGAAGAACAGGTTAGGGAGGCAGAGACAGGTTGGACTGGTTTTGGGATGCAGTGGGTGGAGGGGAAGAGCTGGGCTGGTTGTGTGGTGCAGTGGACGAACTGGGCTGGTTTTGGGATGCGGTGGGGGAAGGGGAGATTTTGAAACTGGTGAAGTCCACATTGATACCACTGGGCTGCAGGGATCGCAAGCGGAATATGAGTTGCTGTTCCTGCAACCTTCGGGTGGCATCATTGTGGCACTGCAGGAGGCCCATGATGGATATGTCATCTAAAGAATGGGAGGGGGAGTGGAAATGGTTTGCGACTGGGAGGTGCAGTTGTACCCGGTGTGGCTTCCTCTACATTAGGGAAACCAAGCGGAGGCTTGGGGACCGCTTTGCAGAACACCTCCGCTCGGTTCGCAATAAACAACTGCACCTCCCAGTCGCAAACCATTTCCACTCCCCCTCCCATTCTTTAGATGACATGTCCATCATGGGCCTCCTGCACTGCCACAATGATACCACCCGAAGGTTGCAGGACCAGCAACTCATATTCCGCTTGGGAACCCTGCAGCCCAATGGTATCAATGTGGACTTCACCAGCTTCAAAATCTCCCCTTCCCCCACCGCATCCCAAAACCAGTCCAGTTCGTCCCCTCCCCCCACTGCACCACACAACCAGCCCAACTGTTCCCCTCCACCCACTGCATCCCAAAACCAGTCCAACCTGTCTCTGCCTCCCTAACCTGTTTTTCCTCTCACCCATCCCTTCCTCCCACCCCAAGCCACACCTCCATCTCCTACCTACTAACCTCATCCCACCTCCTTGACCTGTCTGTCTTCCCTGGACTGACCTATCCCCTCCTTACCTCCCCACCTATACTCTCCTCTCCACCTATCTTCTTTTCTATCCATCTTCGGCCCGCCTCCCCCTCTCTCCCTATTTATTCCAGAACCCTCACCCCATCCCCCTCGCTGATGAAGGGTCTAGGCCAGCTTTTGTGCTCCTGAGATGCTGCTGGGCCTGCTGTGTTCATCCAGCCTCACATTTTATTCACTTTATATTCAGTCAGTTAACCTAATACAAGACAACAAGAGCACCTAATCATCACGCACACACTTGCCTGATTGATAGGACAATAATCCAAGTCTGCTGATCAACCAGACTTTCTGTCAAGCAAGTATCATATTAGTGTACACAGTGAGTTGTTAATAAACTTCCAGATATCTGTCTGGATATAAGCCAGCGTATCTGTGCTAAATGCTACATGGACAAACATATGTGAAGTCACAATCACATCAAAATGCATTTGTACATGAACTCGTACGCTGTGACTTGCCGTAGTCATGTGATCTCCAAATCAGTTACCTTCATTTGAAACATTTCCATGAAAGCTTGCTCATCGAACTCTGGATGGAAACTCCACAATGTTGTTCAAATCCTCTCTCAACTACCTGAAATACATGATCGTTACTTATTGACTCTCTGCCAGTAGAAATACATCCTCAAATATTATCCACTTGATTATTTTTTCCCTTTCAATTTTAAACACCTCAATTAGTTATCTCCACTGCATATTTTGTTTCAAAGAAAACAATCCTCAGCCACGTCATCTTTCTCCAGGATCTCAGATCTTGCATCTGACAACCCTGCCGTGATTAAATCTCCATCACATTTAACTCGCGCTAAGTATCAGAACCCTTCTCCAGAGTCAGAAACTTCAGCATATCAATTTCATCCCATCATCAACTCAAAACACTGTTGTAAAAAATTTAATTCTTTGCTCATTATAGAAGGTCCCTGTTCATTTTGTTGGTTATTGACATTAATCAAGATAAGACACCACTTTATTTTAATTCCTTCCACTCTCCATCCTGCATTAATGGACTATTTCATACGTCACTTCCAATAACTGGAAATTAGATCTTAAGATGGGTTTAATAGCATCATTCATTTTGAAATTACTGGCTAATTAGCATAAAGCTGCCAATAATTTTTCCTGAACATTGCAGTAGCTTTGACTCAGCGAGATAAGAAAATGTATTAACAGGAGCTACTGAACTAAATTGAACCTGGCTCCATCAATTATCTGTGTTTTAGATATTTCACATCCACTCTGTCCCTATCCCTGCAACGAATTATTTCAAACATCTGGAGCTCCTCACCAAGCTAGTGCATTACCAGAAAGCACTTGAAAAGAATAGAGTTGAGTGTAAATCTTAACATTCACCAGCAGGTCCTTGTTTGCTTGCTGATAAACTCATTAAGCCATTATTCACTTCTGCGTGATCAATAATTGGTTGGAATGTCTTTAGCCTCATTTGCAAATCCTTGCATGGCCCTTATCCTCCCTACCGCAGTACAAAAGAACAACCTGAAAACTCTGTTTCTCTGTGTTCCTCCAATTCTTGCCTCTGCACCCAACGTATTAATTGTTCCAACACAGGTAAGCTGATTTCTGGAGGACGTGTCCTAAAGGTTTGGCCACCTCTCTGAGTTGTTTGAAGAATTCTTTTAAAAGCCAACTTTCGGAAAACCATTGGGCCATCTATCCCGACACTTGATTCTACAAGTTGGTGTCAAATCGTGATTGATACCAATCGAAGTGACTTAGCACAGATTGCCATGATAAACCTACTAACACTTCTGTTGTTGGTTTCGCATCATCCTCCACTGCGTCCCCTCCACCGAAGGGCTGAACCAGAAGGTTAAGGTTCCAACCACACGGGTAATTATAGTCACCTTGGCCTCAAGATATCAGATACAACCTCAGGCCAGTGACGGGGCAGTGTGAGCACTCGAGGAGTAAAAAAACAAAATGCAGGTCAGGATCAGTGTTAAGGGTTTGACAAAGATGCTTGTCATGCTTGTATATCTTACTGGTCTTGTCTGTAATTCGATATAAAAATAATCTGGCGTTGAGTTGTGGGAGTGAAGGGAAAGTTTGTAGCAGTGGCAGCTTCACTCAGTTCAACACCTTCACAGACCTTGGCAGAAAGCTGGGTGCGGTGGGGTGAGAGGAACGGCAGAAGAAGGTCTTTCCACAAGAGCCAGAGTAAGTAGGCAGGGCTCAAGATTCGGATAACAAGGTGCAGAGCTGGATGAACACAGCAGTCCAAGCAGCATCAGAGGAGCAGGAAAGCTGACGTTTGGGCCTAGACCCTCTTCAGTCTGAAAGAGTGTCCAGATCCAAAACGTCAGCCTTCCTGCTCCTCTGACGCTTCTTGGCCTGCTGTGTTCATCCAGCTCTACAACTTGTTATCTCAGATTCTCCAGCACCTGCAGTTCCCACTATCTCAAGATTCAGATACCCACTTTGCACAATGGCTATAGCAGACTGTGTCACAATCCAATCATCCACATCAGTACTGGTAGCAAACCATCACCTCCAAATCAAAATTTTGACTCTACTGCATGGTTACATCCTTTTTAAAACAACCAAGTGCACTGGGCTGACCCCTGTAAGGAGATACTTGGCATCAAGATTTGACTTTTTTTTGTCACTTTGCTTAAACTTCAATTTGAGGAGTTACAAATGGAGCCTAACATTGTTCAATTGTTAGTGAACATTCACCCTTCTGACCTTATGATGGAGGGAAGTCAAGGAGACTTGAGCCCAAACAAACCCCCTTGAGATTTCTCATTGAACACTGGGGGAGCACAGTAGGGGCAACCTCATGAGACTCAGACGATGAATTCAGACACTTCCCTCAGGTGCACTTCAAAAAAGTCTCATGGCACTACTTGGAAGGACACAAGTTCTACGCAGTGTGCTTCAACAACATTTGTCTCTCAGTTAACATCTCAAAATGAGAATTTCTGATCATTGCTACAGTTCTACTTGTTGGAGCAGGCTGTTCACAAATTGGATGCAAAATTTCTTACTTTACAGCAATGAAGCACTTCAACATGGAATTAAATCTGGGTAAGAGTGAGATGCTGCACTTTGGGAGATGAAATGTTAAGGAAAACTATACAGTTAATGACAGGGCCCTGAACAGCATTGATGAACAGAAGGATATTGGGGTTGAAGTCCACAGCTCCCTGAAAGTGGCCACACAAGTAGATAGGGTGGTAAAAAAGGCACATGGCATGCTTGTCTTTAGTAGTCACGGAACTGAGGACAAGTGTCAAATGTCATGTTGCAGCTTCATAAGACTTTCGGTTGGCCACACAGTGTACTACATTCAATTTTGCTCACCACATTACAGGAAGGGTGTGGAGGCTTTGGAGAAGGTGCAGAATAGGTTTACCAGGATGCTGCCTGGATTAGAGGGTATGAGCTACAAGGAAAGGCGAGACAATTTCAGGTTGTTTTCTTTGGAGAGATGGAGGCTGAGGGCAGACTTGATGGAAGTCTATAATTATGAGATGCATAGATAGGGTCGATGGTCAGAATATTTTCTTCCCCACAGTTGAAATGTCTAATGCTAGAGGGTAAGCATTTAAGGTGAGAGGGGGCAAGTCATTTACATTCAGAGTGGAAGGAAGCTGGAGCGCATGACCAAGGTGGATGGTTGAGGCCCATATGATAAGGGCATTTAAGGGGCTTTTAGCATATGAACATGCAAGGAACAGAGGGATATGAACCAAGATCAGGCAAGAGGGAACAGTTTAATTTGGTGTCATGTCCAGCACAACATAGTGGGCCGAAGGGCCCATTCCTGTGCTGTACAGTTCTATGTTTGAATGCACTTCCAAATACAAAAGCGAGCAAGAAAAGGTCATTGAGCCTCTTGAGCTTGTTCTGTCACTTAATAAGATCATGGTTATCTATCCCCAAAAAACTTTCACCTGTTTGCTGACCACGAATTTATCTGACCCTGCTTAATAAATATTCAAAGACACTGCTTCCACCAGCCTTTATGGAAGAGAGTCCCAATTACTCACAACCCTCAGAAAGAGACAAATTCTTATCTCTGTTTTAATTGAGTCAACCCTTATTTTTAAGCAGTGGCCCCTCATTCGAGGCTCTCCAACACAGAAATAAATATTCTTTCCATATCGACTGTGGTTAAACCCTTCAAGACCTTGTATTTTACAAACAAACCACCCGTTAATCTTCTACATTCCAGCCAATACAAACGTAGCTAGTTTGTTGTTCCACAGACATTTCATTACCATGCTTGGTAACATCCTCAGTGCAGCCTCTGATGAAGCATCAGTGTGTTTCCTCGCCTGGTTTTTAAACTCTGGGGTCCGTTGCGATGGATTGCCTCACTTCCGGGTTTCCTCCATAGTGGAATGCATATGGGGTCGAGTTCAATGTGTTTATTAATAGCTTGCTTCGTGGGAGTGCCATGCTTCCAGGAATTCTCGTGCTTGCCTCTGCCTAGCCTGTCCCAGGATCTTGGTGTCACGGGTGGCACTCAATCGTTTGGCGTAGTTTTCCCATTTCCTTGCCAGTTTGAGCGTGTTGCGCCCGTAGCTCTCAAAGGCTTTGGAGTAGATCTGTAGTTCAGGTTCAACCCAAGCTATAGATCTACTCCAAAACCTTAAATACATTCCTAGCCTGTCCAATCTTTCCTCAAGAAATAACATTCTGGGTTTTCAGCAGAAGGTTCACTGGGTTCCAAAAAATATCTGTCTCTGCACAACCTGTTGAATTTCTCCAGCAACTTCTGTTTTTTGTTAATCCTTTCAGGTATTCATCTAGAAAACCTTCTCTCAGTGCTCCCCATGCAAACTCATCTCCATCCTTTCTTAAATAAGGAAACCGACAACTCCAGATGTGATGCCACCAGGGACCAATATTTGCTGTCAAGCATTTTGGGAAATTGTGACATTGTGAAGGGTGCTGAACAGTTGCAAGTTCTTTGCTTGTAGTGGTTACGCAGGACTATCAACCTCACTAACCCGGTGGTAAACTTTCACTTGCAGGAAAAGAATGAATGAAACAGTCTTTTTTGCCATCTCACACATTTCTATGCCGCTCCAAGGTTTCTCTTAGCAGCATCCAAGAGATGAAACATTTATTCCCGCAAGACAATCTTGAAGGACTCTGACATGCTCCAGTGACAATCGTTGCCATCAGGAATTGTGGCTGTAGATAATCTTTGCAAAACACCAGGCACTGCACATCCTGAACATTAAACCGACTGTCAAAGATCACCCAGAATTTGCTAATGACAGGATTATGGTCCTTGATTTTCTTTATTTTATTAACCTCCTGAAACTTTCAAAAGCGTTGACAAGAGAAGGGCTAGGTCGTTCACCAGGAATGCCCCATAGATGGGCACCGGAACATCAACGAACAGAGAATGACCACCCAGCACCATTCACTACCAAACAATCTCCTGGCAGGAGGAACAATGCCAGAGAAAATGAACAGAGTGGCCAAAAAGGACAATGAAATCAAGCAAAAATTCCTCCCTGATCTCAGGCTGTTGGAACCATTCCAGGAGATCCATGGATCCAGTTCTATCAATGGAGACACTTGCTTTCAACATGATCCGGCTGCTGCCCCAGTCAAGGAAGGGTCTGGCCCCCTGTGGAAGGCACATAATTGACAGAGCCTGCTGACTGAAAACCAGCTCAGTCAGATGCTGCCAAGCAGGTTCTTGTGAGATCGAAGAAATGGCATCGGCAGAAGGTTACTTGAAGAGGGGCTGAGTTCATCAGTTCTTCCCACGTTCTTGTGTCCCTCCTCAAGTGGCTCACTATCACTCGGCTGGGGCCAGATCTCATCCAGTTTATCATTTCTCTGCCACAGCAATATGCCAAGGAGGTTTTTTTTCAGTTCAAAACGGGTCTGACCCTGATTGCGCGTGACTGCCTGCTCACCATGAGCCAGTTCACATGCCCTGACAAACAGACACGGCCAAACTTCAATCAACATTGGGAACATCAGACACACCCCTCTGCAATATCATCTGACCTTGCTCCGCTTCCCAAAATTGGTGATACCCAATCAGTCCAGACACTTGGGGGCACATTCACATGACTTTCCACTTCAAGGTCAGCAGGCTGTTGTTGGACAACAGAAGGCATTGCACCAGCCTAGCCCAATCCTTTCCTCATATGAAGCCATGGAGGGGAGAGGCAGGTGCCCTTGCAGTCTCTATAAATTCAAGGCTATGCATTTGAGAGTCGGGTTGCCACTGAGGGTCATGGCTTGTGAGTACAAACTGAAACACACCAATCTACAGCAAAGACTCTGAAGAACATCTCCAAAAATCTGCCTGAATTGCTGTGAAGTGAATACTGCCACAACTTTTGGCAGAAACACATCTTGATTCTGATGATGCATTTCCCAAAGGCTACTTTATGGACCAGAAAGAGAAACTTGCATTCATGCCTTTCACAACCACTGGTGAGGACCAATATGATTTGGCTTCAAATCTGAAACAACTCCAAGTCAATCGGGAAAGTTTCATTCCTTTTCTGTAGGGTAATATTTAGTGTATTTGACCTTAAGGGGTTGAAGCATTGAATGGACCTTTCAGAGCGTACTGTTCCATTCTGATAATATGAAATTTCTACAAGATGTTTCAATGTGTGAACACCTGGCAACTGCATTCAAGCATCTCTGATAATATGATAACTAATGAGATATAGACACTCTTAAAGTCTTGTCTGCTTTTCTTCCCACAGCCAGGATAATCCTGCCACACCAAAGCTGAACCATCTTATTGCTCAGTTCATAATATTCAATATCGCAGTCTGAATAAATCAAATCAAATCAAATCACAGGTGAGGGGCCTTGCCTCCAGAGTCAGTAGGTTCTGGGTTTAAGTTTCATGCCAACAACTTGAGAACAAGAATAAAAATTCAAGGCTGAAACTTGAGGCGTGGTATTTCCAGATAAGATGCTCAACCAGTAACATGTCTGACCTCATGGACCGGATCCTGTGGGATTAATTCGCATAAGAGCAGGACAGATTTTCTCCATGTACTGGCCAATGTTCACCTCTCAAAAACACAAAGGGACCTTGGTGTACAAGTCCATAGACTCTAGAAAGTGTCAGTACAGGTCGGCAGGGTGCTAAATCAGGCATATGAGATGCTTGATTTCATTCACCAGAGTATAAAAGGTAGGTGGCAGGGAAAGCTTGCTACAACTTTATAAAACACTGGTTTGGCCACATATAGAATAGCGTGTGCAGTTCTGGTTGTCACACTATCAGAAAGACGTGATTGCACTGGAGAAGGTGTGGGGCAGATTCACTGGGATGTTGCCTGGGATGCCGTTATGAGGTGAGACTGGATAGGCTGTGATTATTTTCCCTGGAGCAGAGGAGCCTGTGGAAGTATCTGATTGAGGTATACAAAATTATGAGGCATTTGACAGAGTCGATTGTGAGAATCTCTTCCCCATGTCAGATGTGTCTGAGACAAATGGCATACGTAGTTTCGAGGGGATCGCAGGATAAGTTTTTTTTCCCCACCCAGAGAGTGGTAGAAATATGGAATGTACTATCTGAGAAGGTAGAGGAGGCAAGCAATATTTAAGAGGCATCCGGATGGCCAGGGTACATTAGGCAATTGCCCATGTGCAGGTAAATGGGATGAACAACATTGAGTTTTTGATGGTAGGCGTCAACATGGTTTCCGAAGGGCCTGTTTTTACACTGCATGACTCTACCAAAGTCACTGAAACAGATGCATACTGCTGTGCATGGCACCTTGCTGACTGGAAATTGTCTGCTGTATTTTCAGCATTACAGCACTTCAGAAGGAATTCCCTGGTGATAAGACATTGTTGGAGTTCCTCATTGTTGAATGCTTTGGATGAAAGAAGTCTTCAGTTGCTTTAGATTCTCGGGGCACTTCTCACCCGTTCTTCCTCAAACTGGGTTACCAGGTAGCGGATTCCTAATCCAAGAAACGCCCATCATCTTTCACATGCTGCAATTCCTCCACCCACACTTAATCCCAGCTCCAAAACAAAAATGCATTTCGCTCCCAACTGCATGTGTCATTGTTGAAAGAAGGAACAGTGTGTACCATTAATAATGTCAGAAATAGAAGTTCAGCATTAGAAACAAATTATTCAGGCCATTATTTAAAATCATCAGGCAAGGTATGCCCAGGGGATTTGTTGTTAAATTGGATAACTTTTTTTTGCGTGATCAACTGTAACAAAGGGGAAGAAAAAATGCCGATGCAATTACTGGAGATAATTTTCCATCTCTGTCACTTTCTATCACTCTGTCATCCTATCACTTTCTCGGTAAAAATGTTTCTCCTCACATTTCCTCTAAACCATCTGCCTCTTCACTTAAATGTGGACCTCCAGATCCCTCCGTCAAGGGGGAAAGTTTCTTCCTCTCTACCCTTTCAATGCCTAAATTGTAAAAGGCCATCAGATTAATTTTCATGAAGCGTCTGGTCACCTCACTGACTTGGAAATATATCATTAGTTCAGTGTCAGTGGCTTCAGCTCCTGGCACTCCCACACTAATGGCACTGAGAATTCTTAGTGGCCAGATTAGCTTCTGCCAAAATATTTGATGGAGATAGCTCTGAAATAAAATAACCATTAGGTCTGGGCTAAGTGTAAGGCACTGTGTTCCAGACACAATCTGATTGGTCTAACAATAAGCTTTAATCAAAATCTGCCTGTACAGCCAGGAAGACAACACGTTTCACTGCACCTCGATATACATGACAGTAGCAAATCAAAACAAATCAAATTCCTCTGGGTGCTCTGGTTTCCTTCCACTTTGCAAAGTTGTGCAGGTTAGGTGGATTGGCCTTGGTAAATTGCCCATAGCATCTGGTCAAATGCATGTTGTTGAGCGGGGGGGATCAGAGGGGAGGTTGGACCGGGTAGGGTTCTATTCGGAGGGTGGGTATGGACTCAACGTGCTAAATGATCTGCTTCTATATTGTAGGGATTCTACAAAGTCTTCAATCTAGGAGCAGAGAGATCTTAAGCTATCTGTTCCACTGGTATACTAGGGGAAAAAATACTGACAACAAAACCAAATTCCTCAGGGTCTGTGTGACCTTGAGCCCAACACTCCCCTCATGATTCTTTCGTCTTACTCTAAGAAGTCACTAAGGGAGAAATGCAAAGTCATTTACAAATTGCCTGCTGGGACAAGACACCCCAGCAGCACTGTCGCAAAACTGCCTGTGCAACAGAAACAGAACACAACACTTAAAGGCACAGTATCATCACAGGTGTAGCTACTGCAACTGGGCTGCAATGGTTCAAGAAGGCAGCTCACCACCACCTTCGCAAGGGCAACTGGGGATGGGCAGTAAATGCTGGCCCAGACAGCGGCACTCACATCCCATGAATGAATTTTCACAACGGGCAAAGTCCACCAGTTACAGGGCTTTAATCAGGAGTGTGATGGACTACTCTCCACTTGTGGGCCCCATGATACTCATGAAGCTTCACACCATCCTGGAAATGCAGCGTGCCTGAATGTCACTCTACGGGCCAAACTAAACATGCAACTCCTCCAGCACAGATTCAAGTGGCAGCAGTATGCACCATCTACAAGATGTACTGCAGTGCCTCACCAAGACTCCTTCAAGGGCACCTTCCAAACCTTTGCTCTCAAACATCCAGGAGGATAAGGGCAGCAGATACGTGGAAACAGTGTCACCGGAAAATTCCCCTCCAACTTGTGCACCATCCGGACTTCCACCATTCCTTCACTGTCACTGAGTCAACACCCATAGGGTGAGCCCCTGCACTTCAGCCATTCAATAAGGCAGGTCACCACCGTGTTCTCCAGAGAGAACAGAGATGGGCAATAGCTGGCGATGTCTGCATCTCACAAAGTGAAAACAAAAGACTCATATAGAGGGGTCCTGACCGAGAGCTGGGAAGTGGGATTGGGCTGGATACATACCTGTTGTACATTGTCAGCATGATGAGCTGCATGGCTTCTTCACTGATGTACATCATTATGAATCAGGAGATGCTAATATCTGGGCTTGCTCACAACTCAAAGCCATCAGTTTCAGAAAAATAAAATGATTAAACTTGTCACTAAATGGCTCAAATCCAAAAAGCAGGCTGAAGGAAACATCAAGCAAATATTTGCTGAAAAGATTATTTTGACACTCCTGAAAAAAAAACACAGCTTGTACACACATTCTTGGCAAGCTGTGAACGGGAAATACAGTGAAAGGCGGCTCCACTGACGACATTTCACAGAATCCCTACCATGCGAAAGCAGGCCATTTGGCCCATCAAGTACACTGGCCCTCCAAAGAGCATCCCACTCTGTTACCCTGCATTTCCTATGGCTAATCTACCTATCCTGTACATCCATGGACACTATGGATAATTTAGAATGGCCAATCTACCAAACCCGCACGTCTTCAGTTTGTGATGTTTCTCTTGGGTGTCAGGCTGACTTCAGTTGAACAGAAACACCCCAACTCCAATGACTTGGCAACATCAAAGTTGGAAATGCATTGAGGAAATGCTGTCTCATTACCAGAGGCTGTCTTTCAGTTGAGGCATGACATTGAAGGTGCTCCTTTTTTGTGGTACAGACAGTGTCTGAAGAACACCCTTCAAAAAAAAAGCAAAATCTTTCTTTTAAATGGGACATCAGGAGTACAACTTTCATTCTGTCAGAAGATTGTGCATCTGTGTAATTCTTGTTCCCTGGACGCAGTGGAATCCAGGTCATTGAACCTATTCAACACCAAGTCCAATATATTTTTGACAATCTGCGGAATCAAGAATTGTGGACAGTGGGGGAGGTGAATGTGTGATAATGCGGGGCATTTTACTTGATGGGAGAATGACAGTGTTACCTCACTGAACAAAACTAACAGGCATGGGTCTGCTGGCATTCGAAAATCCAAGAGACATTTATTACAGCTGAATGAAATGTAGGAACATCACATTCCCTTGATACATTAATGCCTGTGCAAATAATGACCTATCAGTTTACAGCAGAGCAGTGTGTTTCCAGTAGAGAGCCATCCTTCAGCTGAACAGTGGCAAGATGGAGTCTGAGACAAAACACCGCCAGGTCACGTGTTATGACAGGGATACTGTCATGGTAATGACTTTTACAAGTACATTGACATCCTGACAGTGAAACCTAACGTAACACTGTGGTGTGAATAATGAAGAGGCTGACGCTAGTTACTCATCAGTAGAGGAAAACCTTCATGATCAAAAATGGGCCATAATTTGCCCAAAGAGATAACCGAACAGAATTCACAAACAAAACCACAAAGCAATCCTGAAAACAAAAATGTTGAATATCTCAGCGGGTCAGGCAGCATCCATGGAGAGAGAATAAGCTAACGCTTCAAGTCTAGATGACTAGTGTGCAGAGGGCAGCATTTCTGCGGAAGTTGGAGTGCTGGGGGAGAAAGGATGTTGACAGAGCAGATTGGAATGTGAGAATAGCAGAACCATGGTGTGTCTAACTGAAAAGCACAGACAGGCCCACTGGAATGGGGGAAAAGGAAAGAGGACATAGTGACACAGAATGTACAAAGTAAAGCTAAGAGCAAGGGAAAGGATGGAGTGAGTTCACTATCCTAAGGTGTCGAACTCAATAGTGTGTACAGAAGGTTGTAAAGTGTCTTGTCTGAAGATGAGATGTTGTTCCTCCAGTTTGGGGTATAATTTGCTACAGCACCACCCCCACGTGGAGGACGGATAAGTGGGCATGCGATTAGGATGTGGTGTTAAAATGACCAGCTACGGGAAGATTGGGGTCATTCTTGCATACAGCCTAAAGGTGTTCCGCAAAGCAGTTGCCCAGTCTGCGTTTGGTTTCTCGTACACAAAGCAATCCTGTTGGGGTTTAGCGTCTGTGAGGCCTAGTGTTGCCTTCACATATTGTCACTTGTGCTGCAGGTAATACAAACACAGAACAACTCTGGCGTACAGGGCTCATGAGTATTTGCAATGAGGACAGTCACAATAACAACACTGACTAAAAACTCTCCATGTTTATCTGTGCTTAGCCACTGCTGCCTATACAACAGTACAAGTTACTTGATAGTCTCACCACCCTTTTATGATTAAAAATATTACTCAAGTTTTTTTTCTTATTGTTAAACAGTTTCAGATCCTCCAAGGCTCATGAGAACCTGCAAAAGTACAAGCTCTGCAATCTAAGTCACTGAGTTAATTAAATCATGCATTCTCACTCATTTGTGCAAAAAGGTTTCAATAAAATTTTTATGATTACTGTCAACTGTTCTCTCTCTCTCTCTCTGAAACCACAAAGCATTAAAACACACATGCCCCTGGGGATTAGCACAGAGGCATCCTGAGCTCCTGAAGTACAGCAGTGGTTACCTGACTAGGATTTCATCTTTACTACATCAGTTTGAATCTGACAGCAATGACGGGTTGAGATGTGTGTGTGCGTGTGTGTGTGTCATTGCTCAGGCCAGCATTCACTGTTCATCCCCAATTCCCTCGAGAACTAAAAAGGAGTTGCACTGTGACTGCAGCTAACCAGTGAATGGCTCGGACAGAGTGGGACCACCAATTTTCCATGCTGTAACTTTATGGGCCATACCAGAACCCTGCTCAAAACAAGCTCAGAAGCTAGTGTTGACCCGAACTCTTTCCTATTTCAAAGGTAAATATGAGGTGTTTTCTTACATGTGCAATTCAGTTGCTCAAACTACTCGACGTTAAGCAAAACACTATTCAAACATGATAGTTAAAATACAACAAAAGAGCAAGCAAATTGGAATAATTTAATTGCTGGAAAATGAAACAGAACAATGGATTATTTTACAACTAAACAGTACCTGTTGCAATATGGTAACATCCTATAATCACACCCTTGGCAAAAGGCAAATTCAGAAAACAGATTGTCTCACATGCAACTCCAGCAGCCCCTGAAGGAAAACTCTCCAGAGAAAACTCAGAAATAGAGTGTAGTAGCTAAGGGAGATTTCACTGCCTTCCAAAGCTGCTTAGACCCCCAGTAACAAATGCTACCAAGAAAACTGGAAGTCCTGGTTCTGTGAGAGCTTGATGCCATCCATTGAGGCTGCTTCTATTGTTACAACATGAAAAAAAACACCCAAGGCCTCACAAGCTTTGTACTGTAATGATTCTGGTAGACTGCTTGCACCTCCACCTTAAAACCTTCATTCAAAAAAATACCAGGACAAAAAGAACCTCTTAAAGCTATAGCACTGCCACAACATATTTTGTCAGCAACCTGTTCAGAGATGTTACTGTATGCATTTACAGCAAGGGGCCTGAGACCCAGGCCTCCTGACTCATAGGGAGGGACAATACTATTGCATTCCAAGTATCCTCTCATTCTCCATGCTACTTTGGGTGAAAGGGCCTGTTTTGTTAACATCGAAGAGGAACTATGAGCTTGTTCTCACTGAACAGCAAGACGTAATTTGTTGCACAACAGCAATAGGTCCAAATTACATTCACTAGTTAGACCTAACGACTAAGAACATGAGCATCCAATTCTTGCGTGCAGTGGTAGAGTCCATCCACAAAGGCAGGAGGTCCAGGTTCAAGTCACATCTGCTTCGGATATGGGGCTGACACACTGAAATAGCTTGGCTGGAAAATATGCAGCTACGGAGACTGTGAACATTATGTGGAGGCATTGTGTTGGCATGACTGGAGGAGGAATCCAGAATCCCAGGGTAATCTTCTGAAGGCTCATGTGGTACACTGGTACTGTCCCTATCTCTGAGCCAGGAAGCCGAGGCTCCAATCCCACCGGCTCCAGAGCTGTGACCTAACATGTCCGACCCTACGATGATACTGAGCACTTACGTAATCTCCACTACTCACCCTTTAAAATGCAGCAGCTAATCAAGAACTTTCTGGGAGTATTTTCAGGATCAGACTCATCACTGCAGGTTTGGAGTCATGAGTCAGCCAGTCCAGGTATTGGGTAGTAGATTTCCTTCAAAGGAATACATTTGTGAACCTGATGGGGTCTCTCAACAAACAATAACATTAGTATTTTTACCGATACTGAGGCAAAACTGATCTTCTGATTTAAAGATTGAATAAGCTCAGTCGACTAAATGGCTGGTTTGCACTGGAGAGTGGCAGCAACAGTGTGGTTCAGTTCCCACACCTGCTAAGGTTCTCAACCTCTTCCTTCCCCTGAGGCATGGTGACACTCAGGTTAAACTGCCACCAGTGGTCTCCCTTCCAGACAGTCCTCGGATTGGTATATGCTGAAGTTGCCACAATCACATTTTGTACACAACATCCTTCTGTATTATAGGCTCATGCTCAGGGTATAACTAATTAATCTTGTCTGGCTGTTGCAGCCTCTTCCTTTACCATTTTCTGTCCTACCTTGCACTTCTATTGCAGAAATATCACTTAAAATCTCCAATCTAAAAATCTAAATGTTTCCTCAAAATAAGACAGAACCTGAATGCAAATGCTAGCACTTTAGTAGCATTGGCACTCAATGTACAATCTGGTATCATCCAGAGAACTCCTGCTTAGGTACGAAAGGTTCCCAATCAGAACTCATCAGTTAAATCGGAAGATTAATTTGCGACTAAACAGTTTCACTATTTAATATTTTAGAAAGGCTTGATTGCTCCTTTGGCCAACAAACCAATATTCCTGTGCAATTATTTTATTACTGCTCAGTGGTGTGCACTGACTGGGAGGCCAGAGGTAATAGAATGGACCTGTCAAACGTCAGCTCCCAGCATGAATTCATTGACATGCATGTTGAATTGAAACATGCAACACATGGACAAAACTCACACAGCGAATGTCGAGGACAGTGAAAAAACGTCATGTGATGCTACATCAACATACACCACCAGGTTCAATCATGCAAGCCACTCATCAGCATGAAGTTAGTTTTCAAAAAAATTAACCAGGAGCAAGTTGAATTTCCGAAGCACTTGGTTTCTCTCACCACAGGGCTTGGGAAGGCGTGAACTTTTTCCAACAGCTTCCATGGCTGGTTCGAAGTGCAAAGATATCAGGGTGATCCGGGCAAAATGCTCAAACAACAGGGAATGCAAACTAACACTCAGTGGAGAGACAGAGGCTGCATCAAGTGAGATGTTGTCACCCACAATTGCAGGGCAGGAGTTTCAGAGGGGATTTGAGAAAAAGCTTTTGCATCCAGAGGGTAGAGAAGGTCGACAGTCCTTTATTTGGGAGGCTATTTAAGGGGGGAACCTCACTACCTTTGAACTCGATGTGAATGAGCACTTGAAGTTGCCCACCACTCAAGGCTCTGAACCTCGTGCAGCCAAGTAGGACCAGCAGAAGTAGCAGTATATTTTTGGCAGGACAGACTTGATGGCCCCAGAGGCCTCTTCAGATCTGTCTGAGTCGATGTAATCACACAAACCATTGGCAATAAAAGAAAACTGAAGGAGATTATGGAGTAACTGGTTAATTACACCTTTAGTCAACATGCGCACAAGGAACAATGTCTAGGTAATGCCAGATGACAATGAACTGCTGGACAGACTATCTGTGGAACATCAGCATGCTGCCCATTCTAGTATTCCTTCTAAATATTTATGTTTGAGAAAGCCCTGTATGTTGACTCACGAGAGCGTGGATCTCATCCTGCTACAACAGTCTCATACACATAACAGAAACAGGAGAAAGACAATGGGGGCTCCAAGCCTACTCAACAAGAGCACAGCTGATCCTCTCTCTCAATTCTAATCAACTGCTTGATCCTCACATTCCCCAAAACACTTAGCCTTCAAAGCCTCATTGATTTCATTCCCCAATTAAGTCAATCGTTGTCCATCTAAAGCCCTCATGTATCAAGAATTCCCAAGATTCACAACCTACTAAATGAGCCGGTTTGTTGTCTCAGTCCAAAATGGCTAACACCTCATCTGAAGACACCAATCCCTGATTCTGGACTCTGTAGACAAGGGACAACAGGCTCACAGTGTGAAGAAGAACCCAGAAAGTGAAGAAACTTGCATAGACACAAAATTTTCCACAACCTCAGTGCCACAACATATTTTACAACTAATTCAGTACTTCACAAATGGGACATCACAGCCGATTTACAAACACCAAGCTCCCATAGACAGCAATGAGACAGCGGTACCAGGAGTCACCCCTTAGGTCTTCCTCGAAGCAGGGAATGGCTTGGGATCTTTGAAGTTCACCTGCCGGGAGTTATCATTTCATGATCTCAAATAGAGACACAGAGCTGTACAGGATGGAAACAGACCCTTCAGTCCAACTCATCAATGCCAACCAGATATCCTAAATTAATCTAGCCCCGTGTCCCTCTAAACCCTTTCTTTTCATATATACATCCAGATGGCTGTTAAGCATTGTAATTGGACCAGCCTCCACCACCTTCTTTGGCATCTCATTCCATACACGCACCACCCTGTGCATGTAAAAGTTGCCCTTCAAGTACCTTTTAAATCTATCTCCTCTCACATTAAACCTGTGCCCTCTAGTTTTGAACTGCCCCACCCTGGGGAAAAGACCTTGGATATTCACTCTATCTATGCCCCTCATGGTTTTATCAACTTCCATAAGGTCATCCCTCAGCTTCCAATGTTCTAGCAAAAATAACCCCAGCCTGTTCAGTGTCTCCTTATCGCTCTAACGCTCCAACATTGGCAACATCCCTGTAAATCTTTTCTGAACCCTTTCAAGTTTCACAACATCCTTCGTATAGCAGGGAGACCAGAACTGAAAGCAGTGGTCTAACAAATGTCCTGTCCACTGTCATCTGCAACATGACCTCCCAACTCCAATACTCAATGCACTGACCAATAAATGCAGGCATACCGAATGCCTTCTCCACTATCCTAACAACTTGCAACTCCACTTTGAAGTAACTATGAACCTACACTCAGCAACACCCCCAAGACCCTGACCATTAAGTGTAGAAGTCCTGCCCTGATCTGCCTTTCCAAAATGCAGGACCTCACATTTATCTAAATTAAACTCCTGCTACTCCTCAACCCAAAGCCCCACTGTTCTCTGAGGTACCCATCTTCACTGTCCGCTACACCTCCAACTACAGTGTTGTCTGCAAACATACGAACCATATCTCCTATGTTCACATCGAAATCATTGCTACGGATGACAAACAACAGCAGACCCAGCACCAATATTTGTGGCATACCACTGGTCACAGGCCTTCAGCCTGAAAAGCAACCCTCCACCACCATCCTCTATCTTCTACCTTTGAGCCGGTTCGGTATCCAAGTAACTAGTTCTCCCTGTATTCCATGTGAAGTAACTTGCTAACCAGTCTACCATGAGGAACCTTATCGAAGGCCTCACTGAAGTCCACACAGATCATGCCCACTGCTCTGTCCTCATCAATCCTCTTCATTACTGCTTCAAAAAACTTATTCAAGTTAGTGAGAAATGATTTCCCACACACAAAACCACGTTGACTATTACTATTCAGTCCCTGCCTTTCCAAATACAAGTAAAGCCTCTTCATCAGGATTCCCTCCAACAACCTGTCCATCACCAATATAAGGTTCACTAGTCTGTAGTTGTCTGGCTTTTTCTTACCACCCCTCTTAAAAGGTGGCACCTGAAATAGCCAACCTCCAGTCTTCCAGCATCTCACCTGTGGTTACCGATGGTACAAATATCTCAGCAAGAGGCCCTCGCCTCCCACAGGGGTCTACGGCATACCCGATCAGGTCCTGGGGAATTATCACCTTTATGCATTTTAAGACATCCAGCACCTCTTCCTCTGTAATATGGACATTTTTCAAGACGGTGCTATTTATTTCCACACATTCTCTATCTCCCATAAACTTCTCCACAGCAAACATTGATGCAAAATACTTGTTTAGTATCTTGACCATCTCCTGCGGTTCCACATAGGTAGCCTTGGGGCCCTATTCTCTCTCTGGTTACTCCTTAATGTGCTGGTAGAATCCGTTTGTATTCTCTTTAACCCTATTACCCAAAGCTATGTCATGCCCCCTTTTTGCCCTCCTGATTTCACTCTTACATACACTCCTCCTGCCTTTATACTCTTATGATTCACTCAATTTCTACTGTCCACACCTGACATCTGCTTCCTTCTTATTCTTGACCAAAACCTCAATTTCTCAATTTCTATCATCCAGCATTCCTTAAACTTATCAGCCTAGCCCTTCATCTTAACAGGAACATAGTGTCTCATTGTGGAAGCCCTCCCCTTTTCCAGCCATCTCTTTACCTGCAAACACCCATTCCCGATCAACTTTTGAAAGGGCTTGTCTAATATCATCAAAACTCACCTTCTTCCAATTTAGAACTTAACTTTTCGATCTGGTCTACCCTTTTCCATCACTATTCTAAAACTAATAGAATTATGACCACCAATGACACCTCAGTCACCTGCCCTGCCTTAGTCCCCACGGTTAGGTTAAGTTTTGCTCGCTCTCTAGTAGATACATCCATATATTGAATTAGAAAATTTTTTTGTACATGCTTAACAAATTCCTCTCTGTCCAAGCCCTTAACATCATGGCAGTCCCTAACTATGTGTGGAAATTTAAAATCCCCTCCCGCAACCATCCTGTTATCCTTTCAGATAACTGTTTGCAAATTTGATTCTCACCTACTTGCTAACTATTGGGGGTGTGTGTGTGGGGGGGGGGAGGCAGGGGAATTGGGGCGCAATGTAGAGTTATAGTACAATCTCAATAAGCTGATCATGTCTTTCTTATTTCCCACTCCCACCCAAATAACTTCCCAGGAATATTCTTCTGAAGTACAGCCTGATTCCTGATCCAAAACGCCACTCCCCCTCCTCTCTTGGCCCCCTTTCTATCCTTCCTATAGTATGTATACCCTGGAAAATTAAGCTGTCAGTCCTGTCCCTCCCTGAGCCACGTTTCTGTAATCACTATGATATTCCAGTCCCAGGTTCCCAACGATGCCGAGTTCATCTGCCTTACATGTTTGGCCTCTTGCATTGAAATAAATGCAGTTTAATTATTCAGTCCTACCTCGTTCGCTGCTTTGATCCTGCCTGCCCTGACTGTTTGACTTGCTCCTTTTCCCAAATGTACCAGTCTCAGATTGATCTCTTTCCTCACTGTCTCCCTGGGCACCCCCCAGCCAACACACACACGCCCACCACACGATCCCCGCCCCCATTTCTAACTAGTTTAAAGTCCTCCCTTGTAGCTGTAGCAAATCTCACCACCAGTATATGGGTCCCGTTCCAGTCCAGGTGCAATCTGTCCTTCTTATACACGTCACCACTACCCCAGAAGGGATTCCATTGATCCAAAGAGATAAATCTTTCTCCCCTGCACCAGCTGCTCAACTGCAGATTTGTCTGCTCTATCCTTCTATTCATCCCCTCACCAGCTTGTGGCACCAGGACTAATCCAGATATTACTACCCTCGAGGACCTTCTTTTTAAATTCCTGCCTAACTTCCTATATCCTTTCCTTAGAATCCCATCCTTTTCTCTTCCTATGTCATTAGTTCCAATGTGTACAATGACTTCTGGCTGGTCCCACTCCTTGTTGGGAATATTCTGCATCCTCTCCGAGATATCTTTGATGCTGGCACGAGGGAAAAAATACACCATTTTGATGTCTCGCTGTCAGCCACAGAATGTCTGTCTGTGCCTCTGAGCAGACAGTCCCCAATCACAATCGATCGCTTGGAACCTGACGCACCCCTCATTATATGCTACAGCCAATCTCAGTCCCAGAAACCGTGCTACATTCCCCTGAGAGCCCATCAATGCCTACATTTTTCAGAACAGCACACTTGCTTGAGATGGGGACAGCCACAGGAGACTCCTGCACTACCTGCCCTTCCTGTAGATAACCCATCCACCCAACTGTTTCAGAGGTTTTTCTCCCTTGCTACAACCACAATCCATCACATCCTATCGGCTCCTGTAAAGTCCTCGTTGCCTCGAACTGCCGCTCAATCCATGCAATCCAACAGGTTTCACAACCAAACACACTTCCGGCAGACATACTCATCTGTGAAGCAAAAACTATTCCTAAACTCTTTCTGGTAAGAGCAAACACTATTTCAGTAAAGTTTCACTCTTCCCCACTATTCTCTCTGTTACTTTCCATCAGCGTTGGAGTGTTTGATAACTATTATGATTCACAGCAGATTACAAGTGGTACTAATGAGTTCATCCTGTCTACAATGTGCTGAAAGGTACTCTACATGTGTATTATATTTTGGGATTTGGATTTTAAAGTAACGGTGAATGATATGGGTGAGTAACGGATGGAATCTTGATCCTGCTGACTTGACAACAGACCAGAAAGCCATGATTTTAGTTCTGACTTCAAATAAGAAGGTTAAATATCCCAGCTGATAAGAATCAGGGTTCAGTTCCTGAGGAAAAGCAGAAAGATAGACCTTTTAGTTCGCTAGTGCCAGCCTCCCTGCTTTGTCTTGTGGAGGTTCTCAGTTGAAAGAACTTAGAAAGAAATCTTCTTTCCAGTTGTTGGAAGTGAACACGGCCATTAGGTTGTGAATGTTTCCTGCCAGCAGATTTGGGATGGATTCTAAAACTTCCTCCTCGGTCCAAGGAGAAGAAACTCTGATGAATCAGAGTTGGATGCAAACTTCAGGAGCTAAAACTGAAACAAAATCTCTCTGGATTTGGGTATCAATAAAATGGGTAGTACTGAAGAAAAGGTTTGTTTGGCCAATTGTGTTTAGACCTCTCTGATGAAGGGTCTAGGCCTGAAATGTCAGCTTTTGTGCTCCTGAGATGCTGCTTGGCCTGCTGTGTTCATCCAGCTTCACACTTTGTTATCTGTGTTTCCACCTTTATCACTGCCTTATACATTCACAGACTTGTCTTTTTTCATTGTGCGTGGATCAACTGATGTTCTGCAGCTAAAGAACATGTGCAGCCTCATCCAAATTGATGCCAGTGATTGATTACGATATTCACCAACAGCAAAAATTAAACATATGATCTATCAAGCCAGGTTTCAGCCTTGGACCTGATTTTCTTCAGCTGAGATGCTGAAAATTATATTTGGTTTAGTGCCTTTACGTTTCAATGCAATGTTTTAGACGACTTCAGAGCAACATTCTGAAATGAAGTCTGGTACAAGGTTGCTCCAGAAGATATTAGGCTAGTAGCCCAAAGGCTTGGTCAAAGAAGGGGCACCGATTTAAGGTAAATGGCTAAAGATTCAGAGTGGGTTTAAGGAAGAGTTTATACACTCAGAGTTGTGGGGATCTCAATCGAAAGGGTAGTAGAGACAGGAACAATCACAACATGTACTAAATATGAAGGTGAAGCACCACAACTTACAAAGCTGTGGGACAAATGCTAGAAAACGAGATGAGAGTAGATCGACGTTTGATGACCAGCACGGATGCGATGGGCTGAAGGGGCCTCGTTCTATGATGTAAAACTCCATGACTCTTTAACTCGGCGTAGAAATGGGCTTTCTGGTCCTTCAAAACTGCTGGACCATTCAAGAGATTTGCAGCATATCTCCGACTTCAACTTCAAATCACCACTTGATGTCTCAGAGACTCTCTGTTGACTCAAGGGCAGGGACAACCTCAACAAATGAGTATTCAAAACTCTCTGGGAGACAATTCTGAAGATTCACAAACCACTGTGAGAACAAATTTCTCATCTCAACCCGACTGTTGGATGTCAGAACTCTGGAATCTTTAACCGGGGGAAGTGCAACCTCAGCATTTAGCTTGACGAGCCCTCATGTAACCTTGTACATTTCACTGTGACGCTGACCTGTTTAAAGATTCTCATCAGGTTGGTCAAACAGAACTTACAAAATTGAGGCTTTACTTTCACAGAAATTTGTGAACGATACCAGTTCAATCGTCGTCTCCATTGTCCCAGATCTTACCCTCTTAAAATTTACAGACACAAATCAATATTCCCATCATCAAGTGCAACCCTGGATTCTGAAGATGCCAGAATTGTTTAAGTGCAGAGATCGAAGGTTGTGGGGCTGAAGGAGGTTGCAGAGGGAGGGATGGGGTGACAACAAAGGGATTTGAAAAGAAGTTTGAGCTTTGTAAAATTGAAAAAGTGCAACAACGTTTCAACTTGCGCAGGAGGCTAAAGAAATTCAGTATGTCCTTTTAGATTCTTACCAATTTTTATGGGTGCACCAAAGAAAGCATTCTATTCAGATGCATCATGGTTTGGAATGGCAACTACTCTACCGAGGACTGTAACAAACCAGAGTTGTGAACACAGCTCAGTCTGTCACACAAGCTAACGTTCCATCCGTTGGCTCCAGCTACATTTCTCGCTGTTTCAGAAAGGCAGCCAACTTCAAAGGCACCTTCTACACCAGCTATAGTCTCTCTTCCATCGAGCTGAAGACACAAAAGCTTAAACACATGTACTAACACATTCAAAGACAGCTTCTTCCTGACTGTTATTAGTCTTCTGAATGGCCTTCTCAAATTTTAAATTTAATACTGATCTCGCTCTTTGTGCAGCCTGAACATTGTATTCCTCGTTCTGTTCTATTATCCTTATGCACTTTATAATGGTATGCCCTGACTGAACTGCAGGCAAAACCAACTTTTTACTGTACCTAGGTATATGTGACAATAATTCAAATCAAAATCAACAGGTTGGTTGGTCAGGAGCCAATTTACATCAGTGAGCACAAGCTCGAGAGACAGAGAGGCCTTAGTGCGAATAAACATGAGCAGCAGAGTCTTGGTCATCTTCATAAGTCCCATAATATGATGGAAACATTCTTGTCCTGTTTGGGTCACTGACATGCAAACCCACGCACTAACTGCTTGCTTTCTGTCAAGAAGGCACACTTGTCCCTTTGAAGCCATGTACGAATTTCAGAATAAATGTCTCGCAGTGGCTTTGTCATGAGCCAGCTTTGCTCATTTCCAGAGACTTAGAAAAGGATAAGACAATGCCTGCAGAAGATGTAGGACTTCTTCAGCCGTGTAATGAAGGGTCAGCCTCAATTTCGTGCTCACAGCTGTTGTGGGACTTGAAACCAAAAACCACAGTACACCAGCGGAGTGAGAGAGAACTGAGCCCAGTGGATGTTACGACTCAACTTTGCACGAGTAAGGACAAAAGGCTGTAAAAGAACACTGGTTTTTCTGCCAGCAGCTATCAGTTGACAAAACCATCTGCACAGTTTCTGCTTGATCAGTTTCTGTAATCGATAAAATTTGAACAAAAATAAAACCCAGTACCAAGGGCCTCCAGTATTTACTCAAGGGCAGGGCTTCATTCTTTACAAAGGCTGCTTCATTCATGTGTGATTAATCTTCCATGAACTATTCTCCTCCCACCTGTTCTCTTCTCCTCACCATTCTGATCTTGATTCCACACCTCTCTATGTTGATATTTTAAACCAAATTTTATATGTCAGCAGCTGCCTCTTAACACCATTAAATCTTGTTCCTATGAACCCAAGACAGGCTCTCATTTAACCAGGTTCCAAAACCTGCAGCAGAAAATTTATTCAGCAATTGAAGAACAGCAGGAGCTCCAATCCAAGCTGACAGATTGAAATGAGAGTCACTTAACTTCTTCATCCTGACCTGATGTGAAAAGAACTCAAACAATGCTGGCAGCATCTCAATCATCATCTTGCCAGTTATTGATCAAGATCCCTTTTACTGTCTTCAATTATTCCTGAATCAGCAAGCTTCTGTGATATTTGTTATCCTTTTCCATTGTTCTTTGGGTTGTGTCTATTTTTTCTCCTCCTAATTTCTGTCTGCGCCGAAGGCTCATTCATTTATTGCCCACATGCCCTTGTTGAATGCTTCGAGTTGCCCTTACCCCATCTGACCATCCCTGTTGACAAATCTCACAATACAAATCTTTTCTCATTCTTCCTTTCTCCAGTCAAAGGAAAAAGGTTGCTCAGGTCTTCCTTTTATCATTGAGCTCCTGAGAGATGGAACCGCCGTCATCACTCACTCAGACCTCTTGCAATTTTGCTCCCTTTCTTGATTGACCTGTTGCCAACATCACTGGCAAGGTCATTGTCATTACTTTAGGTACGGAGAACAGGCTGTTTGGAAGGTAATTGGCCAGGAGAGGATTTTTTCCCCCTTGTTGTGTACGAAGATTTATCTAGGCAAACTTCCACATTGTCGGATGAATGTCAGTGCTGCAGCTTTGCTGGAAAAGCTTGGTTAGGGGATGTGGCAAAATCTGAGGCACAAGTCTTCAGGTCAAATTGTCAGAATCTGCTCATGGCCCATAGTCTTTGCATGATCCAGTGCCTCCCACTGTTCTTGATAGCATGCAGATTGTTGTGGATAATTCATGTGAATTGATATGGTTGAAGACTGGCATCTGTGACGCTGAGGACCTCTGGAGGAGGCCGAGATGGATCATCCACTCATCATTTCTGGCTTAAATTTGCAGCGAATGTTTCATGCTGAGCTCATGCACTCACATGTTGGCCTCCACCATTGGTTGAGGATAGGGATATTTGTGGAGCCTCCTCCTCTACCTCAGTTGCTTAAGTGAGATTAGATTAGATTAGATTCCCTACAGTGTGGAAGCAGGCTCTTCGGCCCAACAAGTCCACACCACCCCTTGAAGCATCCCACCCAGACCTATCCCCCTATAACTCACTCACCCCTGAACACTACAGGCAATTTTAACATGGCCAATCCACTTAACTTGCACATCTTTGGACTGTGGAAGGAAACCGGAGCACCCGGAGGAAACCCACACAGACACGGGGAGAATGTGCAAACTCCACACAGACAGTTGCCCAAGGCTGGAATCGAACCTGCGTCCCTGGTGCTGTGAGGCTGCAGTGCTAATCACTCAGCCACCGTGCTGCCCAGCACCATTATTCACTGCTGGATGTGGAAAAACTGCAGAAATTAGACCCGATCCACTGGTTGTGGGATCACTTCACCTTTTCTATCACTTCATGTTTACACACCAGGCTGTAGCACAGAGTCTGGAGGTGATGGCATGGTAGTATTATTGTTGAGCTATTATTCCAGAGACCTAGTGAATGATCAGGAGACCTGAGTTTAAAACCCACTATGGCAGATGGTGGAGTTTGAATTCAATAAAAATCTGATGACCATGAATCCAAGGTTGATTGTTGGAAAAACCCATCAGGTTCACGAATGCTCTTTATGTAGGGAAACTGACATCCTTACCTGATCAGGTGTACATGTGACCCAAGAACCACATCAATATGGTTGACTCCTAAGCACCATGTGGACAATTAGGAATGGATAATAAGTGCTGGCATAGCCAGCAACGCACAACCCATGCACGAGGAAAAGCTAGGCCAGACCGCAGACAGCCCTCCTCAAAGAACATGATTAAACCAGATGGGTTCTCACGGTATTCAACAAGATTTTCATGGTCATTAGTGAGACTTTGCTTTTATTCTCTCATGGGATATGGGCATCGGTGGGTGACCAGCATTTACTGCTCAACCCTAAGTGCCCTTGAAGTGAATGGCTCGCTGGGCAGTTGAGAGTAAAACACATTGCGGTCGGTCTGGAGTCACATGTAGATCAGATCAGGTAAGGATGGCAGTTTCCTTCTTCAAAGGACATTAGTGAACCAGCAAGTGTATTTCCTGAACATTGGTAATGGTTTCATAGTCTTTATTAAAATCATATTTGTAGATTATTATTGAATTCAAATTCTACCAACTGTCATGGTGGGATTTGAACCCTGATGCCCAAACGTTACCTGAGTCTCTGGATTAATATCCCATGATTTTACCACGAGACCATCACAACCTTTAGGTTACTAGTCCAATGACATTATCACAAAGTACACCAGCTATCGATTTATACACAGCAACTTCCATAAACAATGACATCACTTGTTTTTTACGTGATTGAGCGATAACTATTGACCAGGACAAAAACAGATAGCCACTCCCAAAATATTCAGAATTGTGTCATGAAAACTTTACAATCTCACAAGACAATTCCAGTTGATCATTTCATCCGAATGACACACCTGCAGAAGTGCAAGACTCCCTTAGGATTGCTTGGAAGTGCACACCTAGAATGGTGGGCACAAGTCTATAACTTGCAAATATGTGATTTGGAGACAAGGGTAAGCGGCAGACAAGGTGCAAACCTCCTTTGCAAACTGGCTAAATGAGGCTGATTCTGTTGAGTGAGACGCCAAGTCTACACTGGGATATTTTACCCTTCAGCCACAAATTCCAACACTGGGCCTGTTCCCAGGTGATCATGCTCTCCACTACGGCAGCTCCACACGTTGACTGTGCCCCTTCCACAGATTCAAGCGTACATTGTTAATTCTTGTCATGTTAATTGAATTCACTTCATAATTACAAATATTGTAGATTCATTTCCTTCAAACAGTACAACACATTCCAAATTACAAAGTATGTGCGCTCGCAAACCCAAGGACTAATGAGCAGGGAGAGTCACTGCATTGTATACACAACACATCCAAATGCTTAAAGGCGAACTCTGTTAAAAGCATGATTTCATATGCAATAGGCCCTTAATGGATTCCAGACATTCTCTGTCCTCTTGGGCACTGGCTTTTTCTCCGATATGCTTTAATACTGCCCCATCTGGTTTGACAGCCAGTGTTGAGTCTCTTGTTTTGAACTTGGAGCAAACCTCCCTCACTCTCATTGATTCTGTAACCTTGCTATTTGCACAATGATTTACATCATGACGAAGTAAAAGTCTGAGGAGCAGTGCTTCTCTCAAGTTTCGATGACACATTTCGCTTTCACTGCTTTGACAATGTGAGAGGAGCATTATCATTCACACCATCTTCTGAGACTTTTTCATTTCCCATTCGACCACAGCGACGAACAGCTAAGTCTGATTAGAATGGAAGACGACACAGAGAGAAGCAGTCTCCCTTTCCTCAAGGCGAGAAGCAGGTCCTGCAGTCAGGGTCAATTCTCCAGAGGAAAGTAAGTCAAGGTGTGAGGGAAGAAAGTTGCACAGAGAAGTGAGTGATTGCAATTTTCTTTGGTTTTATCTTGAGCTGCACAGACACTCCAGAGCTCGTTTGGGATTTAATTTAAAACACCACAGAGAATTTTCAGGAGTGCATTCTGTGTTACCATACCTCAGGATTAGACACACTTTACTCACACAGTTAGATTTGATCAGGGGCATTTAACTTGTTTCTTCTGAGCTTTATCATGCAATATCAGTGGGAAGAAAAATGCTTCTGAGCGCTTATTGTTGAGCCAGTTGCTTTGTAGTTCTGTGTCTGCTGTTAGGTAAGATATAACAAATAAGCTGAGTCGAGTTAATCTATCTTTGGCGAAAGCTGATTTAAGAAGGGACCATTGTCCCGGATTTTGTGGGAATGACCCACTCTTATTTCGTTGCCAACCTTGGATATTTGATTTGGTTTTTTTAAAATTATTTATTCTCAGGGCATTAGCAAGGTCAGCACCTGTTTCCCAATTAACGATGATGGACCTTCCCTCGGTGCCACATACTGTGGGGGGTGGGGGGTGAGCACCCTGCAATTGGACAGAGGTGCTGGCAGATTGCACCCCCGTGTTCCAAAGCACAGCAGTCCTGAAGGTCAGCACCAGCAACAGTGCAGCACTCTGCCGGAGTGTCCAAGTGGGTCACCCATTCCGGTGCCAACTCGCTGACCCACAGGCACAAGTTGCCCTTTGCCCTGTCACCTCACACTCCATGCGAACAGCGTAGCAGTCCACTAGCAGTCTCTGAACCCGACCAGGACCCTAGTTTAGCTGCCTAGCAGCAGATGGCACAGATGAAGGGGAACACAAGGACAAGTATTTTGAGTTCTTGTGGACCCTTTGCATTCTACGTCCACAACTTCAGAAGGAGGCACATGAATTGAGAGAAATACAGTCAAAAATGGCTCAGCAAGGATGAAGGTGATGCCAGTTGACTGTTTCCTAAACATCCCAGAGCCATTAGGAACCAATCATTTGGTTTTCTGATCACCGAATGTATCTCCTGAACTCTCCTCCAAACAAAATATCAAGGTTTCCGCTCGTTTCAAAAGGTGGGGGTGAAAATAGAGTCTCCCACACTTTCGTTTACTGATTATGTCAATACCTCAATAAATTATTTATCTTTATGTTTGCCTGGTGGACTCAGCAACTCATACACCCTTCAAACCCAGTCTTCGATTTTGTGCTTTATATTTAAGGGTGCTGAATCTCATAAATCCAGCATGCTTAGTTTTGGTCTACCTTAGAGGGGAGGGGAATGGAAGGGGGAGGAGTGGGGAAAGGGAACAATTTCATGCCGCAAAATGAAATACTGCCCCTTCAGAATAACTCCCACGAGCCAGAGGTTACAAGGCACTATTGGGAGATTAATTAGGGGTCCTCTCTTTCAGTTCCCACGACCATCGTGTCAGGACACCATCCCAATGGTACAGGGCCTCCCAGGAACATGGCGCGTAGACAGTGGTGCCAAAGACTGAAACTTAGTTTGAAGGCATCAGTCCTCAAGTCAGCCTCAACCTGCTGTAGTGCACATTGTAGTGGGAACATCTCCTCCCACTTGTTGTCTGAAAGCCCTCTAAGTTACTCGATGTGCGGTTGGTGGTGGGAAATGGTTATGCCCCTGTGTCTCTGAATGACCTGAGCAGCTCAAAGAGGCTGGGAGCTGCCAGATGGCCTCATTATTCTACCCCCGACAACTCCAACAAGACTCAGGGGGGCCCTCTGCCGGCCTCGAATGGACAAGAGTTCCAAGGGGTGGTCTTTTACTTCTCCTTTTGCATTACGGTTAGTCTCTGGTTTACAGTATTCGCGGTTGGAGATTGCTAATCGATGTCATTTCCCACTCACCCTCAAGATGCCAGAGCTGGTAGCAATAACTCTGCTGCACGCATGCCATTTAATCATCTACATGGCATCAGTCAGGGCTATGATGAAATACTCTTCACCAACATTGCCTCTCAACTGAAAGACCACTGTAAGGTTCCACCCACACCAAAGCATTGATTTTTGCTCCCAGAAACTGGTACCATGCTCAAACCTCAGAGATCTGTATTACAGGGAGACTGACCTCCACATGCCTGGACAAGTTCATCTCCAGCAAAATGTCCAGGACAAAGCAACCCAACTCATGACACTCTGTGCACCACTTTCAATATTCAATCCCTCCAGCTCCCACACATAGCAGCAACAGTGCCATCTACAAGATACATAGTATTTTCCCCAGGGCACCTCTTACCCCATGACCTTGACCATCCTGAATGACAAGGGTTTCAGATAAGTGGGAACACCGTCACCTGGAAGAAGCCCCTTCACAGACCAGCCTGGATTTGGAACAATATTGCCTTGCCTTGCCTTGACTTTTGATGGTTCAAAATCCTGGAACATCATTTCCAGCAGGGCTGTAGGTGTCTCGCCACCAGCTCTGACTTCTGTAACCCAAGAAAGCAGTTCATTGCCACCTTCTCAAGGACAAGTGTTACAGTTACTGTGGAAAATATCATTACAAACAGTGGCTTCGGGAACAGATCAGAGACGGTTTATTCAACTTCTTTCTCGGATGTAGGGCCCATTCTACGAGAAAAGGTTGAACAGGTTCAATCCCATATCCTTTGGCTTTTCTAAGAGTGTGAGTTGATCTTATTGAAACATACAACGTCTTGACAAGACTCGATATGGTGGAAACCAGGAAGATACTTCTCCTGGGAGTGAAAACTAAACAAGGGGGCAGAGTTTCAGAGTTTAAGTCAGAAATGGTGAGAATTTATTTTTCCCCTGTGGGTTGCTGAAGTGAATAATTCTCTTCCCTAGAAGTTACAGAAGGCTGAGTCTTCACATTTATACCAGGCCAAGTCAAACAATTTGTTTTTTGATAGAAAACTGAGTCAAGGATTATGGTGTGCAGACCGCACAGTGGGGTTCTGACAGCAAGCAGATCAACCACAATCTTACTAATTGATGGAGCTGTCCTGAAAGTCTGAACGATGAAGCGCTGCTCCCATGTTCATATTTAGACAATGAGGAAGAGGACCTGGCTGAGCTAGCAATGCCAACATTTGGTGTAGGATTTTTTTTAAAAAGCCAGGAAGTGAACAGCATGGGTTAGAGTCATACACCACAGACAAACCCTTCGGTCCAAATCATCCATCCCAACCAAAATCCCAAACTAAACGACTCCAAACTGCTTGCACTTTGCCCACATCCCTCCAAACATTTCCTATTCATATGCTTATCCAAATGTCCTTTGGACACTCTAACTGCATCTGCATCCACCACTTCCTCTGGAAGCTCACTCCACACATGAAAGTGGCCCCCGAGTCTTTTCTAAATCTTTCTCCTCTCACCTTAAAAATACATCCCCTCGTCTTGAAATACCCCTCCCTGGGGAAAAGACAGCTGCCATTCAGCTTATCTAAACCATTCATGATTTCATAAACCTCTGTTAGGTCACCTCTCAGCCTCCTACACTCCACTGAAAAAGTCCCAGCCTATCCAGTCTCTCCTGAAAACTCAAACCCTGCAGTCTTTGACTCAAAGGAGCGTCACAGCCAAATCTGGCATCCGCACAACAATTCTCACACTGGGGCCATGCTGCTGTCATCTATTCCTACATGCATTTTGCTCAATCACAGGGACTTTGTTACTGTCAGGCTTCTAATGGGAGAATTCTCTTCTTCAAGTACTGTTTTGAGGTCTGTCATTTTCCACTAACTTCCAGCCCTCCATAAATTCCCACCTCCATGACAGTGGAGCATACTAGTGGGAACTTGATGAGGAACCAGAGTCTGAGCAGAGTCTGGGAATCTCACCTAGAGAGAAGGCAGAAGAACAGATGGCCTGGGAGATGAAATGCATTTTCAGCTCAACATTAGGTTGGGTCTGATCCTGACAACAAAGGCCACTTATCATGACTGCATAAATGAAGCTTAGCTCTGCATTTCATCAGTCCCCACGCTGATCTGGATGTGTTTGAAATGTCAGTGCAAGGGCAACTTTACTTTCAGTTTAAGAGAATACAGAGAGCTTAACACTGTATATAACCTCAGGCTGTCCCTGTTCAAGGAGCGTTTGATAGAGACAGTGTGGAGGGACCTTTATTCTGTATCTAACCCCATGCTGTTCATGTCCTCTGAGGCATGGTGTGGATGTAGAGATAGCACCGTATGGAGCTGGAGGAACATAGCAGGCCAGGCAGCATCAGAGGAGCAGAAAAGTTAATGTTTTGGGCCGGAATGTTTCTGAAGAAGGGTCCCGACCCAAAATGTCAACTTTCCTGCTCCTCTGATGCTGCCTGGACTGCTGTGTTCCTGCAGCTCCACGCTCTGTTATCTCAGACTCCAGCATCGGCAGTTCTTACTATCTCATGATGTAGATGCAGCTTTTCTCTCGACCTAATCTGTGCTGCACCAATTTGATGGAGACAGTGCAGGTTGGGATCTACTCTGTATCTAACCCCATGTTATACCTGTTCTCACAACTTTGATGGGATAGTCGAGCATGAGTTTCACTTTGTATTTAATCTGTGCTCTATCTGCCCTGGGTGCATTTGACAATATACTATACAGGGAGCTTTGGATACATATCTATCCTTGTGCTGTCCCTGCCCTGGGAGTCCGTGTTGGGGACAGGGTTGAGGGAGTTTTACTCTGTATCTAACCTTGTGTAGTGGTCTGCCATGAGAGTAGTTGAGGGGACAGCATGGAGGGAGATTCAGTCTGGTTCTCTCAGTGCTTTGCCTGCTCTGAATCATTGATGTGACAGTATTACGGGAGCTTTAGATTGTTTCTGAGCAGTGCTGTCTCACATCTCAAGAGTCTGATTGAACAGTGCAGAGGCAGTTTTGCTCTGTATATAATTGGTGCTGCAGATGGTATTCAGCAATGTTTTAAAAAAAATTCTGTTTATAGAACTAATAGATAACTTAATTGTGACATAACTTCAAACTTGGGTCGCTTAATATCAAAGTAATGGTGACGATAAATCACATGACAACATTATTCCCAATGCATTTACAATGAGTATTCAACCAGAGCTTTCCTTCTAAAAATCAATCCCAATGAGCTCAAGTGGTTGAGTGGCTTGTTTGCAATCCAGAGTGATGCCAACAGTGTGGGTTCAATTCTCAGAATGGCTGCAGTGACCACGCCTTGCCTTCAAAGCTTCCCCACCCCTGTCCAAGGTGTGGTGTGACCATACCCCTAGACTGGTAGGTCAGGGTTCGAGTCCCATCTGATCGGGAGGTACATAATCACATCTCTGAACAGGTTGATGCAAACAAAATAGGTTAGACTGGGGAGATAAAATAGATCAGCCCCCTTGTCAGGTAATGTTCTCACACTTGTTTTTCAACACTGACTCAGGGAGTAGCCTTGGGCCCTGCAACTACCAAGCTGTTCATTGGCCGTACCGAGGAACAAACTCAGCTCTTTCCATTTCAGAGCGTGCTCCTCAGTTAGGGCCCCTGACAGCTCCAGCATTTTGATGGAAGAGCTTGGCTTCTGGCCTGGACAGTGAATCAGCTCCAGGTTTGGCTCTGCCTTCCAGACAGGTGGAGAACATCGCTGAAGTCAGCTTCCCTACACTTGCTCCCTGACTTTCAAGGCATCTGGAGGGAGTTAATTCTCCTGCTTCTCCTCAGAATACCGAGCACCATTCAAGCCACAAAAGTCCCTCGCTGCGATTTACTCACTGCGTCTCCCACATGCTTTCCAGGGCTTGCGCAAACCTCTAGCTTTCCCCTTGCAATCAAAAACTCTGAGTCTCAACTCAGCACTGCTTTGATTGTATCAGTGATCATGGGAACTGCAGATGCTGAGGAATCCAAGATAACAAAGTGTGGAGCTGGATGAACATGGCTGAAACGTCAGCTTTTGTGCTCCTGAGATGCTGCTTGGCCTGCTGTGTTCATCCAGCTCCACACTTTGTTATCACCGCTTTGATTGTCATTGCTTCCAGAGCTACACATTTCCAATCTTTTTAGCAAAAGGCCATTCAACGTCTCTGGCCTGTTCTGTCATTCAGTGTGATCACGGCTAATCTGCAAATAAGGGGCAGCACAGTGGCTCGGTGGTTAGCACTGCTGCCTCCCAGTGTTAGGAGCCCGGGCTCAATTCCAGCCTCAGGCCACACTGTCTGTGTGGACCCTGCAAGTTCTCCCCCTGTGTCTGCATGGGTTCCCTCCAGGTGCTCCACCTCCCACAATCCAAAGATGTGCAGGTGAGGTGGATTGGCAATGCTAAATTGTTCCATAGTTTCCAGGGATGTGCAGGCTAGGTGGATTAGCCATGGGAAATGCAAAGTAAGAGGGTAGGGGACGGGTCTGGGAAGGGACGCTCGTGGGAGGGTCGGTGTGGACTCAGTGGGATGACTGGCCTGCTTCCACACCGTAGGGATTCTATGAAAACCTAACACCTGTATGTGCACTCCCCCCACCCTCACCAACCAGGCTTACCCTTTTTATCTCTGGCACACAATAAAAATCCATTGAATGGTTTTCAGGTGAATCACTTATCGAGCATCAATCGTGATTGCCAACCTGACAGCCTCAAAACTCTCTCAGACTTTGTGCAAATAAGTGTTTCTTAATTTCACTCCTGAAAGGCACAGCTGTTTCCAGACAAGTGTGAGAAAGAATCAATTTGGAGCCTTCGCAATGAGGTTCGATTCAGCACAGTGGAGATGAAGTGGTGATCTCTCCAGACCTGTTCAATTCGACCTTGAATCCTGCGCCCACGTCCTTGAACACCTATAGTCATTTGCTTTCTCATTCCAGACGCTGTTAACTGGAACATGTACCTCGCTGGAGCAAGTCAAAAAAGATTCAAAAGCTGAAAATCGATATCCCTTTAAAATAAAGTACATTACAGGCAAGCCAACATAGCAAACAATTCAAAGTAAAGCTACCCACAGACCCTGTTCTACCGTTAGGTATTAATAAGCGATCAAAGACAGAAGATATCACTGGACCTTTTCCAAGCCAGGTCACTGATGTGGATTTCAGCAATGAAATGGCCATTAGAATGTTAGGCAAAATGATAACAGAGTGCTTTCCGGTCACCATGCTTTGAACTTCGCTGCTCGCCTGTCGCATTGTAGGATGACCAGAAAATGGCTTAATAGCTCAGCTTTCCTGCCTCTTCTATCAGGGCAAGTGAAAATGACAACTCTGAACTGATTAAGTAGGATGCACGCAAGGACAAGGCAGCTTGCACTCAGACTTGTCAGACACCACTTTGGTCTTTGAATGCATCTGTACCTGTGCCTCAAGTATTTTGGCAAGATAAGTGGCTTCAACCTGTAATGCAAGGAGGCGATTAACACCTTGGAATAACTGCCACCATCCATCCACAGAAACTAGCCAGCTCGGATGGCAAGGAAGAAAACAAAAATCAAAGTGAAACAAGCTGCTCCTTAGCAATCTCAGACATTCCTTTGTGTAAGGTGATGTCCTTAAACCATTGACAAACAGCGTGTCTTTCCTGTATCACCAGAATCTACAACACTGATGTTCACTCTGAAACATAAACCACATGTTACGCACAGAAAAATCCAAACCCATGTCGAGGATAACAAAGTGTGAAGCTGGATGAACACAGCAGGCCAAGCAGAGAGGTGTCTCTGATGAAGGGTTTAGGCCCAAAACGTCAGCTTTTGTGCTCCTGAGATGCTGCTTGGCCTGCTGTGTTCATCCAGCTTCACACTTTGTTATCTTGGATTCTCCAGCATCTGCAGTTCCCATTATCCCATGTCGACGAACCTGGTTAATTGTCCCTTTGATTTATATTTCAGGATCATGACTTTTAGAATTCAGAAGAATTCAATGCAACGTGTGAAGGCCCCATCATCAAAATCCAGGGAGGAAAGCAAATTATTCCAGATGCTGGAAATCTGGAACAAGCGCACTGCAACACAGATAAACTGCTGGAATTTGTTGCAAACCCAGAGCATGTCAGAGAAAGTCAGCAGGTCTTTTGTTTCTTTCTCCACAGATGCTGCCAGACCTGCTGAGTTTCTCCAGCATTCTCTGCGTTGGCATCAATTTCCAGGGGTTTATCCGAGCTGCACCAAATGCAATCACTCCTGACTCACAGGCACTTGCTACATAATCTTCAAAATGACCATTCTGCATCAAGTATGACTGCTCAGGTTTCATCTCTTCTCCAATTCCTGCCTCTTGTGCACTGCCCTTCACTGTTGATGGCAGTGCCTTTAGTTGCCTGGGTCGGAGCTCTCAAATTCCACCCCCAACACTCTCAAACTCTCCCTCCTTTTCCGACAGCCTCCTGGTAGCCTAACTCTTGCACCGCATTTCTGTTCATCCCTGTTGAAGGATGTAGAGGTCAAACTTTGTTCAGCAGTGCGCACTGTCAATCGACAAGATGCACTGCAGGAATTCACAAAAGATCCTCAGACAGCAGCTTCCAAACCTGCAATCACTTCCGTCTAGAAGGATGAGAGCAGCAGATACATGGGAACACCACCACCTGCAGGTTTCCTCCATGCCACTCACCAATCTAACTTGCAAATATATTATTGTTCCTTCACTGTAACTGGGTCAGTGGAACATTACCAGGGCAAAAACAAGCCCTACTGTTCCTGGGACATACTGGATATGTACACACTGTTTATGATAGTTGACCTGAATTCCCAGACAACAGAGTCCAGTACATGTCATTTTTGCCTGGTTGAACCAATGTAACAGCCAAAAGCCAAAGCAAAAAATGTTCCTCCCCTCTCTCAAGAGTCCTCTGGTGCAGTGCCTATCCAAATCAACCCCTTAACTTTGCACAAGTTGAGCAATGAACCTTCATTGGTCAGCGAAGAGTAGAATTCACCCGAGCCTGATAACAAATGGACGGTCGACGCTCACTACAGAAATTCACTGCAAATTTATTCAGGGGGCATGAACCAGAGACACCACCTCCAAAAAGAACTTCAAGGAGAAGTCATATTAATCCAAATGTCCATTAAAAATACAGGGCAAGGTGTGAGCCATAGTATCAACAGAAAGCAGGTCAAAACACCGAATGTTTTCAGAAGGAAACAGATACAGTTCTGAGGACTGAGGGGATCACAGGATATGAGGAGAAAGCAGGAACAGGGTTGGATGATCAGCCATGATCATACTGAATGGAGCAGCAGGTTTGACGGGCCGAATGGTCAACACCTGCCCCTCTTTTCTGTTGCCAAAACTGTGGCATTTGACATGCTTTAGAGGCCAGCTCTGAAAAGAGCCATACATGCTCCTCTGAACCCCAGACTGACAAAACATGCTCTACAACCCTATGTAAATCAGAGCCAAAGGCTGGATGAGCTGCCAGAACTAACGTCCATTACGTTGGACGCTGTGAAATCTAATAGAGTGCATAAAGCTGATACCTCTGCTTTAAGAACGGATGATATTTTATTCACACCAGGCATAGGCTTGCCTGTGTTATATAAAAAAAACACTGCAATAAAGTAGGTTGACTTGCTTGACCTGAAGCTCTGGCAATAAAGTGGGGATTAAACATGATTCTGTATGTCATGCAAGTGTAATACATGTCAAATCATAGAGCAGTAATTGAACCTTGAATAGGATAACTACACAAGGTAATGAACTGACAATGTGCCATCGTCTCAGATGAACATGACAAATCAAGTTTTCACCATTTTATCCATCAAACTTTGATTCCCATGGCATTCTATGCTCCAAATTTTGGAATTCCTAATGGGGAAGGGAAAACAAAAAAATCAGCGGTATTGTCAAAAAGAGATTCAGTCAATCCATGCCTGGGGGTGTGAGGGAATGCACAGAAAACGATTCAAAAATGTGCAGGGTAAAGGCGGGGGAGATAGCAGCAGTGAGTGCAAGGCAGCACTCCAGAACCCAGATGTGAACACCCAACTTCAGAAGGTTTTATGATGTCAGAGAAGTGAGGCTCGCTTCCTGGGTTAAATTGACTGTCAGGCTGAGGTGCGCATGGACATCTCAACTTCTCCCCCTGCCTGAGGTGTGGTGACCTCAGGTTAAACTCTCCACCAGTCATCATGTTTTAATGAGAGCGCAGGCTGGAGTCCTTGGGGACTATGGCGACTTTTCCCTACACTCTACCCAAAACAATGATGCATCCATTCAGAAAATACTCCAAATACATTATAATCACTCCCTGAAGGCAGTGCACTTGCTACAATGAAGTAGAAACCTCTCCTCTTTGCTGCCCATTCATGGGGGGCTGGGGAGAAATGTCATCAACTGGATTCGAATCAGTCCTGCATGCTAAGATTTGTCAGGCCTCGTTTCTGGATTTTATTTTCTGCTTTTATTCTGATTCACACGTGCTCTCACTACCAAACGAGGTAAATTAATGTGGTGTCAATCTGCTGTGTTAGTCATCACTGCAGCCAATACAGCAACACAGCATTGTGCGCTCAGCACCCTGAGAGAGCAGGCAGGGACTCAAGTCTAATGCCTTTAGTTCTTCAGGAGGCTAAGGGAATTCAACATATCCAGAAGGACTCTTCCCAATTTTTACAGATGCACCACTGACAGCATCCTATCTGGATGCATCACAGCGTGGTTCGTCAACGGCTCTTTCTGAGAAACCACTGGGAATCATGAACACAACCCAGTCCATCATGCAAACCAGCCTCCAATCCACTGACTCCATCTATAATTCCCGCTGCCTCGGAAGAGCAACCAACATAATCAAAGATATCTCCTACCCCAGTTATATTCTCTTCCGTCCTCTTCTGTCGGGCAGAAAATACATAAGTTTGCACACACATATGAACAGATTGAAGAACAGCTTTCTCCCTGCTGCTACTGGACTTCTGAATGCGCCTCTCGAGTTTTAAATATCATATATTGATCTTGCTCTTTGTGCACCTTCTCTGCAGCTGTAACATTGTTTGCCTTGCTTTGTCCAATACCCAAATGCACATTGTATAGTATGATCTACCTGTGCTGCATGCAAAACAAAACTTTTCACTGTGTCTACGTGCATGTGACAACAATAAATCAAATCAAATCAAAACTCACTGCAGACAGCTAACACTGCAGAGATAGCAAGAACTGCAGATGCCGGAGTTGGAGATAGCACAGTGTGGAGCTGGAGGAACACAGCTGGCCAGGCAGCATCAGAGGAGCGGGAAAGTTGACGTTTCAGGTCGGGACCCTTCATCAGAAACACTCCGACCTGAAACGTCAACTTTCCTGCTCCTCTGATGCTGCCTGGCCTGCTGTGTCCCTCCAGCTCCACACGGTGTTATCACCAGCTCACACTGCAGCAGTCCCTCTGTCTTGACCAGAGCTGATTTCACTGCCCAGCCCTCAGTGACCTTGAAAAGGAATCTTCTCGATGCAAGCTCCTCGGTAATTTCAGAGAGCAGTTCAAGGGGTGACCTCGTGGCTGCAAGCACGAAGTCACGTGCAGGCCATAGCGCCTCAGAGAGATTGGTTTTCTGTCTCTGCTTTGTGAGCCAGCCAGCTTTCTCTGACATGCTGGTCGATCCACGGCCACCATTCCTGCCACTAACTTTGCGCTCCACGTCAATTCGGTTCACTGACACCAGGTGATTTTCAGCCTTTCAGGTGTTTGTGGAGCAGAGGAAGCCACTGAGGACACAAAGTGCCTCCCACATTAAAGAATCAGCCAAGTGATGTTTGCTATTGTCAACGCAGAATCACAAGCCAACTCAAGCTTCACAATGAGGTGATCATTCACATCGAGTAGAATCCTCTTCAGCAACCTTCCTCACTTCAAGAATTCACATCAAGTGGACACAGCGTTGCACGTTAATGCTGTGCAAAGGTGCAGGCTGACAAGGTGTGGAAATTGGTTCAAATCCAACCAGGGCAGCTGGAATTTCCATGACATTCCTAAAATCTGGAATATTAACGAAGAGGATTGATGACGTGATTTCAGTAAGGCGCTCGACAAGGTTCCTCATGGTAGACTAGTCAGCAAGGCTGGATCACGTGGAATACAGGGAGAACTAGCCATTTGGGTACAGAACTGGCCCGAAGGTAGAGGACAGAATGTGGTTTTGGAGGGTTGCTTTTCAATCTGGAGGCCCGTGACCAGTAGTGTGCCATAATAATCAGTGATTGGTCCACTGCTTTTTGCCATTTATACAAATGATTGGGATGCAAACAGAAGAGTTATTCTTAGTAAGTTGGCTGATCACACCAAAGTAGAGGTGTAGTGGACAGCAAAGATGTTACCTCAAAGTACAATGGGATCGCAGTCCAATGGGCAAATGGGTTGAGGAGTGGCAGATGGAGTTGCAATTATAGGAATGTAAGGTGCTGCATTTGGGAAAGGCAGATTAGACTAGGGCTTATACACTTAATGGTAGGGTCCTGGAGGTTTTGCTGAACAAAGATACCCTGGAGTTGCAGGTTCATAGTTCCTTGAAAGTGGAGTCGCAGGTAAACAGGATTGTGAAGGTGGCATTCGGTATGCTTGCCTTTATGGGTCAGTGCATCGAGTGTAGGTGGTCATATTGTAGATGTACAGGACATTGGTAGGTCCCTATTGGAATACTGCATTCAGTTCTGGTCTCCCTGCTTTCAGAAGGATGCTATGAAACTTGAAAGGGTTCAGAAAAGATTGACAAGGATGTTGCCAGAGTTGGAGGGTTTGAGCTCTATGGAGAGGCTGAATACTTGCCCTGGTGTGTCAGAGGCTGAGGGGTAATCTTATAGAGGTTTACAAAAGCATGAGGGGCATGGAAAGAGGAAGTAGACAAGGTCTTTTTCCCTAACTCCTTTGCACTTGTTAATGTTCCACTTGGGTGCTCAAGTGCTGACTACAGTTGGCTATGTTCAAGATCAGACTTGCCGCCACAAACCCTTCTTCTCACACTAATCCACAGGACTTACTCATATTAAACCATGAAGGATTAACCAAGAACAGAAGTGTTCAGCACAAGAGTCGCATACTTGAGAAACATTAAGTAGTTTATTATATAATAATGATAACAGCTTAAACAAGCGTAAGACTGTCAGACGACAACAACACGAGCTCAGAGGCACTGTCACTTCCTTAGAAATAGTCACTGGGTGCGTGCTATAGGCTGTAGAACCTTTCAGCGACAAACAAACTAGTTCCTATAAAAGACAACCATTTGTAAACCAGTGGGTAGAGCTGATCCAAAGCTTGTGCAACAGAGGGTGGGTATTGCTGTGCACTGGGTAACATCCCCAAATCCAAGCCAGAAGCTAAAGGAGCAGGAGGGGTTTCACAAAACAAATCAGGTGCCCAGAAGGAAAGTGGAATGGAAACATATCAATTGAATTGCCTCAGAATTGTGAAGCTTGCAATCATGGTCTTGGTCTCCTTTGTTAGACAGAGTTCACCTCGTAACATCTTGCTGTGGTTGAAAGGAACTGGATGGCATTGCATCATTTCCTATAATGACACAGACTGTCCCAGGAACATGTCACTGTCACCCTTACACTCCAGAGTCCAGCTGAGCACCAGGGCTGGGCATTCATTACCTTATTTGCTTACAACCCCACCCCATGGTCATTTTACCTTCATGGTCACAATGGCCGCCTCCTGCTGTTCTGAAGAATGAAGCTTGGTTGAGGTGCCAGAGGCTAATCTATCACCCTGCCAGTGCATCCCAATAAGTCCGGCAGATACCATTATCATTAAATCTGCTCACTTGGTCAGCTGGGGATTACATTACCATCCAATGCCAAACACAGATGGTCAAAGGGTACTTTCTCCGAATAATCAGGAATCACGGAGTGAAACCTGAGATCATTCTCCATCTTAGTTGGTCTCTAAACATAATGAGAGAGAAGGAGCTTCAGTTCACAGCATCAACACCACACACTGAAGGTGGGATGTCAATGACGAAACATGGAGCATTCCCAGTCAACAGTAAGGGCTCTTTGAGCCTCAGTCTGAGATCCTAGCATATCCCAATCACAGTTGCCTCTGTTCCATTCCATTCACGCAGATAGGAAACAATCTTTCTCTTTTAAACTTTGTTAATTTTGTTTCTCATCTAAAGCTAATTAGCAAGGTCCTCTGTGAGAGATTTATTCTCCCAATAACAGAGATGTTTATGAGATAAATAGAATGTTCAACAACTCTGCTGCAGTTTGGACTGTATCTGTGCCATGAAATATGTGAACTAGGGAATAACAGGGAATCCACAGCAGAGAGAAAGAGGGTGGCATTTTGAGAGTTTGTTCATATTAACAACACCCGGAATAATTATGCAAATGCAGGATTTAAGGTTGTTCAAATACAGCGACATTAGCTCAGGGACACTGTTATTTTATTAGATTTTGCAATTAGATGCATGCTAGATAGCTTTATACTGTAGAATTGATAAACAATGAACAAAAACAAGCTTCTCCCAGAGATGATCCCTTCTTATTGTTTCCATCAATTGTTTGTTAACATTTTAAAACTGTAAGGTATGTTGAATTTTATCCTTGAAATGGAAAAGTGCCACGTGAAGGATTGGGGGTGCGTGGTGATGGGGCAACATTCCACCTCCTTTGATCCAGACAAGTTAAACCAAAGGTGAAACTTTTTTTGGATTTTATCAGACGGAAAACAAAAACATCCAGTTCACTTTGGAGTTGACACATTCAGAGAAGACATTTGTCATCACGAGATGAAATGGCAGAACAATATTGTGAAACATCATTCATCTCAGCACAAAAGAAAAAAGAACACACGTTTAAGGATACAACCACATGGCTCTACATGATTGGAAAACACGATTGATGTGACAACACAAAACTCGTGTTTGCCAGACATGGCTCATTCGTCATACAAGCCGTGTCACAACCCTGTAAGGTGGAGCAGTGGTGAGGTCTTTGTCTTTGCTGACTGGCAATTTAATTTTACTGAATATGTCAGGGATAGGGAGAATAGAAGTTTTCGTTCCCTTATGTGTAAGTACAACCCTCCAAAATGATTTGGGTCTTGGTCATCACATTTGTTTTTCAAATGGAAAGAATAACTCCAAAATTTTAGCATTTAATCCTTAAAAATGAAGAGTAAACTATCACCCTGGTCAAGATCCCTCAGTTGGCGCAGAAAGCCTGGCATGAAGCAACAAGCTGGGAGATGGACAGACAGATAGGCAAAGGAAACTGAGGCTGCAGAACAAGTTACATTGACCCAGACTTCAATGCTGTCAAGTTTCCATCAATGAATCACTTGGAAAGGAACTTTGTTTGAAGTTTCTAACAAAGTTACTGCTGAGAAAGGGGCAAATGTCACCCCACTTTTTTTGATCCGATAGTCCTCATCTCCACTATCCTATCTTTCTCCCCTTACCCCTGAATCTGTTAGTGACTAGAAACTTCTCCCAGTCTTGAATGAATTTAATAATCTGTTGTAAAGATTTCACAGATTCACACCCCTCAGAAGGAATTTCACACCTGTCTTAAATATATGACGCCTTATTCCAAGATCGTGCACTCCTGTTGTACATTCTGCCGCAAGGGGAAACAAGGTCTTCACATCAACCCTGTTAGATTCCCTCGGAATGGTGTGTGTTTCAGTCAAGTTGCCTCTCATTTTTCTTGACTGTAGCAAACAGGTCCAACCTACTCAATCTCTCCTCATCACACAATCACACTGTACCCAGGATTAGCCTTGTGAACCCTTCCCTGAACTGTCCCTCCAGTGCCTTCATGTCTTTCATTAGATAAGAGAGGAAGAGAGCGCGTTAAGATCTAGTAGCTTGACACAAGAGAAAATGTTGGAATCTATTGAGAAGAACGTGATGTCTGAGCATTTAAACAAGAAATAGCAAAACTGGGCAAAATCAACATGAACGTATGAAAAAGGGAAGTCATGGTTGATGAACTTCTTGAAATTATTTTGAGCACTTTGCTTGTCACATTCTCAAAAAAGAAACAACAAATGTGATATAGTTGGATTTTCATGAGGCTTTTGAGAAAGCATCACACGGTACATAAAACTATTGTACAAAAAACTTTTGTATATAAAACTACAGCACATTGGATTGGCAAGCATAGGAAATTGGCTAATTTTTAGATTGTAAGTCATGAAGAGCAATGAAATGCACATTCTCAGGATGGCAGGCTAGGTACTTGAATGTAGGGGCTAATTGTTAGATTTCCCGATTGTTGACAACACCGGACTGCCTGGGGGCTGAGGGTGGCATGGTGGTTCAGTGGCTAGCACTACTGCCTCACAGTGCCAGGGAGCATGGTTCAATTCCAGCTTCAGCTGACTGTGTGTGGAGTTTGCACATTCTCCCCGAATCAGCATGGGTTCCTCCACACGCTCTGGTTTCCTCCCACAGTCCAAAGGTACAGGTTCGGTGGACTGGTCAGGCTAAATTGTCCGTACTGTTCAGGTATGTGCAGGCTAGGTGGATTAGCCATGGGAATGCAGGAGTTATGGGGAGAGGGAAGCTCTGGGCGGGATGTTCTTCAGTAGGTCAGTGTGGACCGAAAGTCCTATTGCCATACTTTGGGGATTCAGTGAACTCAAGTTATGCTGGGGCTTCATGAGGAATTTGGAAAAGTGATGGGGCTCAAAGATGGCAAACAGAATATGGTATAAACAGGTGTGAAGTGATAGACTTTAGTAGAAAGAAAATAGGAGAGCAAATTATTGTGGTGGAAATCTTAGGAGTGCTGATATACCAAAGGGTCTGAGTGACCTTGTCCAGAAGTTACTAAAAGCTATAACACAGACACATTAAGCAATTGCAAAGGCAAAAGCCCTACCGGCCTGCAATCAAGGACATTTGGGTCCAGAAGTAAAGAGGTCATGCTGGAATCATAAAATCCCTACAGTGTGGAAACAGTCCCTTCAACCCATATTCCACATTGACTCTTAGAGCATCCCACCCAGACACATGCCCCTGTTGCCCACCAAATCAGCACATCCCTGAACACCATGGGCAATTCAGCAAGGCCAATCCAACTAGTCTGCACATCTTTGGACTGTGGGAGGAAACCCACACAAACACTTCATATAGACAATCGCTCGAGGGTGGAATCGAACCCGGGTATCTGGTGCTACGAGGCAGCAATACTAACCACTGGGCCACCCAAATTTTCTCCTTCGTATTACCTCAGCTCAAACATTATGAAGAGTTTTGTTATTCTAATCTAGGAAAGATATCCTTGCAAAATACGGGTTCAATTGGGTTCAGCAGATTCAAATCCTGAGATTTTTATAAATTCATTCATGGGATGAGGACATGGCTGGCATTTATTGCCCATCCCTAATTGCCCAGAGGGCAGTTGAGAGTCAACCACATTGCTGTGGGTCTGGAATCATATGTAGGGCAGACCAGGGAAGGGTGGCAGTTTCATTCCCCAAACTACATTAACGAACCAGACGGGATTTTCCGACAAACGGCAACGGATTTATGGCTGTCACTAGATTCCTAATTCCAGATAGCTTTTATTGAATTCAAATTCCACCATCTACCGTAGCAGGATTCAAACCCATAACTAGATGAACAGTCCAGCAATAAAGCTACTAGGCCATTGCCTCCCCTACAATGGTAGGATTGTCATATTAGGCCAGCGTGAGGAAACTTTGGGTCTGTGTTTGCTTGGGTTTCAAACCATACGTGGTGAAAGCATTCAGACTGACAGCATTTTTAGAGGGCATGCCAGTCGAGATCCACTTTGAAGACTGCTGACTCCAGAAACAGGGATCCTAACCTCAGGGTTAGGGAAAGGCCAGGTAAAACTGAGACGACATCTCCTTTCCTCATCCAGAGGATGGTGAATCTTCCTAGGTCAGCTGTGGAAGCTCAATCATTGAGCAAGTTCAAAACAGAATTCAGAGATAATGGGAACTGCAGATGCTGGAGAATCCAAGATAATAAAGTGTGAAGCTGGATGAACACAGCAGGCCAAGCAGCATCTCAGGAGCACAAAAGCTGACCTTTCGGGCCTAGACCCTTCATCAGAGAGGGGGATGGGGTGAGGGTTCTGGAATAAATAGGGAGAGAGGGGGAGGCGGACCGAAGATGGAGAGTAAAGAAGATAGGTGGAGAGAGTATAGGTGGGGAGGTAGGGAGGGGATAGGTCAGTCCAGGGAAGACGGACAGGTCAAGGAGGTGGGATGAGGTTAGTAGGTAGGAAATGGAGGTGCGGCTTGGGGTGGGAGGAAGGGATGGGTGAGAGGAAGAACAGGTTAGGGAGGCAGAGACAGGCTGGGCTGGTTTTGGGATGCAGTGGGGGGAGGGGATGAGCTGGGCTGGTTGTGTGATGCAGTGGGGGGAGGGGGACGAACTGGGCTGGTTTTGGGATGCACCCAAGACATTTTTCCATCCCCACCCTTGTCTGCGTTCCAGAGAGACCACTCTCTGCGCGACTCCCTTGTCCGCTCCACACTGCCCTCCAACCCCACCACACCCGGCACCTTCCCCTGCAACCACAGGAAGTGCTACACTTGCCCCCACACCTCCTCCCTCACCGCCATCCCAGGCCCCAAGATGACTTTCCATATTAAGCACAGGTTCACCTGCACAGCTGCCAATGTGGTCTACTGCATCCACTGTACCCGGTGTGGCTTCCCCTACATTGGGGAAACCAAGCGTAGGCTTGGGGACCGCTTTGCAGAACACCTCCGCTCGGTTCGCAGTAAACAACTGCACCTCCCAGTCACGAACCATTTCCGCTCCCCCTCCCATTCTTCAGATGACATGTCCATCATGGGCCTTCTGCAGTGCGACAATGATGCCACCCGAAGGTTGCAGGAACAGCAACTCATATTCCACTTGGGAACCCTGCAGCCCAATGGTATCAATGTGGACTTCACCAGCTTCAAAATCTCCCCTCCCCCCACTGCATCCCAAAACCAGCCCAGCCTGTCTCTGCTTCCCTAACCTGTTCTTCCTCTCACCCATCCCTTCCTCCCACCTCAAGCCACACCTCCATTTCCTACCTACTAACCTCATCCCACCTCCTTGACCTGTCCATCTTCCCTGGACTGACCTATCCCCTCCCTACCTCCCCACCTATACTCTCCTCTCCACCTATCTTCTTTTCTCTCCATCTTCAGTCCGCCTCCCTCTCTCCCTATTTATTCCAGTTCCCTCTCCCCATCCCCCTCTCTGAAGAACGGTCTAGGCCCGAAATGTCAGCTTTTGTGCTCCTGAGATGCTGCTTGGCCTGATGTGTTCATCCAGCTTCACACTTTATTATCTCAAAACAGAAATCAATCTGTTTCTGTAAAAACCAGGTCAGGGATAAAGAAGCAGTGTGAGAAAAATGACAGATGAGATTATCAGCCATGATCAAAACTGGCACATGAAGCTCAATACATCTCTTCCTCGTTTCATCTTGCTTTAAAGCTGAATGTACTGAAACTCAATAGGAGTAAAGTCATTCCAATTACCAACATGGAATCAGTTTTGAATCATCAATAGGCTAAGGGAACAAACAACTCTATCCACCCAATCAAAAACAGAAACAAAAATTTGCTGGAAAAGTTCGGCATGTCTGACAGCATCTGTACAGAGAAGTCAGAGTTAATGTTTCAGGTCAATCGTCCCTACTCAGAACCTCTGTTTGTGCAATAACCGAAACTTAAAACTGAGACTTCGAATTTGGTTGGTATTTAAAGCCTGAATCACAGTGAACAATTTCTCCGAATCTCCAAGTTAATCATAACTTTTCACACTATGTTTCTGTTGTTGGTGAAAAATTTGCAGAAGTTGAATTCTGAGGTCTCTGCAGCTTTCAATCTGTATACAGAATTGAAACACTGCAATTCCAGTAGGTTTTAAAGGTGTCCTTTTTTTTTTAGCTAAACATCATTTTGGAGAGAGAGTGCTGCTGCTTTTGGGAAAGGCTGATTTTTGAGTTGTGTCAACAAGACACACAGAGAGATGCCGAGCTCAAATCCTGACATTCCTCCAGCAACGTTCCCAGTCTTGGTCATTTCTCACCGAAACATCCATCACCCACGTTCTTAGAGTCTGTCAGTCATTAAGTACAACACCTGCCAACTACACTCTCTATTCCTATAAGTCAGTCATTGCTCCAGTCCCAGTCCATCAAGCAACGAACAGGCATAGTACCATCAATCTCAGTCATTTGGAGACATGCCCTGATGTTCCTAATCTAGTTCTTAAGTAAGTCTTCACTTCACAACTGCCTGAGTTTAAACAGAGCCATATCTATTAGTCTCAATTCAAGATGCAATTCTGAAGTAATTCAACAAGCCACAGCTACAAAAGGAACATCATGCAAGGAATAAGGAGTAGTTCATAGAATTTGAGGTGCAAGTAGTTCAGTCAAACAATAACAGGAGTTATGGAACACACTGTAATATTGCTGGTCCAGTGTATCTAGTAAACCAAGGTAATTTTGAAGTTTATTTGAGAAACAACTCACTGTATCTTCACCTTGTCCAAGAGTGACATCAGATCACATGATATTACATCACTTCCTGTCATGAAGTGGACTCTCTCACATCAGCATATCACACAGTCGGATTAACCTTTTCCACTGACACATGGCAGGAGGGAGGTGGGAGGACTGACAGATTCAAGAGGTGAAGAGATACATCTCTGCAAGAGGACTGGGATAAAATGAGAAAATAGTTATGAAAAAAATGGACAGGTTTATTGGGCCAACAGTCTGTTCCTCTTTGGAATAGACAAACATATGTTAGGTTTAATGCATATTTTCAAATGTCAGCTCAGTTGCTCCTCAGTAAGAAAGATCTGGATCGAAGTGCCATCCCAGGGACTAAACACAAAAGTTGAGACTGACTGTCGTACTGAGGGAATGCTGGATTGTCACAACTGCAGTCTTTTTGTTACGACATTAAACCGAGGCAGGACCTGCCTGTTTGGGTGGACCAAAGTTCAGTGCACTTTTCTGAAGAACAGAGAACATAGCACAGAACTGGAACAGGCCCTTTGGCCCACCATACTTGTGCTAACCATGATGCCATTCTAAAGTAAGGCTATCCAGCTGCACATCATCCATATCCCTCGACTCTTTGCCTGTCCACGTGCACATCTAAGTGCCTCTTAAACATTGTTGCTGTCTCTGCTTCTGGCACCGTGATGCAGCCACCTCCCACACTCTGTGTTAAAAAACCTTCCTCACATATCTCCTTTAAATTTTCACCCTCTCATCTTAAGCATATGCCCCCAAGAATTTGACATTTCCACCCTGGGAATAATACTCCTATCTACTCCATCTGTACCTCTAATAATTTTACATAATTCTATCAGGTTGCCCCTCAGTCTCCAATACCCTTTTGAAGACAGTCCAAGTTTGTCCAAAGAGCCCTTGTGAGTTACGTCCAGGTTACCAGGAAATGTTTAAACCAAAATCAACACCACAAAAATCAGATGATCTGGCCTGGATCACACATCCATTTGAAGCACAGTGCAAAAGAATCACTTCATTTGCAACCCTACAAGAGTGACCACACTTCAAAAGTACTTCATTGGGAAAGCACTTTGACACATCATGAAAAATGTTACAGAAATAGAAGCAATTCTTTCCAATACAATAGAGAAACCACTTGAGTCTTTATTTCAGTTCACTGACTGCACTGTTCAACCCAAGATTTCAACCTTATGTTGTCCATTCCAAGAAAAAAGATTCAAATTTACAATCATACCAGGGTTAGAATCAATTCAAACAACAGAAATTTCAAACTGGACCACATTTGATCCCTGTTATTGGTTCAATCAATTGACGTTTACTAAACCAATAAATAGAATGCTGCAATTGATTGCAACAGCCCCTGGACCAGAGTTAAGAAAGTCAACATATCAATTGTTATCCAGCAACTCCCCCACTTCATATTGGGTGAAAGCAGATCGTGATCACATCAAGAAGATTCAATCATTAAAACGGAATGTACATTGTTTTACAATGGCGTTATCTGTGATAAAACATCACAGAACTGTTACACCACCCTTCTGCCCATCCTATTTTGCTCAGTCTCCAGAGGAGCATTTCATCCCATTCCACTGCTGCCTTCTCTCCCCACTCCAGTCCCATGCATTGCTCATTTTCAGATTACTGTCCATCTCAAACACCTTGATTAAACCTCACTCCCACCTCTCACACTCAGCCATTCCAGGAGAGATCAAACACATCTGGAGAACATCCATTTCAACCATTTCATCATGACTTGTTTCTCTGCAGAGGCTTCAGTCTCCTCCCAACAGCCGTTCTCATGAGAGAAAAGATGTTGCCAAATGTACAAGCTACATTTGTGATGTATCGGTGTTTATCTTAGAACAATGCAGAATTGCTTCTAACTCTCAGTCTTCATTAACAAAACATCTCAGAACTAACAAAGTGTCCTTGGTGTTTGAGAGATTCCAGATCCCTTTCAGAAGAGTTCGTCCCAGTCAGATGTCAGATCGAAACTCTCCAAACTTCATCCACCCAGATTAAACCAATCGAGCAAGGGCACAAGGATTAATTAAGAGAGCAGAATAATCAAACTCAGATGAGGCAAACCATTGAAGAGTTCACTGAGGAAGGAAATAGTTACTGGGAAGAGGGTTGGGCGGGCAACAAAGATTTCTTGGGTGTGGGGATTGCTGTAAGAGGAGATAGCAGCCAAACTTGGCTGACGTACTAGCTGATATACCCTGAAGCTTGGAACAATGAGAGTTGATCCCATAAACATATACAATTTTCGAATGGTTGACTAAGTGTGAGGGAAGATAGTTGTCTTGGCTGGGAAGTCGATAAGCTGTAGCCAAATTCTCCAAGTAAGCAGTTGGCTCTTTGGGGAAGAGATGAGGAGAACTAAAATTTAATCAGTGAGTTCTGAATTTCTGCAACTTCCTACTTCAGCAAGCTATGGATATTGACTCTTCAGGTAGTGAACTGAAGGATATAAGAGTGTTGGAGAAAGCTGGAGTTGAGATTGATGACCCAGCATTCACTAATTGATAGAGCAGGATCAAGATTCTAAATGACCCATCCTCTGCCTTTGTCTTTCTGAATTTCAGTCTTAATTCAACCTTTTCTTTTTTTCTGTTACTTATTCTTTTATCTGAATTATTTCCATTCTATATCTTGTTGATTTTCAGATTCAAACTCTCCCATTCTACAAGACGGGAGTGAACATCCTCGACTGTAACTGCAGGACCAATTGTTATGGTAGAATCCTTTAATTCTGTTCAGGCTACTGAATTGACCTTGAGAAGGTGATGGTCGGCTGCCTTCTTCAACCACTGGAATCTATGTACTGAAGGGAGACCTTCAGGGAGAGTTCCAGTATTTTGACCTAGAAACAATGAACAAACGGGGATATATTTCCCAGTCAGGGTGGTGAGTGGCTTGGATGGAAACTTGCAGGTGATGGCTGAAATAACTCCACAAAGGCTGGTATCCTGTCACCAAGTGACCCTTCATTTACACATGCATAGTATGGGCTACTGACCCAGCTAGCACAGAGCCAGTCCCAGAGTGAATAGAACCCCTGACACTCCTGTTTATATCCATCAGCCAGGGCTTCCTGCTCAATCCCAGTTAACAGCCCCAATCAGGGAACTCAGATTCTATGAGATCCACCTGGCTGACCTTGTTCCAGTTACTACAGTGCCATCCCCAAGTACCTGCTGCCCACGGTCATGGATTTACGAGGTGCTCTCTGAAGATCTTTAGCAAATTTCTCCAGTGCATCAAGTTGTGATGGAGTGTTGGCGGTGCAGTGTATGGATGCTTCTGGAGCAGTGCCAATCAAGCGGGCTGCCTTGCCCTGGGTGGTGTCAAGGTATTTACGGAGCCTATGAGTTGCAAGGAAGAATATCAGCATAATTGACCACACCCCACAAGCTCTGTTGCTGCAGGCACAAAGTAAGATTGGCTCTCTGCATGAGGAATCTGTATGAAATTGTTCTTAATCACTGAGCTGTCAACTCAGACTGTTACCTGTGGAGGTTTGAAACAGATGACCTTACTTCAAATCAGTCCTGTCTCTGGTTCTGAAATAACAAAAACAGATTAAAAAGTCCAGTGGAAGTATACAACAGATCTATCGCCTTCTCCAAAAATAGGAGAGACAGATTAATGCTTTGGTTTCAGATCCTTCACCAGAATCTCACAGTCTTCAGGTTCCATTTGGTGAAGCTGCATGGCCGGGATTTTTCATTCTTATTTTGTAATTGCTCAGTGCATACTTAGTCTTCTTAAGGGAATACAGTTGTTCAGTTCCTCCAGGCTGGCAACAGTCCATGTTATATCTGCTGGCATTCCCCAGCTACAGTTAGTGCAAAGAATGGCTGTTGATACTGTTTAGTACATATGCCTTACATACAAAAATAGAATGTGGTAATTAATTGTCATTATCTTTAGCTTCAGTGTTTCATCAATTTAAAAGTGATTTTCTGTCTTGGCAGACTTAGGTTACTCCTCAAATGCTCCTGTTTCTTCAAGAATTAATCCAAAGCGTCACAGGAGGCAGACCAATGATGATAAAAACTGAGAGAACTGCAGATGCTGTAAATCAGAAACAAAAAACAGAAATTGTCTGAAAAGCTCAGCAGATCTGGCAGCCTCTGTGGACAGAAATCAGAGTTAATGTTTCTGGTCCAGTTACCCTTCCTCAGAACTACACTGAACAGTTCTGAGGAAGGATCACTCAATCCAAAATGTGAACTCTGATTTCTCTCCACAGTTGTTGCCAGACCTGCTCAATTTTTTGAGCAATTTCTGTTTTTGACACCAATGTAAGCTTCTTGTTCAAAAACAGGAAGTACTGGATAAAGTGCTTCTCCAGCACGTTCTGTTTCTGTTTTGTTTCAGATTTCCAGTATCCCCAGTTCTCCGTTTCATTTTTATGTTAATATCTTGCTGCTAGTCTTGGCAAAAATGTTGCTGTGAGCACAAAGCACAGTCTCATCTTTTTACTTCCACATCTTACGTCTGCCAAAATTAACTGCAAGAGGACTTAGTTCTACAATTATTGCACTCCACTAGTACAGCTCAGAATAGTCACAATTCTCACAACAAATAGAAACTGCTGGTTCCGGAGGGAAGATTTGCAATTGATAGAATGTGTTTCACAACCTTAAGTAGCCCCAAAGAGTTTTACAGCCAATGATATCCTTTCGAAGTTGCAGAAACGTAGGCAACATGACAGCTAATTTACACACAGCCAGTTCCCTGAAGAGCAATGTGATAATGATGAGAAGTAATTTTAGAGATGATGTTTCAGGAATAAGTATTGGCCTGTCCACTATTAAAGGGAGATATGCTTTGCTCTTCTTCAAGAAAGTGACAGGAGTTCCTTTTTATCCACCTGAGACACCAGACAGACATTTCCCCAGACCTGCAATTGAGTTTCAGCCAAGATCTCAAGCATAGATAGAGGTACAAGGTGAATCCTGATTTAGCTGAAGCAGATTTAAGGGGCCCAATGGGTTTCTTTTTAATTTTGTTCAAGGAATGTCAGCATGGCTGGCCTGTTCAGTATTTCTTGTCAATACCTAATCATCCAGAGGACAGTTTAAAGTCAACCATACCGCTCTAGAGTCACATGTAGGCCAGAATGGGTAACTGTGGCAGATTTCCTTCCATAAAGGGCATTGGTGAACCATATGGGCTTTTTTCATGAAAATCGACAATGGTCCGTATTCCAGACTTTTATTGAATTCAGATTGCTCCATCTCTGATGGTGGGATTTGACCCTATGCCCCCTCAATGTTCCCATTCCCATTCCTGCTCCTATTTCCTCTGTTCTTGGAGGTGGGACTTGAAGCCACAATTGCACAGTCACTGGTTTTTGTTAACATTAGGACTAACGATCACCCCCATCGTGTGTTGCTCCTTTAAAGAGAGGGTAGAGACGGTGTTACAAGTTGAGCTCAAAAGGGGCCTTATACTTTTGAAGTCCTGTGTTGTCTTAGCCAGGGAGGGAAAGGGAAGGAGCAATCAGTCAGACAGCTCACAGCCATCTGTGATGCATTCCACAGATACCCGCAGCACATCCACAGAAGGTTCACTCTCAAGTCGAATCATGGGGAGTGCTGCATGTCATGTCATGAGATGGTTGTCAGCTTTTTGGGGAACCACCAACGAGGCCAGGAGGTCAGACACATAGCACCGTCAGATGTTCTGCAGTGTTTATCAAAGGGACAGGAGGAGTGAGCAAGATCACAGGCTCCCCTTAATCATCCCCAAGCTGCCAGACAGTGGAACTGTGAATACCTGGAGTGGTGCTGTCCATAAGAGGGGACACACCGCAACAAATTCATTTTCCACTCATAAGAAGCTGCTCAAGTGCCCAAATCCATTATTCAAAATTGAATTTTAAAACCACAAGCCAAGCAACCCTGGAGGTTCAATCCTCATTTATGGCTCAGAAATCAGAACACATAGCCAGCAATCAAGCAGTTTCACTCAAGTTTTAAGCTTGTCCCAGCACCTTTTCTTTTAACTTTGTTTTCACATGCAATAAGTCCAGAACTCATGTGTGCAAAATCCACCAGAGTCTTCGGTTCCATTCAAGATACCTGCAAATTAGTGGCTCAGTAGTTGGCACTGCTACTTCACAGCACCAAGTGTCCAGGTTCAACTCCATGCTAGGGTGTGTGGAGTTTGCACATCTTCCCTGTGTCTGTTTGGAGTTGCTCCAGGTGCTCTGGTTTCTTCCCACAGTCCAAAGATGTGCAGGTTAGGCAGATCAGCCATGTGAAATTGCCCGCAGTGTCCAGGGATGTGTTGGTTAGGTGGATCAGCCATGGGAAATGCAGGACTACGAGGACAGGGTCGGGGGTGAATCAGGGTGGGATGCTCTTCGGAGGGTCAGTGTGGGCTTGATGGCCTGCTTCCACACTGTAGGGATTCTCTGATTCTATGAAATGAAGTGCTAGGATGGGTGTGACAATACTATGTCGATAAGATATGTGTTCTGTCCTGTTTCTCTTGCAGATGAGTTTCATCAGAGTGGTGCCAAGGTGTCTCCTGCCAGCAAGCAATTGGCAAATTGCTTTGGGATTTTCTCTGGGAATTTTTTCTCAGAGTAAGTCAACAGAATCATGAGGAGGTGGGGTCACACTCACACAGACCCTAAGGACATGTTTTGCTTTCAATTTTGTTTTTGTAACTTAGCTGCTGGAGCAGACAGCTAGAGCTCTCTTTGCTGCGAGATTGAAGACTTAGAAACAGAGATTTCTTCTTTGAAATAAGAAGGGGAAGATTGTTTCTTCTAGCATTTCTTTCTCAGGGACTTGAGAGAGACAACACTTGAAAATAATAACTGTTTTGCTGCAGTGTATTTATGGAAAGCTACGTACTTTGGAACAGTTGATGACTAGTGGTTGAATAATCCATTGTCTTATTAAATATGTCAATGGAGTTAAAGTTATATTGATTCTTCACTTTGTATTGCAGGATTCAAGTGTGTTTAGATTGAAGCCTTGTGGTGGACTAATTGAATCATACCTGAATCACAGTGCCTTACACTTGCCTTTAAAATAAAAATTAAGTTAGGTTCTGAGCTGTATCGATACTATATTTTGGGGGAGCCTGGGCTGGTCTCAAACATCAGTAACAAGTGAACATGAAGGAATCGAAACTGTCCTAAGGAAAACCACCCAGGTCCTGGAGGGAAAGAAATCCACCCCTTGCCTGCCCTCCAAGTCCATGTTCATATGTGACTCCACCCCAACAGAGCACCATGCCTGTAAGCAACAAGGCCAGGTACATATTTCCAATTATGTAGATGGTACATTTGCAATGTGTGGGGACACAATGGCCTCATGGTATTCACCCCAAACAATTAATGCAGGCCCCCAGATAAAGTCCTGGGTGCAAATCCCATAACAGCAGGTGATGGAATTTGAATTCAGCAAAAATCTGGAATCTAGTGACCATGGAAACCATTGTTGATTGTCAGGAAAAATCCATCTGGTTCAGTCGTGTCCTCCAGGGAAAGAAATTGCTATTCTTACCTGGTCTGACATACATGTGACTCCAGACCCACGGCAATGTGGTTGACTCTTAACTGCCTTCTGGGACATTAGGATTAGGTAATAAATGCTGGCTTTGCCAGAAGTACCCTCATCCTCTGAAAGAATAGGTAACAAAGATCATTTGACTTCTCAAGGCTGCTCTGCCATTAACAGATCAACTGTTGGCCTGATCACAACCTTCCCTTATCACAAATTTGCCCCTCGATTTCCTTCATGTCCAAAAATCAAATGATTTGGGTCCCAAATGGACTGAAGGACTAAGCATCCACAACTTGTTGGGCCATAGATTTCCAGGATTTTCAAACCTCTCTGTGAAGAAATCTTCCTTATCTTGTCCTCATTGACCAACTCCTTGATCTGGGACTGTGACCTCCCAATTATTCATTGTCCAGCCAGGATAAGCTTTTGCTCAATTAGACATTGTTCATGTTTCAAGGAGATTCTCCTTTTTAATCTTCTAGAATCCAGAGATTAACAATCTGATCTTCTCAATCTCTCTTCACAGGGTCATCTTCTCATTGAAGGACTTAATTGACTGAATCAGCAACAGCTGTACGCCAACAACCGATTGTGGAAAACAATGAAAGTCAAATAGAAAATGGTGTATGGCTGGATTTTCTGATGCACAGTAATGATGCAATTTGCATTTTTTAATATACATATCAGCTCGTGTAGCTCACTTACACACACACATACACACTCTCTCTCTCTCACACACACACACTCTCTCTCACACACACATACACACACACAGACACACACTCTCTCTCTCTCTCACTTGCTCACACACAAACAAACACACACATAAACACACACTCTCCCACCCTCTCTCTCTCTCTCTCTCTCACACACACACACACACACACACAGAGGCACACACTGACACACACACACACACATACACTCTCTCTCACACACACACACAGGCACGCGCGTGCGCGCGTGCACACACACGCACCCACAGTGCACAGCCCATATGACACAAGTATTATGAGTAAATATGAAGTGGGTACATTTATACCAAAACATTACATGCTGTGGGAGCTGCCTTCGAGAAATAGTCGCTGTCTGGCCCAGAACGTATGCCATAATACAGAAAACAAGAACCAAAGAAATTGGTAAGAGTGGGCCAGTCTGTCCTTTGAATCTATAGTTAAACAATGATGGTTTGTAGCTTAAGATTAAGGAAAGAGTAAAGGATGACCCTTGATTTCACCACACTCAAATAGCACAGGGAAGGAAGAGATACTCGGGGTTTGGGGGGTAGAGGGGGGGGTGTGCAGCAAGTTTCTACCAGAGAAGCAAACAAGATAAAATAATGGCACAATTAAGTCTTTGGAAGAGTGGATCAAGGAAATCGCAGCAGGAATGCTTTTCAAAACTCCACGAGCTGTTGATGGCCCTTCAGACTGATGGGACAAGTAAAGCCTCACTTATAATCATCACTGGCCAATGGGAACAGCTCTGTCCAGGGAAACTGTGGATATTTTTTCACAGGACTGATTAAAATCGATCTTGGGGTCATGGGTGGGGGAAGGGTCAGGGAAGAAAAATACTAATTCTGAGACATCGACCTGTTTTAAGTCTCTCCCAAACTTTACTTCTCTTCCTGTCACCACTTTGATTGCAGAAAGTAAATGTCTTCCACATTCCCTCCTCCCTATCTCCTCTTTGTTCCTTTCAATATTCTTGATTGGTGATCACTGGTCTTGAACCATCTAACTGTGACATATGCATGCCTCTCAAACTGCTCCAGCCCATAATTCAGAGATAACAGGAACTGCAGATGCTGGAGAATCCGAGATAACAAGATGTGGAGCTGGATGAACACAGCAGGCCAAGATTTCTGATGAAGGGTCTAGGCCTGAAACATCAGCTTTCCTGCTCCTCTGATGCTGCTTGGCCTGCTGTGTTCATCCAGCTCCACACCTTGTTATCCCAGTCCATAACTCACTCCCAGACATCCATCATGCACTGAGCATCGTCAGTCAGATTCCAGTCTGTTAATCATTTGAAGGCATCCGTGATTCAACCTGTACAGTCAGTTATACCCTGCTAAGTAATTCATGACCAGTTATTCACTGGTTTATAAATAAACCAGGTATCCATTATTCCTCTGATAGATCATCTATACTGAGCTTACCAGATTGTAGCCAATACCTCATTTCATTGCATCTGTGACTCAGTATCTAAACAATATGAATTCCACACTTTGATAACGCAACCAGTGTGCGTGCAGTCATTTCTCACAGCTACGTGACTGCAGTGCAGTTCAACTCATTCCAACCCCCTAATCCTTCATGGAATGAGTCGCTGTACATAGCTTGACAACTGAAGAAACTGTGGGGGCAGGAAAGAAAATTAAAGATTCTGCTGAAATGCTTAATTCCAAAAAGAAAACAGCTTTACTTAAAACCCCTCAAGGCAAAATACTGGATAGATGATTCGAGATAACTAATTAAATGTCACGTTCAGTAGATTACGCTGATGGCAATCTAAATTTTCTCATTATGCTTTATATTTGTCTTGGGATCCTGGTGGCAGTGCTAAGGTTATATTTGTCACCCATACCTCAGTGCTCTGAGAAGCAAGGCGTGGGCTATTTTCTTGAACCTGTGCTGTCCTTCTGGTGATGCTGCCAAACTGCACGTCTCAAGTCAGCAACCGTTAACCTTGTGACAAACGAGATGACGTCCCAGTCAGGGATGGTGTGTTTTATTGAAAAAAACGAACCGTGACATGAGCAGATAATTTTATGATTTTGTAAATTTTGAGGCAACTCTAACATCAGCAGAAAACGGCAGTGAGAAAGATGGAATGCAGACTTGAGAAGAACACTGCACCAGTATCGAACATGATGTATAACAGCGTGTAACTAATGAGTTTACAGTGTTACAGAGTCAGACTGCCTTACTCTAATTTGAGGACAAACCAGGGATACAAGGCACATGGAACAATAGCAGCCGAGAGGTACATGCTCCGAAGAACCAAGAAAGGATTAAATCCACGAAAAAGTAACTGGTATGCAAGAGTTTGTGATAAACGTGGCTCACCTTGGCGACAGCATTGTGAGGCATGCTTGCCACAGAATTAGCAAAATATCAACAGGAGTGGCCATTCAGACTGATGAGGCTGCACTGCCGTTCAGTTAGATCATGGGTCAACGCAATTCTTCCATGCTCTCTCCATATCCCTTGGGAGTCTTACGTCTCCAGAAATCGCGATTCATTTCTGCAATGAACGCGTCCAAGGACAGAGCTTCCATGGCACCCCCGGGGTATGGAATTCCACAGATTCCCCACAATGTTTGCTCAAAGCAATCTGGAAACTCAAAACGGGGCAAGGAAGAGGTTGTTCATGTTGCTACAACGTTACTGTTCTCGTCCTTTGTAGTGGTTCACATGGGGCATAAAACTTGCAAATAGGGTGGTGGTGCTGAGGTAGTAATAAGAACCCCAGGCAGATGTTCTGAGGACATGGGTTTAAATCCTGACGTGGTATATGGTGAAGTGTGAATTCGACGAAAATCTGTTATAAATGGTCAATTGTCTTGAAAAAAACCTGAGGGAAGTAACTCTTTGCTGCACTTATCTGGTCTGCCCTACATGTGACTCCAAACCCACAGCAACGTGGTTGACTCCCAACTGCCCTGTAGGGGCAATAAACGCTGGACTGGGCAGTGAAGCCCACATACTGTGAGCAGAATTTGAAAGAAGGTGTTGTCCAACTGGAGTGCTGCAGCAATGCATGTGTTTTGGCAGGTACTGCTTCAGCAACGCATTTCTGACAGATAGCAGTGCATGCTGGCCGCTTCCACGGTACTAGGCATGCTGTCCAGAATGCTGCAGCGACCTGTCATTGAGCCCAGTGGGAGACACACCAATCCAGCAATCTTGCTCTTCCCTCCAGTGTCTCGGGAGTACAGGATAGGCATCCAATCCCCAGAAATCCCATGGAATTCAAACATCACAAAGGGTAATGATGCAGGCTGAGGTCATCACAGGGTATAGATACAGTGGTATCCACTCAAGACTCCATTCAAAAACCACAGCCCCTTATTGCCAAGATGTTTGAACTGTCGCAGTGACAGCACTGTTGTTAATTTAAGCGTTGTTGTCTCACAGTCTTTTAATGTGAGTGAGCAAAGCTCATTGTGTTCAAAGGAACAAAGCAGGGCAGCATTTCTTTTCATCTGTGCTCAAACATTTCAATCAGAATTCATGCCTTGAGCACTAATGCAAAAGCCTGGATAAAACCGTCTGTCCGCTTAGCCAACAACAGAGATTTGCCACATGATCCACGACGTCGACTGACAAGATTGTTTCCACAAATACAATCTGGGGGACTTGATACAGTATTTGTAATCTGTCAAAATAAAAATGATCACAACTGGGTAGAGAGCCCACATCACCCAACTGATCAACCCCCACTTTAATCAAAGGGCTCAGCTCACACCACGTAAGGGACCCAAATCATCGGCTTTCCCGCTCCTCCAATGCTGCCTGACCTGCTGTGCTCATGCAGCTCTACATCTTGTTATCTCAGATTGAGGGACTTGTTTGTTTTCCTCTACAGCTTTGTGCAGTTCTGGTTGCCAGACTTTTGACAGGGGTGCCTGTGAGGTTAAGCAGGATGTTGCCTACGTTGGAATGTATTAACTATCAGGACAAGTTGGACAAACTTGGATTGTTTTTGCTTGAGTGTCAGAGGCTGAGGGGCGACCTAATAAAAGTATACAAAGTTATGAGGGCATGGATAGTTGATACTCAGAGTCTTCTTCCCAGGGTGAACATGTCAAATGAGGGGATGTACGGTTAAGGTGACAGGGACAAAGTTTAAAGGAGAGGTGCAAGGGAAGGTTGTACATAGAAGGTAACAAGTGCCTGTGTGCAACCAAGGGAGGTGGCACAAGCAGATACAGAGTGATAGAGATATAAAGCAGGGAAACAGACCCCTCAGTTCAAACTGTCCATGCCGACCAGGTATCATAAAGTAATCTAGTCCCATTTGCCAGCATTTGGCCCATAAGCCTCTAAACTCTTCCTATAGATATACATCCAAATGTCTTTTAAATGTTGTCATTGTACCAGCCTCTACCATCTCCTCTGGCTGCTAATTCCATACATGCACCATTCTCTGTGTGAAAACGTTGCCTCTTAGGTCCCTTTTAAATCTTTTCCCCCTCACCTTAAACCTGTCCCCTTTACTTTTGGACTACCCCACCCCAGGGTAAAAACCTTATCTATTCACCCTATGTCCACCCCTCATGATTTTGTACGTGTCTCTCAGGTCACCCCTCAGCCTCATCCGACAGCTCAAATCCTCCAACCTTGGCAAAATCCCTGCAAATCTTTTCTGAATCCTTTCAAGTTTCATAATATCCTTCCTGTTTCAGGGAGGCCAGAACTGCACAAAGATATTCCAAAAGTGGCCGAACCAATGTCCTGCACATCTCAACTCTTATACTCAATGCATTGACCAATAAAGAAAAGCATATCAAACACCTTCTTCACTATCCCAACCACCTACAACTCTACTTTCAAGGAACTATGAACCTGCTCTCTGAGTTTCTTTGTTCAGCAACACTCCCCAGGACTTGACCATTAAGTGTATAAATCCTGCCTTGACGTATGATTGCAAAATTTAAGGAGCATTTAGATGGATCATGAGCAGTCATGGAAATAGAGGGATATGGATGGTGCACAGGCAGCTAATATTATTTAAGAATGGCACTGTGGTCAGCACAGGCAGGGTGGGCCGAAGGGCTTGTTCCTGCCCTATACAGTTTTGTGTCCAGATCTCCTGTCTGTGGTCTGTTGGCCGATAAACACAGGGCAATAAAAAGTGTGCTTTAGTCATTGTGTCACCATGCCAGGGAAGAGGACAAACTGCGGTCTTGAGCGGATACCACTGTATCGTACCCTGTGATGACCTCAGCCTGCATCATTACCCTTTGTAATGTTTGAATTCCATGGGATTTCTGGGGATTGGATGTACTCCCGAGATTGCATTATCATAATACATTCTGACTCTGTAGTGCTACCAAATTCACCTTATCATGGTGTAACTCTTCATCACTCTGACTCTGCCTGCTAAACTGCTGGATTATACTGGGTCATGCAGAAGCTGTGAACAGCCCTTGAACATGATGTTTCCATTGTTGCTTTGTGTGGGTTTCAATCAATGTCAGACACATATCATCATGTATACCTTCGTGACCAACATATTCTTATCACTTTGAACGACTAGTGTCACCGGAAGATCTCACCCCTGACTGATCTTAAGTGGTGGTCTCCACTGGCAGACTTGGCACTCTACCAGAATGCATGAATGAGTGTGACTACGCACACCATCAACAATGTGGCAACAGCCACCAGGTTTCACACACAGTGAAGGGATGGTTTGACCACAGTCGACAGCCTCACTGTAAATACAGGACCAGCACAGTGGTTGGCAGGGTAGCTCAGTGGTTAGCACTGTTGCCTCACAGCGCCAGGGGCACAGGTTCGATTCCACCCTCAAGCTACTGTCTGTCTGGAGTTTGCACATTCTCGTCATGTCTGCATCGGTTTCCTCCCCGTGCTTCAGTTTCTTCCCACAGTCCAAAGATGTGCAGGCTGGATGGACTGGCCATGTTAAATTGCCCATAGTGTTCATGTATGTGCAGATTGCGTGGACTAACCATTGTAAATGTAGAGTTACAGGGTCAGGATGGGGGTTGAGTCTGGGTGGGCTGCTTCTGGGAGGTTTGGTTTGCACTTGCTGGGCCAAATGGCCTGCTTGCAGTGACTCTAAACAGCTTCAGTTGCTGCCTTCAGGAAAAGGAGGATGGAGTGGGAGTACAAAAAGAAGCTGAAAGATCAGGAGAACTCCCTGAAGATAAAGCTTCCTTGTATTAAAATGATAGTTGTCATGGATGCCAGCAATTTCAATCCCCTTCATCCCCACAAAAGAAAACACATTCCATAAACTATAAGGCCTTGAGGTAAGCTCATCACTCAGGTACAAATTCCCAAGTGGAATATGAGTTGCTGTTCCTGCAACCTTCGGGTGGCATCATTGTGGCGCTGTAGGAGGCCCATGATGGACATGTCGTCTGAGGAAAGGGAGGGGGAGTTGAAATCGGTTAAGGGTTACCACAACTTCTTTTTCGATTCCTCCCACTTCCTACAGACTAAGGGGGTGGCCATGGGCACCCGCATGGGCCCCAGCTATGCCTGCCCCTTTGTAGGTTACGTGGAACAGTCCCTCTTCCGCACCTACACAGGCCCCAAACCCCACCTCTTCCTCCGTTACATTGATGACTGTATCGGCGCCGCCTCTTGCTCCCCAGAGGAGCTCAAACAGTTCATCCACTTTACGAACACCTTCCAACCCAACCTCAAGTTCACCTGGGCCATCTCCAACACATCCTTCACCTTCCTGGACCTCTCGGTCTCCATCTCAGGAAACCAGCTAGAAACTGATGTCCATTTCAAGCCCACTGACTCCCACAGCTACCTGTAATACACCTCCTCCCACCCACCCTCCTGCAAAAAATCCATCCCCTATTCCCAATTCTTCCGCCTCTGCCGCATCTGCTCCCAGGATGAGGCATTCCACTCCCGCACATCCCAGATGTCCACGTTCTTCAAGGACCGCAACTTTCCCCCCACAGTGGTCAAGAACATCCTTGACCGCGTCTCCTGCATTTCCCGCAACACATCCCTCACACCCTGCCCCCGCCACAACCGCCCCAAGAGGATCCCCCTCGTTCTCACACACCACCCCACCAACCTCCGGATACAACGCATCATCCTCCGACACTTCCGCCATTTACAATCCGACCCCACCACCCAAGCTATTTTTCCATCCCCACCCTTGTCTGCCTTCCAGAGAGACCACTCTCTTCCGTGACTCCCTTGTCTGCTTCACACTGCCCTCCAAACCCCACCACACCCGGCACCTTTCCCTGCAACCGCAGGAAATGCTATACTTGCCCCCACACCTCCTCCCTCACCCCTATCCCAGGCCCCAAGATGACTTTCCATATTAAGCAGAGGTTCACCTGCACAGCTGGCAATGTGGTATACTGCATCCATTGTACCCGGTGTGGCTTCCTCTACATTGGGGAAACCAAGCGGAGGCTTGGGGACTGCTTTGCAGAACGCCTCCGCTCGGTTCGCAACAAACAACTGCACCTCCCGGTCGTGAACCATTTCAACTCCCCCTCCCTTTCCTCAGACGACACGTCCATCATGGGCCTCCTGCAGTGCCACAATGATGCCACCCGAAGTTTGCAGGAACAGCAACTCATATTCCGCTTGGGAACCCTGCAGCCCAATGGTATCAATGTGGACTTCACAAGCTTCAAAATCTCCCCTTCCCCCACTGCATCCCAAAACCAGCCCAGTTCTTCCCCTCCACCCACTGCATCCCAAAACCAGCCCAGCCTGTCTCTGCCTCCTTATCCTGTTCTTCCTCTCACCCATCCCTTCCTCCCACCTCAAGCCGCACCTCCATTTCCTACCTACCACCTCATCCCGCCTCCTTGACCTGTCCGTCTTCCCTGGACTGACCTATCCCCTCCCTACCTTGTCACCTATACTCTCCTCCCTACCTATCTTCTTTTCTCTCCATCTTCAGTCCGCATCCCCCCCCCCCTCCCTATTTATTCCAGTTCCCTCTCCCCATCCCCCTCTCTGAAGAAGGGTCTAGGCCCGAAACGTCAGCTTTTATGCTCCTGAGATGCTGCTTGGCCTGCTGTGTTCATCCAGGTCCACACTTTGTTACATTAAGTTGGTCTGCTAAATTACAGAGCAGGTTTTCCTCAGTATAATGTCTGATCTTCTCTCTAACAAGCACCTCTGAGGCTTTAATATGCATGAAATTGTTCTGAAATACTGTGGTTCTCCTTAGATCTGCAAATGCAGCAACAAAGACATAGATAACAAGCTTCCGGAAGTAGTCTTTGGCAGAGTGCTGGACTGGAATTGGAGAGTTAGTCAGGCCATTTGGCCCAACTGTTTGCAGGGGCTCCATGTGATGATGAATGATGAATGAATGGCATTTGAAATAAATATGCTGACCAAACTGAGGTTCACTTCCCTTACATGTAAGAATGAGGGATGAGGGTTTCAAGATTGGGAAAGGGTTGGACGGGGTAGCTGATGTTTCCATTTGCAGGCCATACTCCAGAATCAGCAACCACGTAAAACAGTCAGAAACAAATGTAATAGGAAATTCAGCAGAAGTTTATTCCCTCACAGAGATGTTGGAACTTGGAAAATTGTTACCACAACAACTGGCTGAGGCAAATGGCATAGATGCTTTAAGAACATAAGAAATAGAAGCAGGAATAGGCCATCTGGTCTGTCAAGCCTGCTCCACCATTCAGTAAGATCATGGCTGATCTTTTCGTGGACTCAGCTTCACTTACCTGCCACTCACCATAACCCTTAAATCCTTTATTGTTCAAAAATCTGTCTATCTTTGACTCAAAAACATTCAACAATGTAGCCTCAACTGCTTCACTGGGCAGGGAACTCCACAGATTCACAACGCTTTGAGTGAAGCTCCACCTCAATTCAGTCCTAAACGCGCTGCCCCCTATTTTGGGGGTCTGCCCCCTTGTTCTATTTTCACGTGCAAGTGGAAACAACCTCCCTGATTCTATCTTACCTATTCCCTTCACAATTTTATATGTTGCCAAAAGATCCCCACTCATTCTTCTAAATTCCAATGAGTATAGTCCCAGTGTACACAAGAACATGGGAAGCTTGATGAACATCTCATGGACATTTATATCTTGAGTTCCCAAGAAGAGCCACACCAGACTTGAAACATTAACTCAGGTTACCCCTTCACAGATGCAGGCAGACCTGCTGAGTTTTTCCAGCATTTTCAGCTTTTTGTCTGATTTCATATCTCCAGCGTCTGCAATGCTTTTGTTTTAATCATCCTTTTCAACTTGTGCTTTTTTTTTGTTTAAATCAAACACTTTTGAGATGCTGTGAGACACCTCTGGAGCAACTGGCACTTGAATGCAGGCCCCTTGGCTCATTGAAGCCACTGCACCACTTCAACCCTCTCACCCTGTTCAAGATGATAATGTGGATTGTGTCATCTGCCAACCCAACAGGTGTGAACAATGTCTGAAATATGGGCCACCCACACAGAGCAGCAACTGGTGCAATTATCATTTTGATCGGCTTTTGCTTTTGGAGGTCAAATGTAAAAAGCTGCCTGAGGCTGACAACATCCGTCAGCAAACTTGCCATCCTGTGCTGCTCTTGTAGTGACTAAAAAAAGACTGGTGTTCGCTCAGAAAGATTTCCCTTGATGCCTTTCGGGTTGGTGAGTTTGCTCACAGGGAAATTTCAGACTTAACAGTGCAGGAGGAACAGGATGGGGCGTCTGATTCAGGGAAGACCCCAAGGACAGAAAGGGGCAAGGACATGGAAGCTGTCTGGCCCTCGAGCTGCATTGAGGCAGCTCACTGAGGCTTATTAGACATTAACTTCCAAAAGTCTGAACTGCACAGAGCTCAAGGGCAGCCATCAAAACATCTCGATCCCTGCCAATCACACCCCATCCCAATATTAATAATCACTGGATTCAAATGATGGGCCTTCCTATGTAATAATGTTATATATGCACCACATTTACAAATAGCTCAGCATCTAGGAAGGTAGTGCCCACCAGTTCATCAAGTGGAATATGAACAAATATGAACAGGTTGATGAAGAAATATCTTTGACCAGATATAAAAACGGACTGTTGTGGTACGTGAGTACCTTGGTGTCTAAGGCAACAGAATAAGGAGGGTCTGCCAGTATGACTGCGGCCTATCTTGGCCAGTGGACACGGTGGGGCTGGAATGCATTATCAATTTTGGGAACTCAATGTTAATTTTATAAGCTGCTTCAAAGATTTAATTTTGTTACAGTATCCCTTTCTTCAAACTGATCAGTTAGTTGTGAGGGAAGTTCTTAACTCTTAACTTTCTGTTCACACTTGCTGCAGACCTGCTGTGTTTCTCTAGGAATTTGTTTGTTTTCTCAGATTTCTAGCATCCGCGGTAATTTAGTTTTAACTAATGAGTTAATTATTCTTTCGTTCATCTGATCAGACCGAAAGGGTACAAAATGAGATGATCTAGGGCCTAGTGTCCATGCCTCTAAGCCAGAAGGTCCACGTTAAAATCCTGCCGACAATGTGTGTGCAGTTTTGAAAAGACTGAAGTACCCAAAGTTGGAGATGAGGCATCAAAAGGAATTGAGGGGGGGACAGAGATTTACAAGATTGCACCCCGCTTATAAACTGACTGTCAAGAATGAGGTCCGTGAAAGTTATTAGCAAGTGAGAGTGGACTTGCTCATCATCATGTTGTCAGCAAGGGTCCTGTTGTCACATACTTGTTCACACCTGTCAGTGGAGTCGCATGAAATACATCCAAACCACAATTTTCAAAGTAATGCAGGCAAGCTGCTGCCCAATGTTTCCAGATTCAATAAAGGAGCTTTTCGAAATGCCTGCTGCTCATAGCACCAACTCATGCCCAAGTCCCACGCACCTGATCAGTGGCAACTGGTTCACCAATGCATCAATTCTATGATTCCCAACGTCATGTTCAAAGCCCCCATAGACTCAAAACTCTCTGGTTCTGTTATCACCTCCAGCTCATCAACACTCCGATATCTTTCCATTCCTCCAACTTGGGTCTTTTGCACATACCCAACTTTGGCAGCCGATCCTACAACCGTCCCAGTGACAAGCTCTGAAATTCTATCACTCAAGCAGTTTCTCTCTTGCAGTTTCTGCATTTGCCTCTCTGTCTGTCTCTGTCTCTCTTTCTCTCGATCTCTGTCTGTCTTTCTCTCTGTCTCGCTCTCGTTCTCTGTCTCTCTTTATCTCTGTCTCTCTGTCAATCTCTGCTCCTGTCTTTTGCTTCACTCTGTTTCTGTATGTGCCTCTCTCTCTCTCTCTCTCTCTGTCTCTCTCTCTCTGTTTCTGTCTTTGCCTTGCTCTGTCTCTTTCTCTCTGTCTCTTTCTCTTTATCTCTGTCACTCTGTCACTCTGTCTGTCTCTTCTTGTCTTGCCTCACTCTGTTTCTGTCTGTGCCTCTCTCTCTTTCTCTCTCTCTCTGTTTCTGTCTTAGCCTTTCTCTGCATCTCTCTGTGTGCTTCATCTCTGCCTCCCTCTCTCTCTCTCTCTCTCTCTCTCTCTAACCCACCCACCTTCACCGACCTATCTTCCCAACTTTTGGTCCCTTGACATCTCCCATTGTGGCTTCTTGTCAGCTTTGCCAGTTAACACTTCTGTGAAGCACTTCAGTGAAATATGGAAACTATATAAATGCATGTTGTCATCGATTAGATTGAAAAAAGGCCCAATTCCAGCTTTTCATTGTCTCTGATCTGACTCCCTGCTGAAGGTCCAAATTCAGTCAGCAGTCACACTAGCTGGCAGTCTGTTTGTGGAACTCTCCCTCTTATACCTAATATCATAAGGAAAGTACAATGCCGCAAACCGAAGCTTCCAAGCAGATGGATTCCTCGGTATCAAAGAGAGACCTGCTGAAGATTAATCTAACATCACAATCTCTGTTATTCAATTGAGTTTACACGCCCCAGCCTCATTGATCAGGAATATTTGGTTCCAAACAACACACAGTTTACAGGCAGCACATTGATAAATCCCTAACCATGAATGATATAGTGCAGAACAGACTTCCTCCTTGGCACCTCGACATGCTCAGCAATATTTCACAGACCACCACCATCAGGAGTTCAGGGAATGATGTATCACAGAGAAAATGGACATAGTAATGATTTAACTGTTTCATTTCGTCATCCCAACACCAATGTTCCAGTAGTATCAGTCAGAATTCATTACCCCTTATTTATTTCCTGTGGCCCTTCACGAATAACTGAGATCTGATCATTGACTCCATCAAACAGCTCAACGGTCTAACTCCTCCTCTGAATTTTTTCTGTAACTATCTCCTGATTAATCTTCCTCAGTCTCGGGTTGTAATCTATATCCTTCTAATGAGGATTCCTACAACAGTAGCTTAAACTGAAAGTTGGAGATGCAGAAGTAAGCAACACAAGTGTGGCTTTCGGCTATGGCAGACCTGATCGTTCTGCTTCAGATGATCAATGAAGCTGATTCACTCATACCTTACTGAGCAGAATTGAAGAAACGAAAGAATTGTGGATGCTGGAAATTAGAAACTAAAACAGAAATTGCTGGAGAGGTTCAAAAGATCTGGCAGCACCTGTGTAGAAAATTCAGACTTAACATTTTGAGCTTAATGACCCTTCCTCAGAACAGAGCCGCCCACTTACTTTCTCCCTTGTCAGTATCCAAGGGCCCAAACACACCTTCCAGGTGAAGCAGTGCTTTATCTGCGCCTTACACAATCTAGTCTACAGCATTCACTGCTCACAATGTGATCTCCTCTACATGGGGGAAACAAAGCCTAGACTGGGTGACTGCTTCGCATACACCTACGTTCTGTGAAAACTAAAGACCCTGAGCTTCCGGGGGTGTACCACTTCAACATACTACTGTGTTCCCTGGCCAACATCTCCGTCTCGGGCGAGTTGCAGTGCTCCGGTAAAGCGCAGTGCAAGGTGGAAGAACAGCATTTCATTTTCTTCTTGGGAACTCTACAGCCTTCTGTACTCAACATTGAGTTCAACGACTTCAGGGCTTGAGGCACCTTCACATATCCTTACACCAACACACACACACCAGGACGTGTTATCACAGTCTGCTATTATGGACCATCCATTCATGCCACTGAACAATCCCCACTAACAGCTATTCATTCTCCCAGGCTGATCATTATCTACTCCTTTGTCTGTCCAATTGTTCTTTTCGCTCTTTGGACTGTATCTCCACCTATTGTTTTATCCTTACCTTCCCCACTCTATTTTCTGCAATAAAAGCCAACGTTTTCCTAGCAACCATCAGTTCTGAGGAAGGGTCACTGATGCCAGAATGATTTCTCTCCACAGATGCTGTCAGGCCTGCTGAGCCTTTCCAGCAATTTCTGCTTTTGTTTGTGTTGGAATTGAAGAAGTCTCCTTCTTTGAGGACCTGCAGCGCATAGAGTCTGAGCCAAGAGGTTCGGGTTCAAGCGCAGAGGTGCTCCAGAGGTGTGCCGTAACATCTCTGAATGGGGTTGATGAACATTTCTCAGCCTCTATCTTAAGCGATGCTGTGGTTTGGGCAGATATCCCACTGATGTGCTGATGAACTCTTGGGCAACATTCAACAAAAGGGCGGCACAAGTTGGCAAATCTGGCCAAATGGGCTGTCTCCTTCTGTGATTCAAGGTTGTGACTTCACACAGTCTGCATGGTTCAGGTCAAGGGCTGCAATGGAATAGTCTCTCTTCCCCTTGAAGCACACAGCTGCTGCAAAGCAAGGGGTTAATGAAAGGGAAAAACATCCCAGATCACTCTGCAGCCAATCCTACTGAAGTGTGGTCACATCTGCGATGGACCAGCCTGTTCCCAGGCAAGATTCCCGCAAACAGCAATGCATTGGTGACCAGATCATTGGTATTTGGGTATTTGTTTCCTCATTATTCCACTGGACAGGACTGCGTTACATTTGTGACTATGCATGTACACATAAAGATTCATCTTATGAATAAAGGGGAGGCAATGGCCTAGTGGTATTATCACGGGTGTGTTAACCCAGAGACCCAGATAACGTTCTGGGGACTGGGGTTCAAATCCCGCAACAACAGATGGTGGAATTTGACTTCAATAAGTATCTGGAATTTAAAAATCTTATGATGACCATGAATCAATTGTCAGGAAAAACCCATCTGGTTCACTAATGTCCTTCAGGGAAGGGAAACTGCCATACTCACCTGGTCTGGCCTACATGTGACTCCAAACCCACAGTATTATAGTTAACTCTTAACTGCCCTCTGGGCAATTAGGGTTAGACAATAAATGCTGCCTAACCAGTGACACCCTCATCCCATGAAGGAATTTTAAAAAAGTATATTTTTTGAAATAAAATAAAGGAGGTTCTCCAAGGAGTCAAACTCTGATGATTGTTTGTTTCTACATATACAACTGTAAAGAACCAAGCAGCATTTGTGACCAGATATGTACAAAGACACTTTTGAAATAAAGGTTTTTGAGTGAGAATCAATATTTGGCAAAAGGAGATCCTTCAGTTGTTCTTCAAGGTGGTGGGATGTTTCCTGCCCAGCTGACAAAGCAGATAGAGCCTTAATTCAGTGTGCTGCCCTACCAGGGCTGTGCTCCCATCAGGTCTGCACTGATTCACACAGCTTTTGTGCTCAAGACCTTGGAGTGAGCCTCCAACCCACAACCTCCTGACTCAGAGGCACAGCAGGAACAGTCAACAGTCATGCAGACGGAGGAGTCTGCTCAAAATGTTTCCCATTCCACTGATCTCATGGTTAACCTACCCACCCCAGCCCAACAGCTCATCCATTTGTCTTCAAAAGAAACAAGGAAGGCTTGCATTTACATAGCACCTGAGGGATGTTGCAAGTTGACTTGCGGCCGATGGAGTGCTTTTGAGGTGCACTCACTTGTAATGCTGCAACTGTGCCAATTCATATTAGGAAAATCCCTTCTTTATTTCTCTTGCCAATTTCTCATTTGCTGTTTCAAAGAGTGGCTCTCACTGTGTGAAGTTGAGATATTGGCCGTGGTCTAGTTCCTGACCCAAGTGGCCATACATCAAGGGTTGGCTGAGGCAATAGATGAGCGGACCACAACTGATCCTGACCTCACTCCATGCCCAGACTACACTGTGTAGTGATAATGACTGGCAAGTTCTTAAACGTGTGTGTGTGTGTGTGAGTGTGTGTGTGTGTGTAATGCTGCTGCCCTTGAATAAAATCCACGCTGACAGGGGTCTTCATGTACATCTGATATCACTGCTCACTTGCACAGCCAGAAATGCTCTTGGCCATTACGTTTAACTGCAGATTTTTTTTTCTCTCTTTCAAATTAATGCAACACGAGTGTTAAAACGCTAACTTTTCTGTCTGGATATTTCCTCAGAGCTGCTGTTCTAATGAACCTTGTGCCACTCTCCCCAGCATGCAAAATATTCTGTGCTGTGATTCTCATTAGATCTCATTAGTATGTACAAGCAAATGCACAAATCCTTCAGCCTAGGTCTTTTGGACATGTTAGCCAACCTTTCTGCACAGGAACTAATTGCAGAAATTTCATTTGCTGTTCTTTTACAAAAAAATTCAAAAGCTCCATTCTGAACATGGGCATCGGTTGAAGCTCAGGGCACAGTTGGGAATCAGATTTTCCCCAGTTCTGGAATGTTTCAAATCAAATACCTCATTTGTATCATTGCAAATGTATCAGTAGTGTCTTTCACTGTCAGTGCTTTAGGTTTTACATTAAAATACATTCCTTGGCATATTTAAGAGTGGCAAACTACTGTGGTTTAATATCCCTGAAAATGGGTTAACCACTGAAGATAAACATTTTGAACCAGTGTGTCAGAATTCACCACTGGTCAGGAACCTGAATTTTAGATTAATTAAAATGACAATTTAAAACCATACAAGACCAGAGACTAGTTTCAATGGTATCTGATAGTAAATTTCTCTGTCAACTGAGTATTAAAAGGGACTGGTGGTTGCACTTGTCTGCATAAAACACCATTAGCAGATGCTTGCAATGGTGATCAATATGGACTGGGAGTTGACCATTCTGTCAGCAGCCATTAGATCACATAATCTCAGTATAGTGAGGTGTAATTAGTGCTTGCAGGTGTTTGATCCTTGGTGCTGATTTGCCGAAATGGCAAAACCTCTACCCAACCAACTATCGCTAAGTGTCCTCCAAGAACCTTGATGGATTGTTCACTCTTCACACAAGTCAATATTGGCATTGGAAGACATCGCGGCCCAGGGCCAATCCTGTTGTCAAAGGCGCTGACCCTGTCAAGGGATCAAGAATGGCAAGCTGTTCCACTCTGTTTCCTCTCTCAAAGGCTGCAAGGTCAAAGGTGCTGAATAGCTAGTCAAACCTGGGAGTATCTGACCTCTTAGACAACAAAATGTGAGGCTGGATGAACACAGCAGGCCAAGCAGCATCTCAGGAGCACAAAAGCTGATGTTTCGGGCCTAGACCCTTCATCAGAGAGGGGGATGGGGTGAGGGTTCTGGAATAAATAGGGAGAGAGGGGGAGGCGGACCGAAGATGGAGAGAAAAGAAGATAGGTGGAGAGAGTATAGGTGGGGAGGTAGGGAGGGGATAGGCCAGTCCAGGGAAGACGGACAGGTCAAGGAGGTGGGATGAGGTTAGTAGGTAGCTGGGGGTGCGGCTTGGGGCGGGAGGAAGGGATGGGTGAGAGGAAGAACCAGTTAGGGAGGCGGAGACAGGTTGGACTGGTTTTGGGAATGCAGTGGGTGGAGGGGAAGAGCTGGGCAGGTTGTGTAGTGCAGTGGGGGGAGGGGGAGAACTGGGCTGGTTTAGGGATGCAGTTGGGGAAGGGGAGATTTTGAAACTGGTGAAGTCCACATTGATACCATTAGGCTGCAGGGTTCCCAGGCGGAATATGAGTTGCTGTTCCTGCAACCTTCGGGTGGCATCATTGTGGCACTGCAGGAGGCCCATGATGGACATGTCATCTAAAGAATGGGAGGGTGAGTGGATATGGTTTGCGACTGGGAGGTGCAGTAGTTTGTTGCGAACTGAGCGGAGGTGTTCTGCAAAGCGGTCTCCAAGCCTCCGCTTGGTTTCCCCAATGTAGAGGAAGCCACACCGGGTACAGTGGATGCAATATACCACATTGGCAGATGTGCAGGTGAACCTCTGCTTAATGTGGAAAGTCGTCTTGGGGCCTGGGATAGGGGTGAGGGGGGAGGTGTGGGGGCAAGTGTAGCATTTCCTGCGGTTGCAGGGGAAGGTGCCGGGTGCGGTGGGGTTGGAGGGCAGTGTGGAGCGAACAAGGGAGTCACGGAGAGAGTGGTCTCTCCGGAAAGCAGACAGGGGTGGGGATGGAAAAATGTCTTGGGTGGTGGGGTCGGATTGTAGATGGCGGAGTGTCGGAGTGTATGAGTGTCTCATCCCACCTCCTTGACCTGTCCATCTTCCCTGGACTGACCTATCCCCTCCCTACCTCCCCAGCTAGACTCTCTCCACCTATCTTCTTTACTCTCCATCTTCGGTCCGCCTCCCCCTCTCTCCCTATTTATTCCAGAACCCTCACCCCATCCCCCTCTCTGATGAAGGGTCTAGGCCCGAAAGGTCAGCTTTTGTGCTCCTGAGATGCTGCTTGGCCTGCTGTGTTCATTCAGCCTCACATTTTGTTGTCTTGGATTTTCCAGCATCTGCAGTTCCCATTATCTCAGTATCTGCCCTCTTGTTTAGTTACAATCTGGGCAATAACCTTTACCTATGAGAGACAATGAGGAAGGAAAGTCTTTCTTACTTTCTGACTCAGTTCCATGGGTTAATCAAGTGATAGAAAGGTACACCCTATCATCTGGCACAGATGGATTCAAGTCTTTTGGTTCACCAGTTACAAGTGAATTGCAGCATGATTCTGAGCACAGAACAGACAAAGGCATTTGTTAAAGAAACAGGACAACATTGAGCTTTGGCATTGATCTGTGTTGTTATTGAAGACAGTCCACACCCAAATTAGGGACCATCAATAAACCTTTACTAATCATGACTATATTGAACAGATGGTAAAAAAAGGACATTCCTGCAACCATGGAGACTTGTATCCTACTTCTCTGAGGCCTGTTGATGTTATGTCATGGCTCCTTCCAGTTACAGATTCAGAGAGTTATACAGCACAGAAACAGACCCTTCGGCTCAACTTGTCTATGTCGACCAGATATCCTAAATTAATCCAGTCTCATTTTCCAGCATTTGGCCCATGTCCCTCTAAACCCTTCCAATTCATGTACTCATCCATTTAAATGTTGTTATTATTCCAGTCTAACCCACAATCTCTAGCAGTTCATTGCATACAAGCCCCACCCTCTGTGTGGAAAAAGTTGTTCCTCGGGTCCTTTTTACATCTTTCCCCTCTCTGTTTGAGAACCCATGAGAGCAGAAAAACGTGGGATGGAGTCCATGGGAGCTGGGCTCCACAGAGCGTGAAGTCTTTGCACAAATCACCTCTAACATCCTCAATAGTTTGTGCTGGCAAGAGCACAAGGTCAGGGAAGACCTCATGTCTTACACCTCACTTCTCCTTGCATCGCTCTATTCCCTGTCAGGTCTCATGATCATTTCACATGGTCCAATGTCGAGATAAAATTTGCCTTTCTGATTCGGTTCCTGATGGCATTCATCAAAACGATTGTCCTCCAATCCAGGTGAAACGCACTCACGCCTGACAAGTGTCACATTTACACAATAAAAACCAAAATAACTGCAGATGCTGTAAATCAGGAACAAAAACAAAGTTGCAGAGAAAGCTCAGCAGGTCTGGCAGCATCTGTGAAGGCAAAAACAGAGTTAACATTTCAGGTCCGGAGACTCTTCCTCGGACCCAAGTCCAGCTCAGGGATTTGAATATGTCTTTCACGGATAATGTTTCCAACCAATTCAAAGCAATGTAATTCCAATCATTGTTCTTTCTGTTGCCTATTGCCAAGATGGAACATAATTAAACAGCAGCTGAAAATAGTCAGCCTTTTGATAAATCCAACTCAGTTAAGTGATGAACAATCTGCAGTGCACGTACAAGGTCGACTCAGTTACAACTTTCCTTGCGCTTTTCAAACCTTCATTTTCACACTTAGATTTCACTGTGCTCGCCTCTTTATAATTCAGTAACAATACAGTGACATTTTATAATGGCTTGAATTTGAACCTCAGTCAGTGAGATCACACAACAAATCACAAGCCTATTGTACAGCCCAGTCAATGAGTTGGAATTGGACTTCAGATCTATTTGTTTCCTTCTGTACAGGTTAGGTATTAAATGAGGGAGTTGTACCAACTTAAAAAAACAGTGATCAGCATGCATCAGCAGATATTAAATCCACCATTTCTTCCATGTTAATCATAAATCACGACAGAAACAAAGCATATGGTTCTAAAAAGGACTACCAGTACAACATTTTTGCGAAGCTTCAGGCTTTGCAAAATCTTAAGGAGCAAGTTGATGGGCTTATTCACAATCCCTTGAGGTTTCAGACTGTTAGCTCAAGGTGACACAAGGCATCGATAAGAAGCTCAGAATTTAAAACCTGAGACACAGACAAGGGAGGAAGGTGAGCAATGAGCTCCACAGGCATCTCAACAGGAAAACCATGAACTGAAACATGTGAAGGAAAAAGACTTGCATATTGGCAGATTTTTAGCATGTCAAACTTAGCACTGTATGGTCATATAAAACTGGGACATATTTTAATGCTTTTGTGACATATAAATCTGGGACATGTGTTAACGCACTTGTGACAGATAATGGAGACTCATGTCTCGACCACCAAAAGTGCATTGTCATATTCCCAGCTGGTGATGATACTGGACAAGTCAGAAAACCAGATGGTAACCTGGCCTGACACATCATATTTTTATTTCTTTAACATGCTGGTTAGTTACTGAAACATATTCGCATGAGGCTGACAATGTTAATTAAAAAGACAGTCTAAGTTATGCTACATACATATGTTGCAGTTGCATAGATTTTGACGTGAAACAGCAAAACAGTATGAACCTATTTCCCAATGTTATCCTTTTACACAATTCCCTTCCTTGAATTCACGAGCCATAGAGTCATATAGCATGGAAACAGGCCCCTCGGTCCAACACATCCATGCCGACGAGACATCCTAAATTTGACTTATATGGAGAAAATGAGAAAATGTCACAATTCCATTTTGGATCCATTTGTGTGACCCTTTTACAATCATGATAGCATGAACTTGCTTGGTTATGGTTACTTTAAGACTATTTTAACAAGCTCTTGAAAGCTCCACAGACTCAAAACTGCTTCTGCTGAAGTGACTGGTTCCCCTGAATTGAAACTATGTTCTCCTGCTCTGATGTTAAAAACAAACCAATGCCCTGATCTGTTCACTCTGGTTGTCATTAGCACAGCAGTGCAAACATTTCATCTATTAACACCACAGATGTCTGCTGGGCAGCTGACTGAAGTCATATGCATTATTAGAAATAATGTACTCAGGTCACTATCCAGTTCATTTTCTAACCTTCCTTAAAAGAAAACATCTTCACAGTACTGATCAAAATCCATCTGCCTCACCTCTTAAAATAATTTTGACACATTTTTAAACAAGCAGTTTAACAAGATATTGCTATGTTATACACAATTACCATAACAGTAAGATACCAAAATGAATGGTAGGATGACTGACCAGCAAATTTGTTTTATGTTGGAATTGGTAGAGGTCAGGCTGTTGGCAAAATTTGCAAAGAGAATGGCTTGCCCTTCCATAATGACCACATAAAGAAACAGACGGTGGCTCATCTCATCTGATCTGAAGGAGAGTGTTTTCCCCTATGCCATCTCAAGCATAGAGACTCTTAGTGATATACAGCATGGAAACAGACCCTTTGGTCCAACTCATCAATGCTGACTAGATATCCTCAGTTAATCTCATCACACTTGCCCTCATTTGGCCCATATCCCTCAAAACCTTTCCTACACATATACTCATCCAGATGCCTTTAAACTGCTGTAATTTTACCAGCCTCCACCATTTTCTCTGGCAGGTCATTCCATACCCGCACCTCCCTCTGCGTAAAAAAGTTCTCCCATTGGTCTCTTTTCAACCTTTCCCCTCTCACCTTAAACCTACGCCCTCTCGTTTTGGATTCCCCTAACCTGGGGCAAAGGCTATTCACTTTATCCATGCCCCTCATGATTTTATAGACCCCTGTGAGCATACCCCTCAGCCTCCAATGTTCCAGTGAAAATAGCCCCACTCTATTCAGCTTCTCCCTATAGTTCAAATGCTGCAACCCGGGATACATCGTTGTAAAACTTTTCCGAACCCTTTCAAGTTCTGCAACATCTTTCCTACAGCAGGGAGACAAGAATTCCAAAAGTGGCCTAACTAATGTCCTGTACAGCCACGACATGACATCCCAACCCCTACACTCAGTACACTGACCAAGAGGCAAGTGTATCAAACACCTTCTTCACTATCCTATCTGTGACTCCACTTTCAAGGAACAATAAACCTGCACCCCAAGGTCTCTTTGGTCGACATCTGGAGAACAACACTTTGGCTAAGAGAGAAGCTGACTGTCAATCTTCCAAGCTCACAACTTTCCCTTTGGCACGATGAACCCCACGAGACAAATGGACTAAAGTTTGTTCGACTCGAGGCACGGTTCACAGTTAAGCTCTGCAGTTGATTGAAGGTGCAGAAGAGAAGTGGAATCCACTGCCTGAACAAAAAGCCAAGGATTTATATTATTTTAAAGTCAATGGCTGGTTTCCAGTGACCTCAATGGACATACTGGAGAAACCCAGCCCACAACATTAATTCGAATTTACAGTCAATAAATTTTCATTTCAACTTTAGCCATCTGTGTACATGTATGGATTAGTAAAATTGGAAGAAGAGATAGAGACAGCAGTAAGTAAAACAGACAGTATCCTTGGCCTTATTCATAGGAGCATACAGTACAAGTGCAAGGTAAGCTCTCGGGAAATTTAAAGTCGAGATTTCAAGTGATCTATAAATGAAACAAAAGCAATGTGAGAAAAAATACCTTTTCACGCAGTGAGTAGTTACGGCCTGGAATGCACCACTGAATATGTAGAGGCAGGTTCAACTGAAGCATTCGGGAGTGTTTTAGATGATTATTTGGGTAAAAATAATATGCAGGGCTATGGGGAGAAAAAGGGGGAGATTTGCACTAGATAACAAAGCTCCTTTAACGAGTGGTGCACTTGTTACACAACTGTAACACTTATGTGATTCTGTCAATTCTCACATGTAAGCTGCCTGCACATTCAAGGGGGTGACTCACTATATCTAAATATATGAAAGACGTAACACTAACGGTATGCCCGAGGAGTCGCTGGGGCAAATTTCAACACTGGCAACACACAAACAAGACGGTCCTTTAAGAATAACCGTTCATTTGTACCAGACGTGAGCGCGGAGAGACGCGCGTTCTTTCAAAACTTTTCACAGAATGATCAGAAAGGATCAGAAAGAGGGCATTTGGCCCATCCTATCTGCACCAGCTCTCTCACCGAACATTATGACTCAATGCTAATTCTCTGCATTTTACGCCTTGTTTGGACACTGGGTGCTTGTGTGAATCCACGTTATCAAACTGCAAGTGTGAAAGTGGTGCATAGATCTCTTTGACACGGCAATGTTTATTAGCATATGAATTACTTGCATAGGAACATGCAAACATACTAAGTAGGATCGGAAGTGGACCATTGGTTCCCCCTGAATATGTTGTTACCATTAGGGTGGTTCATTTGTTGCGTTGTAAATGCAACATCCTGTTCTTGCTCCAATTAGCTTTTGATTCCCCTGCCCAACAAGAATCGATTTGACTCTGTCTTCAAGATGTTCCACGAATCCATCTCCACTGCCTTCTGCAGCCAACTTTCGAAGCTGAACAGTCTCCTGAGGGGAAATAACAATTCCCCTATCTCTGTTCAAAATGGTGCAAACCCCCAACCCTCACCCAGTTCTGGGCTGATGCGCAAGAGGAAATATCCTTTCGGGTCTATTTTGTCAAGGCCAATCAGGACCTTATATGCCACAATCAATTGACCTGTCGCTCTTCCAAATTCCAGTGGAAACAGTCTCAGTCTGTTCTCAAAGAACAAATTGCTCATTCTATCAATCCTGTAAACCTCCTCCGAACCGCGTTTAAACTCACCTTAAAGAAGGCGACCAAAACTGATTCAAGAACAGCCTCTTCCCCGCTTGGGAAGTGGACCTCTCAAATTTTACATATGAAGTGGATCTTGCTCTCTCTGGCAGCCGTAAAATTGTATTCCTCGCTCTGTTCCATTAGCCAAATGTACTTTGTATGGTATGATCGGCCTGTACTGCATGCAAAACAAAATTCTTCACTGTACGTACAATAATAAATCAAATCAAATCACACAGTTTTGTGACCAGGGTTATAACTGAGGCATAGCATCCTTTACTTTTATTTTCAACTCCTCTTGGAATAAAAGAGAGAACTTCCAATAACCTCATGCAAGTGCATGCTAACGTTTTGTACCTCGTGCACCAGAACGCCTGAACCCCACTGCAGCTCACAATTCTGCCCTCATTCTTCGTTTAAGTAGCGCTCTGGTTATTTTTATTCTTCCTGCCAGACGTTTGCCCTTTCACTCAACTTATCCCCTATCTGTCTGCAATTTCCTTGTGTCTGCTTCACAACACGCTTTCCTAACTGTTCTGTTGTTGTCTCTGAACTTAGATGCCACGCCTTTGCACCCCTTCCTGAGGTCATTGATAAACTGTCCAAGGTTCGGGCCGAATGATGCGGGACATCCAAATCACGTCATGTTCCAATTATGCATACTTTATCTTTTCTACCAGACAGTCAAACTCCTCTTCATGCGTTATGCCAACGCATTATTTTCTGCGTTATTTTCTGCAATAACCCTTGATGTGACACCTTCTCAAAAGTCTTTTGGAAATCGTTTACAGTATTATTTTATTCACAGCATGCATCACTCTTTCAAAGAGCTTGAACAAACTGGTTAAACATCATTTTCCTTTGATGAAACCATGCCGAGTGTCGTGAGGACCTTGAACTTTGTGTTTAAGTATCCACTTTAATGCCCTTAATGATCAGTTCTAACACCTTCCCCCATGACAAATCTTAATGTACTTGGCCTACAGTTTCCAGTTTTCTCATTCCTTTCATTTTAAACATAGGGATTATGTCTACCACTGGAATCGTTCCTGAATCAAGGAAAACTTGTAAAGTTAATCCCAAAGAATCTACAAGCACACAAGCCACTTTTTTAAGATCTGACAGTGAAGGGTCCATCTGGATTTGTCAATCCACACCTCCATCAATTTGCTCAGAACCATTTCTCTTGTGATTCTCATTTTACTAAATTTCTCACTCCACATCTAGCCCAAGTCACAACAGTTAATGGAATCTTTTACATATTCTCTATCATGAGGGCAGAAGCAACAATATTTGTTCTTTTCAGGCACCACATCCTTACTATCCACAGTCAACTTACTATTTATAATCTTCAGAGATCTAACGCCCAATTAACTTTCTCTTTCTTTTTAAATACCTGTAAAACTTCTTCCTTCCCATTTTTACATTCCTTGCTAGCTTCCTCTTTCACTCACATTCATTCCTCTTGATAATAAAATGTGAGGCTGGATGAACACAGCAGGCCAAGCAGCATCTCAGGAGCACAAAAGCTGACGTTTCGGGCCCAGACCCTTCATCAGAGATGCCCTTTCACTCAACTTATCCCCTATCTGTCTGCAATTTCCTTGTGTCTGCTTCACAACACGCTTTCCTAACTGTTCTGTTGTTGTCTCTGAACTTAGATGCCACGCCTTTGCACCCCTTCCTGAGGTCATTGATAAACTGTCCAAGGTTCGGGCCGAATGATGCGGGACATCCAAATCACGTCATGTTGATGAAGGGTCTAGGCCCGAAACATCAGCTTTTGTGCTCCTGAGATGCTGCTTGGCCTGCTGTGTTCATCCAGCCTCACATTTTATTATCTTGGAATTCTCCAGCATCTGCAGTTCCCATTATCTCTAATACCATTCCTCTTGATGAATGTTTTAGTCATTGTCTGCTATTCATTATATTCTGACCAAATGGCTGAACTGCTACTCATCTTTGCACACTTACATGAAATTTCGTGACGTCCGATGTTTTCCAGAAATTCTTTAATTAATCACAGATGCTTGATCCGCACTTGAGAATTTTCCTTTCTCATGGTAACATACTTAAGCTGAGTATTCTGAAATACCCCATTAATTGTCTGCTATTATATCAGGTCTGATCTATCCTTCACCCAATTTGATCATTGACTTCTGCTCATTCAGTTTTAATGTCCTCATAGTTGCCCTTATTTAGATTTTAAACACTAGTCTCAGATCCAATCTTGTCACTTGCAAACTATACGCAGAATACAAGCTAGGGTTGCCCTAGCTCTGAAGTAATTAATTAATCGATCCTGTCCCATTAAGTGCAATGCCCAAAAGGTTTGGCATTATGTATCGGGAAAATTCAGCAAAAGACATAGCAGTAGAATGGGACAACATTTGTGTTGCATGAGATTCACAGATAGCTGATTGGTCGAGGCATCATTAACGACATCAAAATGGGTGAAAAAGATGACAGTCATTTAAAATAACATGAACTCATGTTTAATCAGAATGATCTGGTCATCCTTTCAGACACGACTATTGTTAAAATCTAAGATTCTTCCCTTCCCTTCTAAGAGATGGTTTCTGTGCCAAATGAACAGCTCCTGCTATTTTGACAGCAAAACAGTGACTCCAAACATAGAACATAGTTAGAACATAGAAAAGTACAGCACAGTTCAGGCCCTTCGGCCCACGATGTTGTGCCGTGGAATAATCCTAATCTTAAAATAAAATAACCTAACCTACATTCCCCTCAATTCACTGCTGCCCAAGTGCATGTCCAGCAGTCGCTTAAATGTCACTAATGACTCCGCTTCCATGACTACCACTGGTAAACTATTCCATGCGCTCACAATCTCTGGGTGAAGAACCTCCCTCTGATGTCTCCTCTATACCTTCCTCCTAACACCATAAAACTATGACCCCTCGTGGCAGTCAATCCTGCCCTGGGGCTATTGACTCTATCCATGCCTCTCATTACCTTGTACACCTCATCAGGTCACCTCTCTTCCTCCTTCTCTCCAGAGAAAAAAGTCCGAGCTCAGTCAACCTCTCCTCGTAAGACAAGCCCTCCAGTCCAGGCAGCATCCTGGTAAACCTCCTTTGCACCCTCTCCAAAGCCTCCACATCTTTCCTATAATAGGGCAACCAGAACTGGACACAATATTCCAAGTGTGGTCTCACCAGGGTTTTGTACAGCTGCAGCATAACCTCGCGGCTTTTAAACTTGATCCCCCTGTTAATGAAAGCCAAAATACCATATGCTTTCTTAACAACCTTATCCACCTGGGTGGCAACTTTGAGGGAGCTATGCACTTGAACGCCAAGATCCCGCTGTTCCTCCACACTGCCGAGAGTCCTGCCTTTAATCCTATATTCAGCATTTAAATTCAACCTTCCAAAATGTATCACTTCGCATTTATCCAGGTTGAACTCCATCTGCCATTTCTCAGCCCAGCTCTGCATTCTGTCAATGTCTCGCTGAAGCCTGCAATAGCCCTCGATACTGTCAACGGCACCTCCAACCTTTGTGTCATCAGCAAACATACTAACCCACCCCTCAACCTCCTCATCCAAGTCATTTATAAAAACTACAAAGAGCAGAGGCCCAAGAACAGAGCCCTGCGGGACACCACTCAGCACTGACCTCCAGACAGAATACTTACCATCTACAACCACTCTCTGCCTCCTGTCAGCCAACCAATTCTGAATCCAGACAGCCAAATCACCCTGTATTCCATACCTCCTGACTTTATGAATGAGCCTGCCGTGGGGAACCTTATCAAATTCCTTGCCGAAGTCCATGTACACCACATCCACTGCTCGACCCTCGTCAACCTGTCTCGTGACTTCCTCAAAGAACTCAGTAAGATTTGTAAGGCATGACCTGCCCCTCACAAAGCCATGCTGACTCCCTTTAATCATGCTATGCTTTTCCAAATAGTCATAAATCCTATCCCTCAGAATTCTTTCCAAAACCTTGCTGACCACAGACGTAAGACTGACTGGTCTGTAATTTCCAGGGATTTCCCTATTCCCGTTCTTGATAAGAGGAACAACATTTGCCTCCCTCCCCTCTTCTGGTACGACTCCCGTGGAGAGTGAGGAAGCAAAGATCTTCGCCAGCGGCTTAGCAACCTACCTTCTCGCTTCCCGGAGCAACCTAGGTTAAATCTGGTCTGGCCCTGGGGACCTATCAATCTTAATGTTTGCCAAAATTTCCAGCACATCAACTTCCTCAATCTCGATTTGTTCAAGCCTGTTTTCCTGCTCCTCAAAGTTCTCATTCACAACAAGGTCCCTTTCCTTAGTGAAAACCGAAGCAAAAAACTCATTTAGGGCTTCCCCTATCTGCTCAGACTCCACGTACAAATTCCTAAGCTATCCCTGATCGGCTCTACCTTCTCCCTGCTCATTCTCTTATTCCTCACGTATGAGTAAACTATCCAGCATATATCTCAACTCTGGGAGGAGGTAATGTATCACACACACAAGTGGTTATCTTTGCTTGAGAGATGGTGATGGCTGCTTTCCAGCCAATTTCAGGATTATCATGGCTCTGTCAGGTAAAGTCACCGTCATCCCAGAGCACTGCACTCTCATTTGAGCAAGTGAGAGAGGCACCTGATGTGGGGTTAATCTGATGGTCATCATGTCTCAGGTCAGGAGCAAGGTTGAGAAAGCAGGACCTTCAAAGTAATCTCATCTGCTGATGGAAATGAGTCAACACTGCTGGCAACACTGTGCATCACAAACCAGCCATTCAAGCTAACCAGTGCTAGCTATACATTTGGATGGTGTCAGAATCCTAACATCTGTATTTTCAAAGTGTAGGAAACAAAGCAACTGCACGTTTTGACAATCTCATGACAATAATGACAACAATCTGAACACTGTAGGGATCATGACATCGCATCTGCCTGGAAGAAAATGTTAAATTTTTCTGTATTCTTGCAGGATTTATTTTTGTATCCCTGTGTCATTTTCACAGGTAGAGATAATAAGATAAACAGAAATAATGGGAACTGCAGATGCTGGAGAATCCAAGATAATAAAATTTGAGGCTGGATGAACACAGCAGGCCAAGACCCTTCTGATGAAGGGTCTAGGCCCAAAACGTCAGCTTTTGTGCTGCTAAGATGCTGCTTGGCCTGCTGTGTTCATCCAGCCTCACATTTTATTATCATAAGATAAACAGAAACCAACTTTCCTGGACACATCATCTGCAGTTCCAGAAAATAATAGAGGTGGGTTTAGCTATGGGCTGGCTCGTGCAGCAGACCCGAGGACACCAAAGTCAGGTCAAACAAAGGCAATATTTCGAGAAGGTGAGATAACTGGGAGGAGGATTTTATTGTGACCACCTGTTTCACAACTATATTCAAACAACTCATCACTTCCAGTGGGTAGGTGTAACTTCTAGTGTGGTAGGGAAATTCAAGTATCAGTTTGATGACAACTCCATGCCAGGCTTGCTGATTGCACCTGAAACATGACATATGCTCTGATTGACTGGAGAGAGGGAATCAACGTATATGCCGATGGAACACAGCAGACTTGCAGATGTGAGGGAGGAAGAAAGAATGAAGCAATATTCCTGAGATATTCCAAGAGGCTGTGTCGTAGGAACGCGAAAGCAGCAGGTAGCAAAATATTGTATGCTTAGAAAAACACTTGCGGATTGCAGTAGCTGTATTCAGTGTCAGTCAATCACTGAGGGTTGTGCGCATCACTAGTTGCCTCTCTCACTTGCTCAGTGAGAGTCCTGGCTGACAGATATAAACAGGAGTCGAAGCGATTCTCCTCACTCTAGGGAATGGCTCTGAGCCGAGATGGAAAAAAATGACCAGGAGATTCAGAAGGTCCTCTCGGTCTAGGGATTGGCTCTGACCAAACCAGTCAGAGTGAATGTGTTGTGCACATGTAAATAAAAGGTGGCATGGTGATGGGATAGCTGCCTCCTTGGAGTTATTTCAAGATCCCATGGAATTATTTGAAGGAATTAGTTCAACTAAGTCACGAACGGTGCTAGGAAAATGTAAAGTATTCCGATTCTTGTTCAATTATTCACTCTGGAATTCACCACCATGACCAACGAGCATACTCCAGTCAATGAATTAGCAGCCTGGTGCATTTGTCTCCACTACCTCTGGGGAACTTTAAATCTTCAATGGAATTACTGCTCCCAATAAGAATTAAAAAAGAATTTCCAATTTGCCCTTGCAGTTCATTTCCTGACACAACTTAATTGAAGGCTGTTTTTTAATCAGTGCATTACACACAGTGAAATAACAGCAGGCAGCGTACGGATTGATGGTGTGAATTGGGGATGCTTTAAAAGACAGCCTAAAGGTTTGATTGTCTTCAGAACCAGTGGAATTTGCATTAATGCAGTGCTTACAGCAGCAAAAAAAATCTCAAACCTTATCCATGGAAGTGAATGCAGTATTTAGTACCAGTCTGCAGAAGGAGACAGACAATGGGGTTGCGGGGGTGAATTTGTTGGCGGAGTTGGGGGGGGTTGTTCTTGCAAAATTATTTCTTCAGGTTGGGGAATGTAAAGCGTGCAGTGCGTGGGAGAGTATGGGAATAGTCTCAGAATTATGGGTTGAGGATTGGTGAACTACTTCACTTGAAGGGTTTCATATCTGCGGAATTCTGTGCTGAGGGACACACGAAAGCTTCAGGCAGCTGCAGCTAAAGTACAGCAGGGAGAATCCATTGTCTAAAATCTTTCTGCCAAGGTACAAGAGTCCATTCAGTTATCGATGCCGCAGTTGCATGTAAGTAGTTCCTAGAGCCTAGCATAATTAGAAATGCCTTTAGATGAGTGGTAACTGCGGAGAAAGTCAAAAGCTGTGTGGAGTCACACAGCACAGAAATAGACCCTCCAGTCCAAGCTGACCATAATCCCAAGCTAAACAAGTTCCACCTGCTTGCTCCTGGCTCATATCCCTCCAAACCTTTCCAATTTGGATACTTATCTAAGTGCTTTTTAAATGTTGTAATTGTGCCCTCTTCCATCACCTCCTCAGGAGGCTCATTCCACACGTGGCCCACCCTCTGTGGAAAAGAAGTTGCCCCTCATGTCTTTTTCAAGTCTCTCTCCTCTCACCTGATCACCCCTGCTCTTGAAATCCCCCACCCCGGGGAAAAGACGTCCTAACATTCACCCTATCATTCCCCTCATGATTTTCTAAACTCTACAAGGTCACCTCTCAACTTCCTATGCTCCAGTGAAAAACGTCCCAGTCTATCCAGCATTTCTTAAAAACCCAGCAACATTGTGATGAATCACTTCTGAACCCTCTCCAGCTTAGTCATATCCTTCTTATAACTGGGTGACCAGAACTGGACACAGAATTCCAGAAGAGGCCTCAACAGCTGCTCTAGTAGCATCTCAGGAGCACAAAAGCTGACGTTTCGGGCCTAAACGTCAGCTTTTGTGCTCCTGAGATGCTGCTGGGCCTGCTGTGTTCATCCAGCCTCACATTTCATTATCTTGGATTCTCCAGCATCTGCAGTTCCCATTATCAGCTGCTCTAGTAACTGTGTTTGTGCATAAAAATTTTCCTTTTTCATGAATAAAGTGCTTTTTTCCAGAAATAAAACCAATCTGTGGAATACCCTACCTCAGAGGCTAGTGGATGTTCACCCTCATTGAATATATTTCAGGTCAGGACAGAGACTGTTTTGATCTCTTGGGGAACAGAGCGAGGGAAATGAGGCGTAGGCAGCAAAGAGACGTGGAAGTTTGGCCTGAACCATGCCAAGTAGCACAACAGTACCAACGGGGCTGAATGGCCCACTCCTGCTCCTCTCTCTCATCTTTTTGAGAGAGGGCAGGCTCATTGAACAACGGCTTCACCAAAGAGATTAATCTTAAGGAGGGTTAAAAGAAGCAAGTTGAGTTGGAAGAGGAGAAAGATTGAAGGACAGAATTCCAAAATTCAAGCAGCTGACAGCAGAGCCGCCAATGGTGCCGCAATTAAATTGAGGAGAGAGACATAGGGGTAGAAAATTAGAGCAGCCATTCAGCCCTTCAAGTCTGCTCTACCTTTTGATACGATCATGGCTGATCATCCAAATCAATATCATGTTCCCTTTCCTTCCCCCACCAACCCTTTGATCCCTGTAACCCGAAAAACTGCATCTCCCATTTTACTTCCTTTTTTGTTCCATTTGAGATTCTCAAGTGCTCAGAATTTGAAGAACACTGATACCTTGAAGGGTTGTGGGGAGATATTCAGAAAAGTGAGATCATGGGGGATGGAGGTCTTTGGACACTAGATGACTTTTTTAAAAAATGTTTGCGGCACTGCTGGACAAGAACCCAAAGCACATCAACATGTCAAAGGCTGAGGGGCGAACATCTCAGACATGAGTCTTCCTGAACTCAAATTTACAGAAGGTGCAAAAGATGGGGAGTGATGGAATAACCTCATCTCAAATGAGCAAAAGGACAAAGGAGGGTTTTGGCAACACAACTGTTGTATGTGGGACTAAAAGGGTCAATTCTGACACTACTCACACCAAGCACTTTGATAACGTGACACAAAATGTGGGCAGAACACCTCAGAATCACAAGCGAGTGAGACTTTGCTTGATTCAGAGATAGTAGGAACTGCCGATGCTAGAGAATCTGAGATAACAAGGTGTACAGCTGGGTGAATACAGCAGGCCAAGCAGCATCAGAGGAGCAGGAAATCTGATGAAGGGCCATTTCTGAAGATCTGATGCCACCTGGCCTGCTTCGTTCATCCAGCTCTACACCTTGTTATCTGAGACTTTACTTGAGTTCCTCCTCAAAGTCTCTGCAATGATGTCTGTCATGTCAATGCAGCTGGTGGTCAGTTGCTAACATACAATAAGCTGCACCTTGTCAACGACAAAAGGTTCTTCCAGTTGGACAAGGAAGAGGTTTTGTTTTCCACTCCCATTTGAGATCAACCAGTTTCCCAAACTTATAAACGATAATATCAACCTTCATCATGGGTAGCAGCTCACTGCCCAGAGTGAGGAGGCATAACTTGAGCCAGGAAAATATTCTGGGGAGGGAGGGCGGTGGTGAGCGAGATTCTGTTCCTCAACACCATGCCCTTTTTAGTTGTGCTCATTTCTGGGAGCCTTAACCATCATGAAGACACTTGCTTTCCTCTTCAGACTACAAAAGGGCACTTCAGAAACAGAATTATGAATAAATTAACTGAGTGATCTGCATCACAGTGACAAAGTCATCAGATGCAGGCACAAAGATCAAGCTTGCTCTTTCTTTCTTGCAAAGAAAGGAGAGAAATTACAGTCCATCTGTGCCTTTGACAAATTAATCTTCCTATCTACCTGCCAAACAGAAATCTTTTTTCATTATCTGATACTGCAGAGGATAGATATACCATTTATAACTTCGCAGATGAACTCTACAAATGGGGAGGAATCACATTTACATATTGCTTTGTCACATCACTCAGAAACTTGACAAAGGGTTTAAGAAATACTTAAAGAACCAACTCATGCTTGTATGGGTCTTTCATGACCACAAGATGTCCCAAAGAAATTCACAGTCAGCGATCCTTGCTATATTCCATATGTGACAGCCTGCCCAAATGAGATCGACTCATTTTATCCTATTCTGTGTTTTCTGTCTGTTAGTCATTCATCCATGCCTGTGCATTAACTCCTCTATCAAAGGGGACTTCATCAAAAGCTTGCTGACAAATCCAAGCACACTACATGCATCAGCTGTCCTACATCAACTTGGTTTGACTGCTCCAAAAGCTTTTTCTGCTAGTCCTGGAGAAATAGGACAGCCTTCCTCTACACCACTGCGATCTCCCAGTCACTCCAGGTCTGTCAAGCAATGGCTTGATTTTCCCTGAATAGCGACGTATGGAGCAAATAAACAATGCCATGCATGACTGACCAAGTGCATAACAACCTTTTGAATCTAGGACCATGCCAAGAATATCCTGGCAGTGGATAATACTCTAACCTCCCAAGACTGGGAGAATGTGACAAGCCAGGTATAATTTTGACCTTGTGCATGGTTTTCAAATAACCCCACGAAGGCCAATATCCCATCACTAAGTCAGCCTTTACTTGCATGTGTGGAGAGTCCTTCACTCTGGTCCAGCTCCCTCAGAACGACCTCTCAGCGTGAGCAGAATCCCTAAGGCTCCTGTTTCTATCTGTCAGCCAAGGCTCCCTGATTGGACAAGGTGGGCAGCCCCAATCAGGGAACTCAGCTTCTCTGAGGTTCCATCTGCCTCACCTCGTTACAGTCAGGGCAGGGATGATAACACAAGAATACTCACAAAGCCTCGCAGGGAGAAATTCTCTGAAACTCGCCACAAAAGACACTCTGCCAACCTCTGGCCCATTCATTCAGCTGAGGGTGAAGTTGTGTTCCACAAAGATAAGAAGTACAGGCTTAACAGACCAAACCAACACACATTACACTTGTCAAAGGAAAAGGAATGGCAAATACACAAAGGCTGCATTTGCAGATTGCTTCAATTTATCAGATTTTAATTTATTAATTTTGTCAGTCATGACTTGAATATCTAATTCCAAACTTCTCAAAGTGAAATCCTTTACTTCCCAGTTCTTTCATGCCTTGTGGCATACATTTATTTTGTGAAATATTTCAAAAAGGCACAGTGGTGAAATATGAATGCTTGTCCTGTCACTTCACAGGAACTCTCTGGCCTGCTCAATGTATCCAAAGTCCTGAAGTGTTTGATGTGACTCAACTCTCCTGATTGTATTTGGAGTGACCAGTGAGGCAATTACACGACTCAGTACCTCAGCAGCAAGACCATTCTTCTTTTGCTTTGCGGAAGAGGAATAGGGGAGGAGAAAGACCAGGCAAAACCAACCCTCCGTACTTCAATCCAATGAAATCTAATTCCTGGGTCCCGAAGCAGATTCAGACTTAGATTTCACACTTCGGAGATCAACCTATCCACTTGCATGAAGCGTGGCCATTCAGATCAGGGAATCAATGGTGCATTGATGGCAACTCTCAGCCAAGAGCCAATGCCTTGAAAGAGGGTGAGGGGTAGAGGAGCCAAATCTGAACAAAATAATTCTTGGATTCCTGTTTCAGTGACATTTGGACTGATTCATGCAAACAACCAGTTGACTCTCACAGTCATTGTGAACGAGGTCAACGAGCAGGACAAAAATCGCATTTCCAATTGTCGCTTTGTTTCATTGGCAGTCTCTCGTTGATGAGGATGACTCTCTTCCACTCTCAGGGTTGGTCCAGAGATAGCTGTACAATCCAACACGCCTTCCGCAGGCCCTGTTACACTTGGGGAAGAAGGTGGTCACAGGAAAGGGGTGGGTGAGGCATTGGTGTGGCAGCACGCTCCTTTCGCTGATTTTGTCTGGCTTCCGCTTTTTCCCACCAGCAAGTCTCAAAGTACACAAAGCCTTCCTGGATGCTGCTCGTCCACTTTGGGCAGCCTCAGGCTGGTGACGCCCAGGTGTGCGTGTGTGGGAATGCTGCATTTCACCACTGAAGCTTTGAGGGTACCCCTGAAGTGCCTCTTCTGTCCATCTGGGGCTAACCTGCCACTTCAGAGCTCCGAGGAGAGCATTTGCTTGGGGAGTCTCATGTCGGTCACTTGGATGTTATGGCCAGCCCATTCGCAGTCAATCAAGGGTGGTCAGTGCCTTGATCCTGGGGATGTCGGCCTGATCAAGGGACACTGGTGTTGGTGCATCTGTCTTCCCAGCGGATTCATGGGATCTTCTTCAGGCAGCTTTGATGGTACTGCTTCAGCGCCTTGAAGTGCCTGCTGTAGAATTTCATTCGTCACATCTGACCAGGTGATCGAGTAGATCTTGAGCTGGTGATGTCTGTGGATTCTGTCAATCCCGCAAAATCAACCCACTGTTTGACGTTCTGCCTGAAATGCTTTTCTGCCATTCAGTATTCCAGTATCATCTGACTCAATAATCTCAATCAGGCACATTTTTCTGTTAACCAACAGCTATGGGGCCAGGAGTGGACCAAATATTCCAGATAATCAAGAGGTGCTCCTAACCACACAGTAAACCCTGAACAAGCAAAGGTTTAAGGCAACAACATCCCTTAAAAAAATCATGTGCAAACATCAACGCACCTTCTAAAATCAATGGAAAATCACCCGGTAACTAACAGAAACATAATACACATGTATGGTGTACACGTCACTGTTATACTTTATTTACAGTGTAAATACTCAGATATCATGATAGATTAAGCTCGCTGGTTATAAAGCTGCCAGTTAAGACGAAGTTTGCTGTCACCAAAAATCTGAAACTGAGGTTTCTCACACCAAAAATTTATTTGGCACAATATTAGTAGTGAGAAGAGTTTGCAAAATATGACAGCAATTAACAGCTTTCATCTACTAATGATGTCCATCATGAATTGACTCCGTCCAGAAATCCTTGACAATGGTCCTCTATGATCAATGGCCCTTAATATGAAAAATCAGAGTCCAGAGCTGATTTGCACGTCCAAGAGTCTATCCCCAGCAAAACATTCGTTACTCCACAATAAAATGGAAGCCACAACTGGTAAACAGTGGTAAACTGGTTCTGTGTTAGTCAGTGAATGAACTTTTTTCTTTGACTCATACAAAAAACAGAGACATTGCTGGGAGCAGAACTTCCGAAAACGTACTCTACAGTGGAAGGCAATGACAAAAGTCTGCAATTGTCTTTTGGCCGATGAAAATGCAAACTTCAACAGGAAACATTGACATAGCAGTTTTCAGTAGTAAGTGCCAGTAGAATGGTGAGACCAAAGATACTGGCAACAGCTTTATGCACAAGCAGCATATGCCAACACAAAGTTTTTAATCTTACAAGCACTGTCATTTAATAGTTCACAAAATACTGCTACAGTTTTGTTTGCAGATGGCTTTGTGCTTTCACTTCACTAAAATAGCAGTCAAAGGAATGTCATCCAAATGCATTGAGCTGTCATTTCTGAATTTCTCACTTGAAAGGACATAATTAAATCAAACAACTTGTTCTTCCAGTTGGTGTGAACAGGCACAGAACAGACCAGACCCAACCAACTCACACTTGCAAAGCCCAAAATAAAATGTCCAATGTTAGCTGTGATTCTGTGCTGGGGCAACATTTGCTCAAACATCCCAGGCAGCACGAGCAATCCATTTAATGTCAAACCTGTTACATGATACATCAGCACTTGTTAGAGACAAGGTACAAGGACTTGCCCTCTGCAAACAAAATGAATATGTTCAAGACTTGCGTTTTATTCAAGCCAGGCGCTCAGAGATCCTATGGTTTCCTGTTGCTTCCATCAAAGTGACCACTACCATACCTCTCCCATCAGCCAGAATCAATTTGCCAATCAATCAGCACCTTTTATTCTCCTGTAATATGAACTGTCACGATTGGCGGAATTAAATTCTTACATTTGTCCTGAAGAGGACAAGATTGAAGAAAAAGCTCTGGCAACACGATTTCCTTTACAGCAATAAACATGTTTTTGCTTTACTCGAATCCACGGAGAAGCAATGATGTTTTACAGTTCCCTCAGTGAATCCGAGTCGCTTTGCCAACATGTACTTGTGAACATGTGTTACGGCCTGCAGCTACGACAAGTGAAGGTAAAGGCTCCAGCATATGCTTGACCTGGAATGTGTCGTGTTTCCTCTGCCTGCCATGGGAGCGCCACAGAAGGATCAATTCTGAAACATTTTAGTTGCATGGCAAGCGCGGCCGCCTTTTGCCACAAAGTCCTGGGGCTAGACTTAGGAACCAGTCCCTCTGTTTCAGAGGGAGGTGCATTCCATGTCACACCACACAAGCATTTCAAGCTGTAAGGGGGACACTGAACAAGGAAGCCACTCAAGCCTCTGAGTCTGTGCTAGCTGTTTTGAGAAGAAATCCAGATAATTCTGTTCGCCAACTCTCCCCTTGTCCTGTTGAAAACTTTACTGCTTTGTTTACTTAACATATATGCCTCTGAAGGTATTAGAACATTCCTACTGCATTATCAGGCAGTGTCCCAAATATGAACCATGTATTTGACAGAAAAAAAATTCTCATTTAGTCTTTAGTTTTTTTTTGTTAATCATTGTGAATCCTTGTTTCTTGCTTACCTGTCCCCAGTCTGTCTGTGTTACTTCTATCCCAATCATTCCTAATTTTAAACACCTCAGTCAGATCTCCTGTTTGGCTTTTTGGTTCTAGGGGCAGCAGCCCCAGATTCCCCACTGTATCTTATTAACTATAACACCTTAATGTCATTGAGTCAGAGAGCTATACAGCACAGAAACATGTCTTTCAGTCCAAACGCTCTACACTGATCAGATATCCTAAATTAATCTAATCCCATTTGCCAGCATTTGGCCCTTCTCCCTCAAAACCCTTCCTAATCACGTACCCATCCAGAAGCCTTTTAAATGTTCTAACTGAAACTGCCCCCACCACTTCCTCTGGCAACCCATTCTCAAACATGCACCATCATCTGCATGAAAAAGTTGCCCCTTAGGTCCCTCCTGAATCTTTCCCCTCTCATCTTAAACCTTAAAATGTCCCTCTAGTTTTGGACTCCCCTACCCTGGGGAAAAGACCTTGGCTGTTGACCCTATCCATGCCCCTTATGTTTTCATAAACCTTTATAAGGTCACCCCTCAGCATCCGACACTCCAGGGAAAATAGCCCCAGCCTATTCATCCTCTCCACAAACTCTCTAAAGCTGGCAACATTCTTGTAAATCTTTTCCGAATCCTTACAAGTTTAACAACATCCTTTCCATTGCAGGGAGGTGAGAACTGAATGCAGTATTCCAAAAGTGGCCTAACTATCGTCCTGTCTAGAGGCATTTTGGTACATGTGTCTTCTCCAAGATCCTCACATTCTGCTTCAAGGGTGATACTCAATCTTCCTGACAAAAGAAAATCTCTACTGTTGTTTAAGGTAAAGTTAAATAAGCGTTATGAGGCAGAAGGGAACAGAGAGTAGTCCTGAGCAATTCAGATGAGGAGGGATGGGAAAGGGGCTTGACAGCAGGGAAAATGTCTGCATGGACTAGATGGGATGAATTACCCATTTCTGTGGTAATTACTCTTTGCAATACCGCACATAACAACCACATTGATTTACCCTCTGAGCACCGTGGCCCCGGAGCCGCTCAGGAAGATAATACACAGGCTAAGAAAGCATGTGGTTACTGCATTAATGATCGCATTCTACGGGGATGTCAGTCTGTTCTGAATGAGTGAGACTGAGCCCTCAATCAATGGTTAGAAGAGACTTGCCACAATCAACAATCAATAGAGTGCAAAAGATTGGCATCTATCCAGTCCACCTGTCAATACTAACTGTGTTTCTAATGCAAAGACCTGAAGCACCTAATCTTTATCTGCAGAGGGCTTCAGCCTCACTTGTGCTGTGGCCCTGTCATGTGGCAGCTGGACAATAACACATCAAGGCACAGTACAGTCATCCACTCTACACCACCTTAACTATTTATCAACAAAATATTGGGGACTGCACTGTTTTGAACCCCTTTCCCTGACCTGACCATTGCCACCTCCCTGCCCTTTCAGCCTCCCTACCACCCCTCTGCCTGCCTTCACGCTTGCTCAATACAGACAAGCCACGAATAACAGCCTTTGAATTCCTGTACAGCGAAGGGGCCTCAAACTATTCTCATTCCAACTCTATAGTCATGAAGCGAGGGGTTGAAAGATTATTGGAGGCAGGCGGGAATGCGGATCTGAGGTTAGCATCAGATCACTGATGATCTCGTTGAATGGCAAAATAGGTTAGAGGAGCTGAATGGCCTTCTCCTGTTTCTTGGTTTTTTAAAAGTTGAAAACGGTGATGGAGATTCAATCAGCACTGCATTTGGAGTGAAATGCCCTTGTGTCATGAAATTAGCTGAAGCGATCTGTAGCAAACCGCATGAACTGTGATGTTAATACTGCACTGGGATTTTACTTTACACGTTGAAAGAACAAAGTATATATCTGCAAGGAAGGAGCAACAGCTCCCATTGTAATGCAGCACATCTCCCTGCTCCTTACTGGGCAATGGCGTGCAGATCAGGAAGACAAATGTGTCAAGATTCCTGTTCCTGATCGCTCCATCTACACTCCGGAAAAAGCATTCTATCTAGACATCATAGCTTGGTATGGCAACTGCTCTGCCCAGGGCAGTGATAATTTCATAAAGTTATGATCGCAGCCAAGCAATTCACAGAAGCCAACCTTCCATCCACGGACTCGATTTACACTTCTTATTGCCTTGGATAAGCTGCCAACATCATCAAATACTCCTCCCACCCTGATAATATTCTATTCCAACGTCTTGCATCAGGTTGAAAATACAGAAGCTTGAAATCACAAACCAACAGCTTCAAGAACAGTTGCTTCCCTGCCATTATTAGACTGATGAATGGGCTTCTCTAATTTCAAATCCAATGTTGATCTTGCTTCTGTGCACCTCCTGTGCAGTTGTAACCTTGTATGCCTCACTCTGTCTTGGCACTGCATGATCTGTATGTCGTCGGTTGCTACGATCTGCTCTGTACTGCTCGCAGAACGAAACTTTTCACTGTACTTCGGTACATGCGCCAACAATAAATGAAAACAAATCACAGATTCCCGGAGCAAGCAGCTTGTGTGACAGAATCAGGCTCATCTGCGATTCCTTCCACAGTCAAACAGCCTTGCCAGCACTCACAGCTGAGCCTCAGACATAACAAAGGAATAAAGGATCAGAAAGGGCAGGGAAAGATCACATTATTACTGAACAATGCTCCTCACAGCAACGTTGAAATGCAGGCAACACAGCACAACAGCAGTCTTTATGTGGGTAAGCAGGTGATTGGACTTGTTCAGGCTGGTGCACGTTTCTTTTTTCAATGTCTGCCCATTACTAAGTATATCAGAGCAGCCAGTCTCACATACAGAGGCACCAAAAATAGACAGAATTACTTTGTTGAACTCTCCGTGGAATGCAATTCTAAATCACCATCTGTTCTGCAAAGTCCTGTCAAACAAAACAAGCCTCGTTGGTATGAAACTTTGGATGAGTGTCGGAGAATGCAATTCTCCCTGAGGAGTGGATGGCAGAGGGGCTGGGGGGAGTGGAGGAGGAGTTGCTGCTGCAGCTCAGAACAGGATCTGAGCCATCCTCTGGCCACATCAGTTTGACAGCTTGTCCACAGAGTCCCAACAAACTAATGTCAAGGATGATTACAGGGTTATCATACCCACGGGCTCCAGAACCCAGGGTCTGTGGACTGTCACGATGGGACAATTTGTGCTCTCTAATGCTGAACGAGGAGACGGATTGAGAGCGACAGAGGCCACCTGCACATTGTGCCCATGTTCATTCTCTGAATTGACTGCACAGGGATGGGTTTTGTGGGTGAGGCCTGCACTGACTCAATCGAGGTGAGGCAGGTAGAACCTCAGAGAAGCTGAGTTCCCTGATTGGGGCTGCCCACCTGGTCCAATCAGGGAGCCCTGGCTGACAGATAGAAACTGGGGCCTCAGGGATTCTGCTCACTCTGAGAGCTGGCTCTGAAGGACCTGGACCGGTGACAAGGACTCTCCACACGTGCAAGGAAAGGGTGACTTAGCGATAGGATATCAGTCTCTGTGCAGTTATTTCAAGAGGAGGAAGAAAAGAGGAGCTGTTAAGCACCACCCATCTTCTCCCATATTGAAAGGCTTTGCAGACCTGGCCCAAAAGATCCCAAAGCCACCATTTGTGAAAGGCAGCCACCAGACAAACCGATCAGCTGGCCACACACTCTATCGCCATTTGTGGAAGCTCACTGCGTACTCGCTGGCAGCCACCTTCTTTCTCGCCATTCCAACTCTGACCACACCTCAGAAACTCTCCCCTATTGTCAAGCACCTTGGGTTTTCCAGATGAAAGCCTTGTGTTTATAGCACTAGATGTGTGATCCAGAGAGTCAGGAGATGTTCTGGGCAACTGGGTTCGATTCCACCCTCGGGCGACTGTCTCTGTGCAGTTTGCATTTTCTCCCATGTCTATGAGGGTTTCCTCTGGGTGCTCCTGTTTCCTCCCACAGTCCAAAAAAAGTGCAGCTTAGGTGGATTTAGCCATGGTAAATGCAGGGTTGTGTCGAATTGAGGGGGTGGGGTGCAACTGTTGTTGGGTGAGATGCTCTTCAGAGGGTCAGTGTAGACTTGATGGGTTGAATGGGCTCAATTTACACTGCAGGATGCTGTGGAATCCAAATGATTCATACATGCAAGAACACCAATTTTCTACCTTAAAATTTCTGGGAAATTACACAAAAAACAAGTGGATGTTTATCTAATTTTCAGTCATAGAATCCATACAGTACAGAAGCAGGCCATTCAGCCCATAAAGTCCACAGTGACCCTCTAAAGGGCTCCCCACACAGACACACCCCACTACCCAATCCCTGTAACTCTGCATTTCCCATGTCTAAGACACCCAGACTGCACATCCGTGGACACTATGGGCAATTTAGCATGGCTAATCCACCAAACTTGCACATCTTTGGACTGTGGGAGGAAACTGGAGCACCCAGAGAAAACCCACGCAGACACAGGGAGAATATGCAAACTTCACTCAGACTATCACCCGATCATGGAATTGAGCCCAGGTTCCTGGTGCTGTGCAGTAGCAGTGCTGGCCACTGAGCCACCATTCCATTTTCAAATCATCTTCAAGAGAATATCAATCCAACAACTCAATCAATTGATCAGGAATCAAATGTTTTCCCTGAAAACCTGTTCCCCAGATCTCCTCCCTAGCAGGAGGGAAAATAACTTGTACAAGTTCAGTCCTCCTTTTTGTGCGTGGATCTCAGCCCCCGGCACTGGGGGAAATGATGACCTTCCAAAGTTAACAAATAAAGGCAAACTTACACGTAAAGCACAACAGTATTACAAACTTCTGCTGTATTTCCCTGACAAAAACAGCTCAGCAAAGACCAAATGTCATTAGAATCATACAGTACAAAAGAGATGCTTTGGCCCAGTGGGTCTGCGCCAACAAAAGCCACTACAAATTTATACCCGTCCTTCTTTCTAACACATGGCCCACAGCCTTAAATGGTGTGAATTTTCCAGTGCTCTTCCAAGCACTTTGTAAAAGGTTGTGAGGTTTTCTGCCTGTAGGATGCCTGACTGGAAAGGAACATCGTTCGCTTCTGAATATTAAACTGAGCCACTACTCATTGCATACATAGGTTAGTCCCATCCCTGTGTCTGCTTTTTCATAAAGGGCTCAGATGATGACTTCCACTGGGCAGGCTATTGCCTGTTACCAAGGAAACACATACTCATCGAACTCCATGATGAAATTAATTAGTGATTCTCCATGGGCCTTGTTGGAGTTATCATACCTACTCAGTGGTTAGCACTGCAGCCTCACAGGGACCCAGGTACGATTCCAGCATCGGGGAACTGTCTGTGCGGAATTTGCACGTACTCCCCGTGTCTGCGTGGGGTTCCTTCAGGTACTCCGGTTTCCTCCCACAGTCCAAAGATGTGCAGGCTAGGTGGATTGGCCATGCTAAATTGCCCATAGTGTTCAGGGGTGTGCGGGTTATAGGGGGATGGGTCTGGGTGGGATGTTCCAAGGGGCAGTGTGGACTTGTTGGGCCATAGGGCCTGTTTCCACACTGTCGGGAATCAAATCAAATCTAATCAACTTCCCTCCCAGGCAGTACTTTCCAGATTTCCACCTTCCTCTGGGTGGAAAGATGTTTCCTCAAATCCCTTCTAAACCTCCTGTCCTTCACTTTTAAATTATGTCCCCTTGTGATCGACCCTTTGCCTCAGTGTCAAACTGAGACTGCTCTCTATCTACTCTGTCCACATTCTTCATAATCTTCTACACCTCAATCAGGTCCCCTCTCAGCCTTCTCTGCTCTTGAAAAAAACCCAAACTGATCCAGCCTCTCCCTGTAGCTACAAGTCACTTTGAAACATGTTTGGCTCGGGTTTTCTCTCATACACAGGAGAGGAAATGATGGCGCACCAAGATACAGTCTGACACAACGTACCACGCAGAGTTTTAAGTTTTTCGGTGCTCAATTTCCTCCTTCAAGATCTGTCCAGAACTCACCAATATCCTTGCCAAGTTTAAACAGGATTACGGACATGTCCTTGACAAGAGGAAAGCAGTTTAACAAACAAACCAGCAGACCAGCAAGCAAACAAAACAACACAACTGGGGCAACCTGTAATTGGATCCCTTGGTAGGACAGGATGGAACAGAAATTTATTGGCACACATACTTTGACATGAGAAATACAGTCAAAAATTTTATAAGACGCCCTGTCAAGGTTCCTACATCAATAAATCCATAGGACACATTTCCATCCACAACCTACTGTTTGCTATAAGGTTCAGTGACATACCATATTGAGGTTTGTTGGAAGGAAACAGAAAATAAAGCTGCACATGGGCTTTCTCTGCAAGTGACACACGGGACAGGAATTAAGCAGGATGCCTCAGAGTTGCATTTCCCTTGCTACAGGTGTGCCAGGATAAACTACAAGTAATGACCACTCTTTCCTTTAGTTGTGCTATCCACAACTGGGGGAACAGGAAGAGAGGCAATGAGTGCTGCAAACAGACTGCATGCAAAATGTTGCAGTGTGTTCCTCATGACTCGTGCGGTATTGACTCCCAAGCATCAGGAAGTGCCCCAAAGGGCCAAAACTCTGAATATTATTGAATGCTCTCACAGTTGTGTCTGTAACCCGAGGCAGGGTTTAGTTAATGAAGGGAAGAAGATTGAATTTTGTTTGGGAATTGATTGCACCAGTTCACTGTGCAGTTATGAGGCAATAATTATAATGACATTAGAGTACAGGGGTGACATGACATGAGTAAACTGCCTTTTCTCTTTCAATCATTTCATTTTTCCCATTGCGATTCTCACTCTCTTGAAAGGCTAAGCAGGTTTGTTAGTGGCTCTCTTGGTGTGCAATGTTGTAGAGCGTTCTGATATTTTAACAGAGCATCATGTTGCTCACGTCAACTGTGAACCAGTATTGGGTCAGAGTTGTGAAGCCAAGACTTACTTGAGTTTCACTGTCGGAGCACTGTCTATTCAGAAGAAACATTAAACCAAAGCTTTCTCTGTTTCTCAAGTGGATTTAAGGGGCATTACAATGCTACTTTGAAGAAATCATGCCGAGCATCCCGCAAAATAAAAAAATCCCAGAAACAGATCACCTGGTAATTACTACATCAGTTTGGGAGCTTACTGCTTGCAAATTGACTCTCCGTTCCTGAATTACAACAGCAACTACAGTACAAAAGCACATCAGATGACGGTGTCGGCGCTGCCTCGTGCTCCCACGAGGAGCTTGAACAGTTCATCAACTTTACTAACACCTTTCACCCCAACCTCAAGTTCACCTGGACCATCTCTGATACCTCCCTCTCCTTCCTGGACCTCTCTGTCTCCATCGCTGGTGAGCAACTCAAAGCCGACCTCTATTTCAAGTCCACCGACTTGCACAGCTGCCTAGACCACACATCCGCTCACCCACTTTCCTGCAAGAATCCGATCCCTTACTCCCAATTCCTCAACCTCCATCATGTCTGCTCCCAAGATGGGGCGTTACACTCCCAAACATCCATTATTTCAAGGACCGCAAACTCCCCCCTTCAGTGGTCGAAAATGTTCTCAATCGCATCTCTTTTGTTTCCTGCACCTCTGTTCCTCACATCCCCTCCCCACAACAAAAACAAAGACAGAATCCCCCCCCCACCTTGCCTCACATATCACCCCACTAAACTACAGATTAAACATATCATTCTCCGCCACTTCTGCCACCTGAAATCTGACCCCACAACCAAGGATATATTTCCCTTCCCACCCATTTCTGCCTTCCAGAGGGACCACTCTCTCCGTGATTCCCTCATCCGATCCACACTGCCTACTAGCCCCACAAAACCCCGGCACCTTTCCCCGTATCCGCAGGAAGTGCTACACCTGTACCTACACCTCCCCCCTCACTCCATCCAAGGACCTAAATAAACCTTCCACATCAGACAGATGTTCACCTGCACATCCACTAATGTGGTCTATTGCTTCCGCTGCTCCCGATGTGGCCTCGTCTACATTGGTGAGACCAAGCGGAGGCTCAGAGACCGCTTTGTGGAGCACTTACACTCTGTTTGCGACAAACTACAACACCTTCCAGTCACGAACCATTTCAAATCCCCCCTCACTCCCTGGGTGACAGGTCTATTCTGGGCCTCCTCCAGTGTCACAACGATGCCACCCAGAAACTGGAGGAGTAGAACCTCACATTCCACCTTGGGAGCCTAAAACCCAATGGTCTCAATGTGGGCTTTGAAGTAGTAAGGACTGCAGTTGCTGGAGAATCTGAGATAACAAGGTGTCAAACTGGATGAACACAGCAGGCCAAGCAGCATCATAGGAGCAAGAAAGCTGACATTTTGGGCCTAGACCCTTCTTCAGAACATTTCTAGGCAAGAAACATCGGCTTTCCTGCTCCTATGTTGCTACTTGGCCTGCTGTGGTCATCCAGCTCTACACCTTGTTGTCTATGTGGACTTTACCAGTTTTAAAATCCCCCCACCCCCAACCTAATCTCAAGACCAACTTTCCCTCTCATCCCCACCTCCTTGACCTGACACACCATGTCCATCTGCTCGCCCACTTATCCACTCCTCCCACCTCACTGACCGATCCCCACCACTGCCTACCTGCACTCACCTATCACCATCCCACCTACTTTCCTCAGCCCCACCCCTCCTCTCTCGATTTATTCCTCAGCTCCCTTCCTCCTCCCCATTTCTGAAGAAAGGTCCCGACCCGAAACATCAACTTTCCTGCTCCTCTGATGCTGCCTGGCCTGTTGCGTTCCTCCAGCTCCACACTATCTTATCTCATTGCTTGTAAAGTAGATTGATGTGTTCTGGGATCATGAAAAGTGCTCTATCAGTGGAAAACTTCCTTTTGGTCCAAATATTCACAGTTCCATAGCTATATGACCTTTCTCCATCTCTTGCCCAGCGCATTGACACCAATAGCCATGGCTGCAGAGTTAGTTTGGGGCTCAGAGCCCACAGATGTCTCACCCTTGAAAAATGGTCCTTGAACCCCATTCACATCCATTTGACAGCATCTGTTACTCAATAGGAACCAAGAACCGCAACGTACTTCCAGTCAGGATGTGGCTAGGAATGGCAATCGCAGTGAGCAGTGTTCTCTGAGCAACCTCCGTTCTTGTCCTTCATGCTGGGAGAAGGTGAGGTGTGGAAGGTACTGCATGGAGTGGTTGAAATTGGCCCATCGCATTCCAGATAACGAAGTGTGGAGCTGGATGAACACAGCGGGCCAAGCAGCATCTTAGGAACACAAAAGATGCTGCTTGGCCTGCTGTGTTCATCAAGCTCCACACTTTGTTATCTCGGATTCTCCAGCATCTGCAGTTCCCATTATCTCTCTCCATCACATTCCATTTGCCTCCGGAGCTCCGTGACGTCCCTGATTCAGATTTTATCAACTTCTGCTCTAAACTAGGCCTTAATTACTCCATTGGCTCCTGAAGAAATTCCCCCAACACTGTCTGGACATTTTTCACTCCAAATTGTCGGCAATGATGCCTCTAACTCTTGACAGCAAGCCAGGTAATAACAGGAGCAAGGACTTCCAGCTTACATTGAACAGCAATTGCTGTGCATTAATGAGTTTGGTGAAGAAAAGAAGGATTGGGATAGCCACAGTGTTGGTCATGCACTCAGCTTGGCTCAAAGAGCTTAATAGCACATAAAGATCTTTTAAAATGCAGTTCCTGTTGAAAGGTGGAAACCATGGGAGTGAATTCACGTGCAGCAGATTTCACAACAACCAGGCACTCAGCTCCCCCTCAGTGATCTTTGCTTAAGGATGTATATGGCAGGGACACAGAAAGAGACTCCGTCTTCCTCTTTGAACATGACCACGGAATCTTCTTCCATTTATCTGAGAGGACAGGCAGGGGTCTTTGATGTCTCCATCATCAGTACTGATGCTCTTTCAGTACTCAAGTGATATGGGGAGGGGGCAGGAGGGCTCAATTCACTCAAGAAACGTTCAATCTCACAAAAATAATTCTGAGGATCTGGGCAGTCTCAGCAAGGCCAGTGTTCCCTCTCACGCTTCAAAAGTGGGCCTTGAACCCTACTCATGTCCGTTTGACAGTGTCTGTGCCTCAGTAAGAACCAAGAATCACAATGCATTTCCAAGTCAGGATGGTTTGTGGCTCGGAAGGGAAATCACAGGAAGCAGTGTTCTCTGAGCAACCTCCGCTCTTGGCCTTCTCGCTGGAAGGTTTGGAAGGTACATTCAAAGAAGGCTTTGTGAGGTAAAATGAGGCATCCTGAAGAGAGAGCTCCAGTCCTACAGCTAGTGAATGTTTCACACCCAATTCCTAGTTGAGATACACTGTCCATGACTGGACCAACAATACATCTCACCACTTGTCATGGGAGCCACAAGTAACAATGACCACAAAATTATTGTCACAAATGGATTAAAAACACAATTCTAATACATTTGATACTTTCGGATTTCGTGATTGTTTTAAAAAATATTTCAACACACATTTATGTAGAGACTGATAATGCTTCAAAACAATGCAACAAAGATGGCGATCACAATCATGTGACCAGACTGAGCAGTGACCTCCCAGAAGCTTCTCAAGAACCAGCCAGACAATACCTCAGAGATAGTGGAATCTGAGATAACAAGGTGCAGAGCTCGATGAACACAGCAGGCCAAGCAGCATCAGAGGAGCAGGAAAGCTGAAGTTTTGGCTCTGGACCCTTCAGAAAAAGATAAAACAATACCTCACATGTGTAATAGATGGCTACAGACACAAAGGGGTCCCCAAGAGCGAAAAACACTGCAAAGACAACTTACTCATGTGCCATAACTTGTATGAATGACTTTCCACTTAATCTCTGGAATGGGCCGTCGGCAGTTGGCGAGGAGCGATGCAAGACTTTGTCTTGGCAGAAATTGTATCTTACCTTCCTCCTTCTGCCAAGGAGGCTTGATTACATGTTCCACAGAAGTCTGATCCCATCTGCCTTTAACAATGGAGCAATCAATTAAGCAGCCAGGATGACTTCAACACAACATCTACTGACAACATCAAACCTCCAGATACTGGACTACACAGGAAAGCATTCCGCCCTGTACAAAGCAATCAACAACTTGCTGTGTTCCCTGCAAGGTATCAACATTCTTACATCAAAACAATGAAGCAGAGGTTTATTTCAGCAATATTCCTCAGAAACCTTCGAAGAGATCTCTTTAAAACAAAAAAAATGTTTGCAACTCCTGAAACGCTGGCTAGCCAATCAAATCCCAAACCCACAGGGAAATTCCAGGTTCTCGACTCCACCTTAAAACCAAGAACATTTGTATTCATCGGTTACTTTGTACACAAGTTGCTGTCACTTGAATAACTTCTCGATGCTGGACGATTTGATCCATCGGCCGGGGCAACTCATTCATAAAAACAGCAGCTTGTGAACTCAAGATAACAAGGTGTGGAGCTGGATGAACACAGCAGGCCAAGCAGCATCTCAGGAGCACAAAAGCTGACGTTTCAGGCCTAGACCCTTTGAAACGTCAGCTTTTTGTGCCCCTAAGATGCTGCTTGGCCTGCTGTGTTCATCCAGCTCCACACTTTGTTATCTCAGATTCTTCAGCATCTGCAGTTCCCATTATCTCTGATACAAGCTTGTGAATTCAAATTACCCTGAGCCCCAGCCACTCTCTTGAGCTGGCTGGAACCAGTTCGAATCAGGTCAGCTCAGAGGCATGACATAAGGTGTAAATCCTCATTTGGTGGAAGAGTAATGAGGTAACCCTAACAGTGTCCTTGGGCCAGAGCCTGTCATGAAAAGATACAGGCTCACCAGGTGAACCAGAATTGATGGAAAGTAAGACATGGACAAAAACAAAGTTGCTGAAAAAGTAAGACATCACAGTTTGGGAAGATAAGGATAAAGGATAAAAATGAATGATTTCAGATATGCCAGCAGCAAAAACTCCAGAGATTAACCTTCAGCAAAGTGAAGGACCCAGAGCTTGGAAGTGAGGAGATAACACCAAGTTACCTGGGAGAGACTGCCTGGCCAGCGGGAGCTCCTATCCTCTGGTATTAGCCTTTATTTTCTGTGGTTGTTCAGGAAACATCTGAGAAACCTAGTGGGTGTGCATATAGGTTTAAGTCTTAAATGAACTGCATGCACGCTTTTAACTCTTTCTTAAGCAGAACTGCATGTCTGTGTTAACTAACCAATAGAGTTGATTGTTTGTTGTTTTCAATTTGATTCTTATTCTGTTTGTGCCAAGCGAGGGTAGTAGCCAGACAACAGATCTGTACTGTCCTATGTTTGTAAGTGGTCCTCTGTTGTGAAGTATTCCTCAGCTCTACAACAGAGATACAGGTGAAATAAACACGACTTTGGGATAAGTTGATCGAAGTGATAGAACAAAAAACAAAGAACAAAGAACATTACAGTACAGGAACAGGCCAATCGGCCCACCAAGCCTGCACCGACATGCTGCCCGTCACAACTAAAACCCCCTACCCTTCTGGGGACTGTATCCCTCTATTCCCATCCTATTCATATAATTGTCAAAATACCCTTTAAAAGTCACTGCAGTATCTGCTTCCACTACCTCTTCCAGCAGCAAGTTCCAGGCACCCACCACTTTCTGCGTTAAAAAACTTGCCTCGTACATCACCTTTAAATCTTGCCCCTTGCACCCAAACCCATGGCCCCGGCTAAATGACTCTTCCACCCTGGGAAAAAGCTTCTGACTGTCCACTCTGTCCTTGCCCTTCATAATCTTGTAGACCCCAATCAGGTCGCCCGTCAACCTCGGTCATTCCGCTGAGAACTACCCGAGTTTCTCCACTTCTCCTCATAGCTAATGCCCTCCATACCAGGCAACATCCTGGTAAATCTTTTCTGTCCCCTGTCCAAAGCCGCCACATCCTCTAGTACTGTGGTGACCAGAAGTGAACACAAGATTCCAAATGCAGCCTAACTAAGGTACTACAAAGCTGCAACGTTACCTGCCAATTCTTAAACTCAATGCCCCGGCCGATGAAGGCAATCATGCCTTTTCAACTACTTTTTCCACCTGTGTTACCATTTTCAGTGACCTGTATACCTGTACACCCAGATCCCTCTGCCTGTCAGTACTTTAAGGGTTCTGACTTTGTTGTTGTGGTCCTTGCAAAGTCATGGCTGACAAATAGGGGGAGGGGGTGAAAAGTGCCCCCCGCTGTTTTAAAACTATCACAATCTACTTGCAGACAGGCAGTGAGAACAGGAAGACAGCTTTGTTTTGGAACTTGTGATTTGTCTGTCCTACAAACTCATTGGTTCCACCAATGCCCTTCAGGAAAGGAAATCTACTGGACTTGAATAAAACGCAGAACTGCAGGTGCTGAAGATCTGAAACAAAAACAGAAATTGCTGCAGAAACCCAGCAGGTCAGGTCCAGCAGCATCTGCAGAGAGAAAACAGAGTTAACCTTGCGAGCCCAGAGACACTTATTGGAAACACTGCTTTCTCGCCCACAGATGCTGACAAGCCCGCTCTATCTGTTCTACTTGCCCAGGTCTCACACACATGTAAACTGGACCCATTGCAATACAGCTGACTTTTAAGTGCCCTCTGAAATGCCCTGACCATTGGCAACTAGGTTTGATAGTGAGAAAAACAATATTGCTCGTCCTGGAATAGGCTTTGAATTCTGTTAGCTTTTGCCTGAGACGCTATGATATCTGTGTCAGATCTGTTCCAATGATGCAGCCATGCAACTTTTCAAAAGGGACAACAGGAGTTGCTGTAAGAACGTACAAGTGAAACACAACACAGAAATACGCCATTTGATCCAAATGTTCTCTTGCTGGTGTTTATACTCAATACAACTTCTCTCCATCTCACTGCATCCTCATTATTTTCTCATTCTGTTCTCATCTCCCTCCAATAGACCTTATTACTTCCTCTTGAATCCATCCATGAGATTCACACCGAACAAGCAAGTTCCAGTTTAAAGGTGCAACAGCGATATCAATTGGCTATCTCTCCCCTCCTCAACTCCAGTGGGACTGTCTGTTCTTTCCAGTCCTGGCAGTTAGACACACCAGTGAATAGAACTGAATAGAAACCAAAAGAACTGCGGATGCTGTAAATCAGGAATGAAAACAGAAACTGCTGGAAAAGCTCAGCAGGTCAGGCAGTGTCTATGAAGAGAAATCAGAGTTTACATTTTGGATCCCCAGTGACGCTTCCTCAGAACGGTGGTACCTAGGAAATTGTCAGTTTACCTGAAGAAGACAGGCTGGGGGTTGGGGGCAAGGAGTAAACAATACGATGGAGCCCAATGAGAGAGAAGAAGAGTTGGACAGACAAAGGGTGGGATAACGATCTGGCTAGGAGAGTGAATAGCTGTTAATGGAGCCTGTTAGGGGCTAACAATAGGTCGTGTGTCACAGCAGACTATTTGCTAAAAAGGCCTGGTGTATGGGTTGGGGGCTTTGGCGTGGGAGAGTTCAGGCCCTAAAATAGAATAGAATATCCTTCATTGTTACATGTACTCAAGTACTGAAGTACAGGAGTGCAGTGAAAAGTTTTACAATGTTGCCTCTGATGGTGCCATCTTGGGTACCAAGTACCTTGGTACAGACCTTAGATGCAAAAGAGGAATAGAAAGAAAAGTAGCTGCTTTACAGCATTTGAAAAATAAGTCAGAAATAAGACTTAGTTAAAGGGTTGACATTACAGGCAGATTGAAAAAAAAATTCAAATAAATATGACATTGCAGCAGGAGGAAGGGTCACCAGGCCCAAAACATTAACTTTTTTTTTTCCTTCACAGATCCTGCCAGACCTGCTGAGCTTTTCCAGCAACTTTGTTTTAGTTCCTGACTTACAGCTTCTGCAGTTCTTTCAGTTTTTATTACACTGCAGCAGCTCAGTGCCGGGACTCCACACGTGCCCACTCCACTCTGACTGCCCATGCCAGACCCCAGTCCAACAACCTCTGCTCCAAGCTTCCAGTGTGCTGCATTCTGCCATTCTCATAACCTGATCACTTTATCTGCACTAACAACATCCTTTGTGCCCCAGCACCTCCAGCCCCCAACACTATTGGATAAACGTTACACCCCCTCCACACATCACTGCGCTGATGAAGGGTCATCTAGGCTCGAAATGTTAGCCTGCTCTCTCTCCATGGATGCTGCCTGACCCGCTGTGATTTCCAGATTTTTTTTATTCTCATTGCAAGTTACCATTGTTGGCGAGCATAAAAAGATATTTCCCTTGGTGAATTTACGAGAGTTCATCTTATCCTGATGGACCCTTGTTTTGAGCATGAGGACACTCTGCGAAAAATAACAATGACTATACCTTTATGAGCACACAATGTTTTTTTTTTAATTTAGAGCCAGATACTATGCAATCATCACAGGCACAAATCTCAACTGTGTTGCTTCTGACAGTCTGCTATTGTAAATGTTAAATAAGGTGCAGTTCCACCGTGACAGAAGTACCAATGATTTTCGATATGGACCTCAAAGTGCACCCTGAAATTACATTTAATAACAGCTCGAAGTGACGAATTATTGGAGCTCCGTAGCTGCACAGCTTGGGGAGTGGAGGGGGTGTAGCAGAGATGAAGTCTAGTCCAGCAGGCTGTGAGCAACCCAAGAAAATAAATGATTCCATTGGCACTGCTAATAATTACACAGGCTAGGAATGCGATACAGTAATTAACTGCAGTGAAAATTAAAATGATAGCTAAGGTTAATTAACATTTTACCGCCTATACTGTTCAACACATTGCCACGTACTGTATAAAATCTAATTCATAACAGCAAAAAATAATAGAGTCACACTTTTCATTACTTGGGTGAAAGCTTCTTGAGCTCCCTCATAACGAGAGCATTTATTATTAAAAGGACCTTTAGATCTCAAAGTGGGGCCTCAAAGTGACGTTATGCAGATATCAGCCTGGAAACAGTGAACCTGTTTAAACACAATATTTTAACTGTGGAGTAGCCTGGGTGAAATTAAACAGATGGGTTAATGCCAATATTTATAATAATCCACTAATAGGTTGACGTAACAACCAGTTACTGGTATTGTGAAAAAAAGATACAGACTTGTATTACCTGGCCCCTAAAGTAATTGGATGGCCCAGGAAGCACTGCTGGAGTGTTGGAATTTGGGTACTGCAAGATCCAAACAAATGGCAATGTGGGGATTGCCAGCTGATCTCAATTGACGGCTTAAATGTTGGCCAAGCCATTTGTTTCAAAAGTAGTATGTGGGGTAATTTTTACACACCACTGAGGGGGTGCAGGCAAAGTTTCCGTTTTAATGTGTCATCTGAAAGGTGGTGCCTTTGATATTGCAGCACAGTCTCAGCGCTGCACTGGAATATCTGCCTAGGCTTTCTCGTGTTCCCTTCTCGAACTTGTCATGAGTGGAATGAAGGTCAGGTGGATCTCATTAAGTATAAGTTCCCTGACTGGGGCTGTTGACCTGGGCCAAACAGGGATCCCTGGCTGACAGATATAAACAGAGAGTCTCCTCACTTTAGGGACTGGCTCCGAGCTGGTTAGTCACAGCCCGTGTGCAGTGCACATGTAAATAAAAGGTGACCTGGTGATGGGATTCCTGCCTCCTTGGAGTTATTTCAGGATTTCAGCAAGGAACCTTGGGACCCGGAAGTGAGAGCTTGCGGGCAGCTGAACCGCAGTGTTATTTCATCAGTCATCCATCAACTGAGGAGGAAAAACAAGAATCAGTCCGAGTTCCACAAGTGTTTATTTGCATATCGCAGTTCAATACAAAATTCAGTCTGCTCCCCTTTCTCAACCAGCACCCCCTTACCAGGATAAACCAATACCTGTTGCTTCATTTAACAAAAAGACATCATCAAATCACCTAAATAATTCATCGAACAAATAACTAACACTGACCACTGTGGGCAATCAAACAAGAATAAAAAGACAGGGTAAGCAATGGAGGGAACTAAATCAAAACAATAATGTTCGCCACCATGCACAGTGCCCCCCTCTTTCTCAAGTATCGAGGGTGTTGGTTGATTCTGAAAGCTCCCTCTCCAAGGACACCTGGGCATGAACCTAGCCACGGAAGAAAGGAAGCCATAGGGAAATGTGAGCCCCTCCAGAGCTTGCAGCCCAGACTCGTTGATGATCACATTAGCCTGGCCCAGCCAGAAACCCATGAAGACCAGCCACTTCTTCCCCACTGGTGTCCAAAAATCATGAGTGCAGGACAGAAATTCAACCAAAAGAACAATAACAAATTCTTCATGTAAGTGAACAAAAAGGGGGCGCAACCGTCCAGAGCCCGTACAGACCTTGGTCCAATCCCATGCAATCATAGATTAAGGTGGCTAACTCTGCAGCACCTCAGAACAAACATTTAGCCTGCGGGTTCATAAACCACCTTGATCAATGATTGTACAGGATTATAGCATGCAATACCTTCCAAACAAGGTCCCGGATGGACAGGGGTAGGATCCCCACATATAGCAAGCTAAGGTATGTCCAGGCAGCAGATGAATGAGTGCAAATGGATGCCATGCAGCATCATCAGTCAGTACAGGAAACATATCTGGGCTATACTGTAGGACACAGAAGGAATCTGCATGAGGCAGCTGAGGTTGTGGGGTGCAGGCTCCTGGGGCAGGTCCGGAACCCAGGGCCAATTGTAGAGTTCCATCAGAGCACTGGGTATGTGCAGACCAGTGAGCCTCACTCACACGATCATCCATCCAAGCTTTTTAATGAAGCCATGTCATTCACTGTTGATTATCTCCTCTGGAGCATATCCTGGGTGACTCTTAAAGGGACTATCATGATAACATTGTCAACCTGCTGACAATAGTTGGTTGCTGCCAACACAACACAACTGACCTGAGCTGGCATCTACTTAGCAGTTCGCGGGGAGAAGGAATGTTGCCCAATTCCACGCCACCTCCTCCTTCTACCCCTCCCGCCCCACCCTACAACCATGACCAATCCCCAACTTTCTGAAATATCAGCTGCACTTCTGCTGGGGTCAGGATACTGTTTGATTCTTGGTACCACATCTCTGGGAAGATGCAAAGCCTTTTTGGAAAGAGTGCATTGCTGGGATGGTCCAGTGACTTCACCTACGTGGAGAGACTTAGGGTAATCCTCCTCAGAGCAGAGAGGTGCATGGGGAGAGTTAGAAGAGGGCTGAGAAACCGCGAGCTGTCTTCACTCATGAGGAAAGGATGAAGTGGGTCTGGGAAACAGGAAGATTGGTGAAGACGGCCAGAGGAAGTAAGGAAATACTTTTTGATTGACAAGGCACTTGACAGAAGAGAAGTAAATTCAGCAAAAGAGAAAGAGAAAAACCTGAAGGGAACAATCACAGGTCAGAGAACCAGAGAATCATAGAAAATTAACAGCATAGAAACAGCACATTCAGCCTACCATCTCTGCATTCACTGTATGAAATGGCCACCAATGCTATCCCACTTAGCAGCACCTGGTCTGTGTTTCTGCAGCTTACAGCAGTTTAACTCCGATGTGGATTCGAGTTCCTTTGCAATGAGTTGAGCGTTTCTGACTTAACCACTGTACTGACTGTAACAAGGTGAGGCAGGTGGAACCTCAGAGAAGCTGAGTTCCCTGACTGGGGCTGTCCACCTGGGGAGCCCTGGCTGACAGACAGAAACAGGAGCCTCAGGGATTCTGCTCACTCTGAGGGAGCTGGACCAGTGCCAAGGACTCTACACACGTCAATTAAAGGGTGCCTTGGTGACAGGGGACTGGTCTCTGGTGAGTTATTTCAACCACTAAATTGGCCAGTGAATTCCAGACATCCACCACCCACTCGGTGAACACAGTTTTCCCCTGCACCTTCTAATCCTCTACATTTGTGGTGTTAGATTACCTGGACAGCATTTGCAAAGGACTGGTGCAAGCAACTGGGCTGAATGTGCTTCAGTCACCTCAGGTGAGGAAATGCCTGTTGCAAACCAAAGCGTCAAACTCAGCAAAAAAGCACAAAGCAACAAATCTTTGGCCGAAACAAAAAATGTACTGAGTCAGAGAATGCCCTCAGCATTCATTGGAGCAGTTTGAACACAAAAAAGGAAAGGCAGGTTGTAAAGATTTCCTTCCTGCAGCCCCCTTGTATCTGCCAGCTCCCCCCTCCAAGTATCTGTCAGCAATCGTGCCTCAGAATTGACATGCTGAGGGTTTGTACAAGTTATCAGAAAGATCAAAATGGAATATCAATGTGGTCATGTTTAAATGATGTCCACAGGGGTGCCAGGCTTGTGCTAAACACAAAGATACACACACTAGCCTGCTGAAACCAGTTGCCACGGCAACCTTGCCCTTTGTCTTGTCCCAGTCATGTTTAAAAGCGGGGATAGCATCGTCATACAATGGAAGACACTCAAACAAGTGTCATAGAGTTATCGGGTCAAACAGCATTTAAACGGACTCTTTGGTCCAACTTATCCATGTCGACCACATGCCCTAAATTAATCTGGTCCCATTTTCCAGGCTATATCCTTCTAAACGCTTCCTATTTATATACCCATCTAAATGACGTTTCAATGTTGTAATTGTACCCGCTGCCACCACTTCCTCTGGTAGCTCATTGCATACACGCACCATCCTCTGTGTGAAAATGTTGCCCCTTAGGTCCCTCTTAAATCATTCCCTTGTCACCTTAAACCAGCGGTCTCTAGTTTTGGACTGCCCCACCCCAGGAAAAGATCCATGTCCTTCATAATAGTATAAACCTTTATACAGTCACCCCTCAGCTTCTGACATTCCAGGGAAAATAGCCACATTCTATTCAGCCTCTCCCTCTTGCTCAAACCTTCCAACCCTAGCAACATGCTTGTAAATCCTTTCTGAATGCTTTCAAGCTTCACAACACATTTCCCATAGCAGGGGGACCCGAAGCACAGTATTCCATTGCAACAGTCTTTGTTGACCATGTCAATGCTCACAGACATTAACTCTGTTTCTTCTTTTCACAGATGTGCCAGGCTAGTCAAGTTTCTCCAGCACTTTCTGACAAGCTCAGCAACATTATCAGTACATCATAATTTCTTCCATTGATGATGTCAAAGAACGTCAACCTGAGGATCTGTCAAGCAATTGAGATTAACTTCGGGAGCCAAGTTTTCGGAGACCTACAAGATTGGTCAGTGATTTATTGTCGTTCAAACTGTCCTATTCTTCTCAAACATCTGATATTTCCAGTACCATTTCTGATCCATTGCACATCTTGCATTCACACCAATCACCATCAAGCACAACAGCGCTAAATGTCAGAGCTCTGTTTTGCCTTGTCACCTAGCCATGTCTTCTGTTGTGAAAAGGAGTATTGTTTAAGAGCAAGGAGGTTATGCTGGAACTGTCTAAAATCTTAGTTTGGCCACAGCTGAAGTCATATGTGCAGTTCTGGAATTTGCATCATTGGTGGGATATGACAGCACTGGAAACAGTGCAGAAGAGTTTCAGCAGGATGCTGCCTGAGCTGGAGAGTTTCAGGAATGAAGCGAGAATGGACAGAATTGCAGTTGTTTTCCTTAAAGCAGAAGAAAAATGCATGAGGCACCTACAATTATGAAGGGCACGGTTTATAGATAGGAATAATATTTTTCTCTGTGATGGATAGAATCAATGAGCTGGACATGGATTTAAGGTAAGGGACAGGAGGTTTTGAGGGGATAGAATACAGAACGTAGAACAGTACAGCACAGTATAGTCCCTTCGGCTCACAATGTGTCCACAAATGATCCTATTCTAAGATCAAAGTAACCTGCATACCTTAATTTTACTATCATCCATGTGTCTATCCAAAAGTCTCTTACATGTCCCTAATGTATCTGACTCGACAACTACCTGTCAGGGTTTTATTTTCACCCAGAAGGGTGATGGTAATCTGAAACTCATTGCCTGAAATGGTGGTGGAGGCAGTAATGATTATCACAGTGATGGAGCATTTAGAAAAACAGTGATGATGCCAAGACACACAAGGTCAGAGGCCAAGTGCTGTAAAATGGGATTTGAATAGTTCGGTGGTTGTTTCTGGCTGGCACAGACTTGATGGGCCAAAGGGACTTCTTGTACGCTGCAGAACTCATTGACTGTACGGCTTCAGGACCCTGGAGCAACCTTGCAATAATGTCATGGCGTCAGCGTGATGCCATGAGTGACAACATGGCGAGTGGACCGAGACTACACTACATGGCGCACTCCCGAAGAACACAAACAGATTGCAACCATCTCGATTGGAACTTTCACATGAGCACACTGACATGGACATAGAATTGTCCTCACCAAAGATAAGTATGGGTAGAATCTTGTCAGGATCTGAGTGGTGCAGGCTCAGGCAAGATTTGTCTCTGGGTAGGATAAGACCCAATAAGGTCTTGTTGGGAGCATCTTGTGCCATTCTTTCTGCTTTTGCCAAGTTGCAGTGTGAATTTATCGCTCGGCAGCGGCGAGTTTCCAATTGAGGGCAATTAAAGCTTGCTAAACTACTACTTACAGACCAACCTGTCTCATTTTTATTTCACTTCCTATCCTATCACATGCACCAAAACAAGTGAGCCATTGAGAAACCTCAATATATGAGCAGGGACATGGTGATTTCAGCTCACTGCTGATTGTGAGCAAGTTCCATGTTGATCCAATTCCTCATCGTCCCATCTGGGAGAGTTGGGGTGCCAAAGAAATATGCTAATGATGACTTGAGGAACAGCATGCTCCAAGGCCATATCTGTGTGCCTACCCTGCACACACTTGACACACAAGGGTCATAGACTTCATCCCATTCAGGTTTGACCAGGGTAACTCAGCTCCTGAGCTCATTACAGCATTAGTTCAAAGGAGGAAAGGGCTGAACTCCACATGTGAGATAAGAGTGACAGCTGTTGATATCAAGGCCACATTTGACTGAGTCTGGCATCAATGAGCCCTTGCAAAGGTCGAGTTAAAGGGAGTCCGGAGAAAATCTCCCCTGTGGATCAGTCAAGTGCAAAGAAGGATGCTTGTGGTTGTTGGGGTCAGTCATCTCAGATCCAGGATAACTCTGCAGGAGTTCGTCAGGGTACTGTCCAAGGCCCAACCATCTTCAGCTAATTCATTATTGAATTCCCCTCGATTACACTGCCAGAAGTGTGATATTCACTGATGAAAACACAACATTCAGAACCATATGTGACTCCCCAGATAATGGAGTAGTTCATGTCCAAATTCAACAAGACCTGGACAATATCCATATTTGAGCTGACAACTGGCAAGTAATATTTGAATCACACAAGGCCAGGTAATGACCCTCTCCAAATACAGGTAATCTAACTATCACGCCTTCAATGATAGTGCCATCACTGAATCCTATGGGTTATCATTAGCCACAAACTGAACTGGACTACCAGATAAGTACAGGGACCACAGGAATAGGTCAGAGGTTTGAAATACTCTCTCTCAAAAACTCATACACTATCTCCAAGGTACAAATCAGGATTATGATGGAATATTCCCCACTTGCTTAGATGAGGTTTGACACCATCGAGGACAAAGCACCCTGCCTGATTGGCACCACACTCAGAAATATTCACTCCGTCCACCATTGACACCCACGGTACACCATCACATAGGTAGCCTGCAGAAACTGACCAAAGTTTCTTTGGCAACACTTTACAAACCCAGTACCATTACTATGCAGAAGGACAAGGATAGCAGATACATGGGAACACCACCACTTACAGGCCCCCTTCCAAATCACATAAGATCCCAACTTGGAAATACATTGCTATTCTTCACCATCTCCGGCTTAAAACCCTGGAACTACCTCCTTCTTAACTGTGCTGTAGGTGCACCGGCAGCAAATGGACCACTGTGGCTCAAAAAATGAGGTCACCACCAGCTTCTGAAAGGCAATTAGGGATGGAAAGTTAATGCTGGCCCAGTAGGCAAAATCCACATCCCAGAAATGATTAATAAAGAAACCCAAACATTCCCTCTCCCCCACCGCCAATGTCCTTCCCACAAATCTCCAAGATATTCCAATTGCAATTCCATAATCACTGAAGATTTGCAATTACAGTCAACAATCTTCCAATCAACCTACCATGACTCTCCAATGATCCCTCAATTATAAGCAACCGAAGACACTCCAACGCTGAGGCCAGCAATTGCTACAATGCAGATTGTGTGTCATTGTTCACCAACTCCCCTTGGAGTAATATCAGCAAATACTCACATCCCAAAACCCTAGACCTTCTCAAACATGGGCACTAGAGTGGGATAAGGGCAAGAAATGGTGAATGGGCAAGCGTACCAGGGGACTGCGGAGTCCACTTTCCTGCTTATTCTCACTCTCAGGGAACCCTCAGGCAGGATTCAGGCCGCACAGTCTATTGCAAGTTGTTCAGCAAATGTTTACTTATTTCAACATGTGAAATTACGTTGACATTTTTGGTTCTTTCAAAAATTGTTCAATAGCACAGTAAAAATTTACATTTAAAGTGCTGCTATGGGAACCTTTCTTGTACAACTGTGACAGCTATGCCCTATTTTCCAATTAACCAGTGAAACTCAGTGTTGCTGCTGCTTTGTTTACAGACAGAGACATAGGCACAGTCACTGCGGGCTTATTACTGAGGACCATAAACAACATTTTTGTCTGAAGTGTGGCGACATAAAAATGTTTTCATGAAAAGAGAGACTTGAACTGACTTAACTACTTTTTTCAGCTTCAGGGTATCCCTAAGGAACTTTAAAGACGCTGGAGTAATTGTGAATTGTAATCACTGTTCCACTTCAGGAAAAAAACTGTTAACTAGTATTTGTGCTTATGTAGCTTCCAGACCAGAAGTGTCCAAACCCCTTCAGAATCTGTCTGTGATATTTATACCCATTTCAGCACAAAATCGAGGGGAGCACATCAGCGTTGAATAGCCTGTTCACCCCTCCATCCCATTTGGATGTAGACAGATTGACAAAGTCTTCAGTTCAAGCATTACACCCAGCTGGTTGGGATTCAGGAAGGTGATGTCCTAATTATTGCTAGACTGTTAATCCAGAGACCAAGCTCATGTTCTGGGGACCCGGGTCTGAATCCTGCTATGGCAACTGTTGGTATTTGCAGTCAACAAAAAAAAACTGGGGCAATGCTGGGGTCCTGGGTTCGATTCTAACCTCGGGCGACTGTCTGTGTGGAGTTTGCACATTCTCCCTGTGTCTGCGTGGGTTGCCTCCAGGTGCTCCGGTTTCCTCCCACAGTCCAAAGATGTGCAGGTTTGGTGGTTTGGCCACGCTAAATTGCTCGTAGTGTCAAGGGATGTGTCGGCTAGGTGGGTTAGTCATGGGAAATGCAGGGTCACAGGGATAGGGTAGGGGGCAGGCAGGTTGGGATGCTCTTTGGGGAGTCAATGTGTACTTGATGGGTTAAATGGTCTGCTTCCACACTGTAGGGATTCTATGATTCTAACTGCAATTAAGAGTCCAATAATGATCATAACTCTGATACAGCTGTCAATTGCTTGGGGGAAAGCCAATCTGGTTCACTCCTGCTTCACAGACCCACAGCAACACGGTTGACTCTTAATTGCCTTCTGAACTGACCAGGCAGGCTGTTAATGTCTCAAATGCATAGAAAGAAAGAAAGACTACCGTTGGTACATGGACTGCAGAAGTTCTAGAAGGAGGGCAAAAAGAGGCAGCCTATGTCCCTTACTTGATGAATTACAAAGGACCCAGCAAGCTCTCACAAACAGTGCAACAGTGAGCAGAAAATGTGCTCAGACTTTGTGGCCAGGTCTCTGGAGTGGGCTGTGAGCCCATAATCTTATGACTGCAAGATCAACAAAGTGACTAGCATTTGTTGAGTGAAGGGCACTTTTTAATCAACCACATCAATCACCTGTGACTGCTGCTGCCTTCTGCCTGGTCACCATTAGCATGGTACCTGCTGCATTGCTGTTCAATGTAGGGTGGCCTCATCCTTGGACTGCATTGTCATGTAGCTCTTGGGAAGCTCACATTTTAGCCATCCTCTCTTACCCTGAATTGGCTTTGCTGCTTTTATTTTTCCTGTTGTCACCCAGCCTCCCACGAAGGCTCTTCACTGACTGCTCATTACTGAAGCCAATGGAAATTGATAGTCCTTTCTCTGAGCAGCACAGCAGAGGCTTTAAGGCTCATCAGGTTGTGGGGGAAGGAAATCCATCCCCTGTTGATTCTGGATCCTCATCGCTTGACAGCTGGTGTCACTGAGATCTCCAGGTATGAGCTGCAGGGAATTGGAGATCATGCAACTTGCGCCCATTGCTACCTCCCTGGTCGCTGATGATATATTGTCAGAGATTGTCTTCAGATCCTTGCAGTCCATCTCAGAAATAGTCAATTTCTTCCTTGGTTAGCAAAGGCAATGGTCATCCATTCAAATTGTGGGCCAAGATGCATAGCTATCCCAGTTTATTATGGCACAATGCAGGTCCACTAAATCTCGGAGCTTTTACTTGGAAATAAAATTCCTTATGCAATATAGAGATGTTATAAATATTTCTAAGGAAATGAATCCATTTTCAATGTTGAACACTGTTGAAAATGACTTGGTGCTTGAAGGAATTTGCTTTCTTTTCAGAGCACAAATTACTGAGTTGAAGATGTCTCAGCAAAATTGTTTTGTGTCTCCATCAATAAGATGTCTCTGAGGTGCCTATCTCCATGGAATGCACGCTCCTGCAGATTCAAATCTGAGTAACTCTCCCCTCATGGATTCTCCCTCACATGAGGTCTAGAGAGCACCCTCGAAGCTGCTTTCCTTTGCTCAGCCATCCCTTCTCCTGGGTTACTGCATTTGTGTCCTGCCCTTTTCTCACAGTGAATGGTGGCTCAGTGGTTAGCACTGGTGTCTCCCTGCACTGGGGCCCGTATTCAATTCCACCCCCAGAGTGGGTGATTAGAGTTTGCACAATCTCACCGTGTCTGCGTGGGTTTCCTCTGGGTGCTCCGGTTTCTTCCCAGAGTCCAAAGATGTGCAGGTGAGGGTGGATTTGCCATGCTAAATTGCCCACAGTGTCCAGGGATGGGCAGGCTAGGTGGGTTAGCCATAGGGTGTGCAAGTTTATAGAGATAGGAAGATGGGTCTGGGTGGGATGTTCTTTGGAGGGAGTTGACAGGTTGAATGGTCTGCTTCCACTTTTCGGGATTCTATGAATGCCCACTCTCTGACTCTCTGGAGTTCTTGTCAGTGTGGTCATATTACAGCATGGTCACTACATCCTGCTGTGGGATTTGAAACCAGACTGTCTGACCCAGAGGTAGGGACAGAACCAAAATGAGAACCTGTCAAAGATTAAATTTCGTAGGCACATGCAGGTAACTTTACCACTCTGCAAATGATGCCATGGGATCTTTTACACTCACCTGGGTCGGCAGACCTTCCTTGGTTTAATGTCTCATCTGAAACTTAGCACTTCAGTCAGTACTGCTCTCCTGCAGAATGGATCATTCAGAATATCATTCAGAATGGATCATTCAGATATACAGAACACTGACAACAGCTCTCACGAACAGTCCTTCAAATCCTGCCTACTCAGAGTCTTGGTACAAGTGTCTGGTGATGTCAGAGTGACATCAACATGTACATCATCATGACTGACATGTTCACTCCCATTGTACTGCAGCTCTTTAAGCACCAAATCTTTCAGTTCACAACCTTCTTCACAGAAGCTGGGCCCTCTCTGTTCGATATGCACAAGCAATCTCAGTCTTGATGACACTTCAAATGTAACACACATTTAGTGTCATAGTCATACAGCATGGAAAGAGACCCTTCATCCCAACTCATCCACGCCAACCAGGTTTCCCAAATTGAACTACAGTCTGCAGGGAGGTGACGGTCTAGTGGTATTAATGGTGGGCTGTTAATCTGGGGACCTGGGTTTGAATCCTGCCATGGCAGACGATGGAATTTAAAATCAATAATAATCCAGAATCAAGAGTCTAGTGATGATAATGAATCAATTGTCAAGGAAAAACCCATCTGGTCCACAAATGTCCTTGAGGGAAGGAAACTGCCATCCTTACCTGGTCTGGCCGATGTGTGATTCCAAGTCCACATCAATGTAGTGGACCGTCAACTAACCTCTGGGCAATAAATGCTGGCACAACCAGTGATACCCTCATTCTGTGAATGAATGAATCAAAGTTGTCCCATTTGGCCCATATTGCTCTAAAACTTACACATCCAAAAGTCTTTCAATGTTGCAACTGTACTTGCCTCTACCACTTCCTCTGGAAGCATGTTCCATATGTGCAGCACTCTCTGTGTGAAAACATTGCCCCTTTCAAATTTACATCTTAAACCTATGCCTTCTAGTTTTGGACTCCCCTCCACTGGAGAAAAGATCTGAGGAAAATCAACCACATTGCCGCGGGTCTGCCATCACATCAGGAGCAGACCAAGCAAGGCTGGCAGATTACCTACACTAAGGGACATTACCAGCTTTGTTTTAAACCAAAGTTGTAACAACTGTTTCACAGTCACTTTTCCACTGATTGAACATGGCGACGTGGATTACTAATGACAAAGAATTACACTACAATACCTGGTGTAACGTTACAGAGTTTTGCATTGTGTATTTGATGTACGTTTTGGAGACTGAACCTCGAGAAGGCCCTTCTATTTGGTCTAAGATAGCAAGGTGTAGACCTGGAAGAACACAGCAAGCCAAGCAGCATCAGAGGAACAGGAAAGTTGATGTTTTGGGTTGAGACCCTGCGGCCGTGTTCATCCAGCTCTACACCTTGTTATCTCAGATTCTCCAGCATCGGCAGTTCCTACCATCTCCTTTCTATTTGGTCTGCCAATTATAATTTTGGAAACTGCAGAAGTCTTCAAGGTGTTCATGAAAAGTCTAATTCCAAACAGCTGATCAGCCCAATAAATGCTCACACTGAGTGAAACAGCTGAACAGGAAAACTCTGAGTGGTGGACACAAACAAGCTGATTAATAATGGTGCTGCTTGCATTGTTCTATGGACACAATGTGGATAGATTTATTCTCCTAATAAGCTTCAGGTGCAAAAGAAAATGATGACTAGTTCCACGGCACAGCTATAGATATAACCAAATTAGCAAGATGTTTTTATTTCATGGAATGGCTGTAGGCCTGACAGTAGAACAGCACGGTTTTCCCAAAGGGCTGCTTCTGATTTTATAGCCACTATTCCATCCAATTTTCAGGAAGGTGCTGACTCTGTGTTATGTTTTGCACTCAGTAATTTAATTAAGGGGCAACTTGATTGAAAGTTTTCAGGTTATTAAGGGAAACTGACAGGGCAGATGGAGAGAAACTGTTTCAGCTTTAGAACTCAGGGACAGTTCCGAATAATTTGGAGCCAGATCTTCACAAAGCTATTTTCTGAAACACATCAACAAATAATCTTCTGAAAATAGCAATTAATGGGATTTCAGCTGTCACTTTTGAGTTTCAGAAAATTGGATTTTTGTGAATCAAATGTAACAAGCAACAGGGAAACAGGCATGCCTGTAGAGTTAGGTCAAAATTCAAACACAATCTGATTGATTGATGGGGAAGAGTCAAATCTTGCTCCTCAGGTCTGTAATGCCCTCCTGCCTCACTGTCCAAATGGAAAACTGCAAAGACAGAACCTGAATTGAGTCATGACTCACCCAGCAGGGTTTTGGACAACCCTCCAGTTTCCAGAGAGTTAGAAGATTTGATGTTGGCCGTGAGTATGAGGTGATATTCTTATCTTCTGTGAAGTATGCTCGCAAGGGTATCTGGTAAAGAGCTATACTGGTCTTGGTGGTGGTTCCCTCAATTATGCAATACACTGCTCCTACGCACGGTCCAGGTAATTTGAACAAGTGGCATTGGAGTCGGCAGGTAACTGTGTAACATGTCCCACCATCAACAGTCAACACCATCAAGGGAAGGGCAGTGGGGGATGCACTGTAAGGTTAAAATAATACCACCTCCACATTGCAAGATAGAAATTCATTAAAAGTTTGGGAGCTGTCACAAGGACAGGAGTGATGACCACAAAATAGTGTAAATTAGTCGGTATCAAAGCTAAGATGCACATGCCAGAGTAAAGGAAAATGTGTTGAGAGGCTGAGTCAGTGACTGTGCTGAAGGAGTTCCATCGCAGATAGTACTGCAATTCCAATGTATGAAGAAACAGACATGTTCATTTTGCCTGGCTTGACGTGTGTTTTTTTTTGCAGAGATAAGCCAGCCAAAAGCTAACAAGAGCTGCCCCCACCTCTTGTCCTCTCTCCCTCATTCTCAGAAACAATTTAATACAATTACTGATTTCTTTATCTGGGAAACCAGTTACGGCATTTGCATTAAATTGTCTCCCTAAGTGGAACCATTTTCTGCAAAAGGACTAATTTAATGGATGGTGAATCAAGATGAACTAATGTGTACTGAGCAAGCCATAACACAGATGCAAAATGCTGGTACTACTGATCTGAAATTCTCACTCTATGAAGAAGCACTACACAGAATGCTCAAAGAGGCTCTTGTGAAATGGGCCTCTTTGTTTTCAGGTTGCTCATTATTTAGGACTCTAACCACTTAAGGGTCTGAATTTAATTACAGAATCTTAAACCCAGTTATTTGTGTCCAAGGCCTTATAAGGATGAATGCAGAATAAAGAGGGCTTTATATCAGGAACTCGTATTAGCGCTTAAAGCTTACACATTCCCTCAATACGTTGCCATGGTTGTGAGCCAAAATTTGACAGGCATTCATGGACATTTTGTGAAGATGAAGGACCGTGGGCCTCATCAAGAGAGAGACAGGGTTTGCTGGGCAGGACAGGACACGTGCTGCATCCCACTGTAGAGAGCTCAGCAGTGAAGAGGTTGCTTGTGCATCATCTCATCCAAATTATCCCTGGTTTCAAAGTACTTTTCCAGCATAGCAGGCAGAATGACAATGACACTATCCTGAAAGAAGGCACAGTTCGTACACTGAATCAGGTAAGTCTTGGAAGAGGCCGTTCAGCCCACTGAATCTTCAAATGAGTGTCATTATTAAATGCTAGTCTCTTGCTTTATCTCCAGCCTCTTGCCAAGACTACACAGAATGAATTCAGTACAAATGCTTCTTCACATTGGACCCTAAAAACAATGCTGGGACAGAACAGAAACTGTTAAGTCACAGCATGATACAGGAGAGAAGGAGGCCATTGTTCCACTGTGCTTGTTGCTGGCTATTTCACAGACCAATCTAACTATTCCCAATAGTCTGCAATTTCCCCACAGTCCTGCAATCGCCTTCCCTTCGAGTCCTTACCAATTTAGTTTCAAACGACACCAGAGTTTTAAAAAAAAAAGGCAAAAAAACACGCCAGCGCTTCATTGGAGGCTGCACTGAGGACGTTACCAAGCACGGGAACAAAAGCTCTGCAGAACAACAAACCAGCCTGGCAAGCCAACCAACATCAACAACCATAACCCGAGCTCCAGATCTACACCAAAACCTTAGTTATCATTGAATCTTATGACGGAAATATTATGGTCCACAAGGGGCATAATTATACATTTCAAAAGCACATTGCCATGTAATACCCAGAAATTGGCGCACTGAAATGAGATGTGACAGACATTGGTCAAAAGAATGAGGATAGGCAACATATACCATAAAAGGCAGGCTTCAAAAGTGGTGTGGGTGCATTTACAAATCGTTGAAGGTGACAGGGGAGATTGAGCAAGTGGTTGAAAAGACAGACAGGATGGTTATGATCTTGATAAAACAATATTTCAGCCCCAATGAGGATACTGTGTCCAATTCTGCTCCTGGGGCCTGCTGGAAGGAAGTGGAGGCTTCAGAAAAGATTCATGAGCATGGCTTCAGTGTCAAGTTGAGTGATTTGAGAGAGATGGTCAAAAGTATGATCACTATATAGAGGTGGGGAGTACTTAAATAACGGGGGATCTTGCTAAGAGTAAGGAACCTGAGACAGGAGCAATGGCAACATGCAGAAACAGGTGATTAGAATCTGGAGTGCGCTGATTAGGACAGTATTGGAGGCTGATTAAATCTTGGCTTTGAAAAGGAAACTGGAGTAGCACCTGAAGATTTGCAGAGTTACAGGGTGGGACTGAGGAGTAACATGAGCTGAGTTACTCTTGTTGTGAGCCAGTCCAAACAAGATGGGTCAAATGGCTTCCTTCTCTTGGTAGACATTGATCCAAGTGAGGTTTCTTCCACCATGCTGTCAGGCAGGGCACTCCTGATCTCAGCTCAATGAAGAAAGAAACACTTCCCCGGCTCTTCTGGTTCTTCTACCAGTTTCGTTCAACCTGTCATCACTAACCTTTCTGCCACCAGAACTAATCTCTCTTTATTATTAATCTCTCCATCAAAAACCACTCACAATTTTGAAAAACTTTATTCAATTTCCAATTAAATTCCATCCTCCAAAGAGAGCAATCCCAGAATCTCCAGTTTGTAAATCCCTGCAGCATGGAAGTGGGCCATTTGGTCCATCAAGTCCACACTGACCCTCTAAAGAGTGTCCAACCCATCCCAGCCCAACACTTCCCACAGTCAATCCACCTAATCTGCACATCCTTGACCGTGGGAAGAAAGTGGAGCACGCGGGCGAAACCCGCCCAGATATGGCGCCAACTTGCAAATTCCACTCAGACTGTCACACGAGGCTGGAACTGAACTAGGGTCCCTGGTGCTATGAAGCAGTAGTGCTGACCACTGAGAAACTGTTCCGCTCCAACTTAAGTGAAGTTCCCCATCACTGGTACCATTCCAGTATATCACCTCTGCAGCCTCTTTCGCCCTTAAAATGAGAAGTGAATGATCATTTGAGCGAGGTGTGAATAACCCACTCAGAGTCAATGGATGGGTGTCGCCACCGGGAAACTGGAAGCAAATGAACACATGAACTGGAGTCTGTTGAGACTTGGTGCATTTTGTTTGTTAACTGGTGGCCTGCAGGAGTCTAGGAGGAGACTTTTGACCTCATTTCTCCATTGTCATTGATAGAAGTTAGATTAAGCGAAGTGGATCATTATTGTGACAGTTTTAAGCTATGAGCATTGCCCCTACTTCTTGATGTCAATGGAGTAGAATCTGATGAAATCACTGCTGGGAGAAAACTATACAAAAGGCAGCAATAATGGATGAATGAACAGTATCAGTCTGAAGATTGATATCTTCATTGTGAGACCTGAGGACTGTATGGAATCTGAAATGGATATCAACTTTATTTTGTACAGCAAGCAAGTTTTTTTTTAGTCAATGGAGAGGCAGGGAGTCTTGCATTAGAATTTTACAGCACAGGAAGAGGCAACTCTTTGTGTTGGGAAAGGGAAGATTTCATGGAATTGGGGAGGAAATTAGGAAGCAGGACGTCAAGTGCAGGCATCTCAGGAAGAATCCATGTGCTGGTGAGCATAGAAAAGGAGAATTAATCGATTGAAATATGGCTGGGGAGCTCATGTAGGAACTTCTGAGGAACTATGATTGGTTCTGGGGCAGATGGGAGCTATACAAGCTCAACGGGTTACACAGTGGAATTGACATGCTCACAGGGAAGTTTGCTCATGCCGTTGGGGTAGGTTTGAAGTAGTCTGTCTAGGCAACGGAAACCTGATAGGCAACTCAAATTGGGAGGAAATAAAGTTGGGAACAGGAAGTTGAAAAGATGCTCAGAAGACGAGGAGACAGGAGAAACAAAGCTGAGCATCGAGAATGATTCCAAACAAGGAGGATGACATCAAGAGAAAGTTCAGGCAACTCCACCTGTATCCACACAGCATTTGCCACAAGGTACATAATCAAAAGGCACAAAAAGGAGCCAGTGGGTATGATCAAATTGTCATTTGTAATTTGAAACTTTTAACTTTATTTCTTATGTACAAGTTTAAGCTGACAAGAACTGTAATGTTGAACGTTTGACTTATATCTTTATTTTTCTATTTTTTACCCAAGATTTTGTACCCTGGTACCTTGCACCTAAGATGGCACCATGATTGGAGACAATGTACACTTTTCACTGTAGTCTTGTATCCCTGTACTTCAGTCCAGTCACAATAAAATCTAATTCTAATTCTAATTACAGAAACATATACAAATACAAATGGGGCATGTTCTGAAGGAGACAAGAGAAGCATGTGGCATAGGCAATACAGTTACTGTGGGTTACTTCGATCTGCATATGGATTCAGTTTACCCAACGAGCACAAAAGCTCTGGAGGACAAGTCCCTGGAGTGTTTTAGGGTTGGTTTTATGATGTAGTACGTTGAGGAGCCAGTCAGTGGACATACTGTTTGAATATTATGTTACAAAGAAAAGCTAAGCAACAATCTTGTTCAAAAGAATGTTTAGCGATGAGTGACCACAATGTGCTATAATTTTACATGATGTTAGAAAGTGAGGTCATTCATTCCGAACCAAGGGTATTAAATTTGAATGAGGGGAATTATGAAACCACGAGACACAAAGTGGCTGAGGCGGATCAGGAAAATAAATGACAAGGTAAATGTACATAGGCAATGGATAGTCTTTTGAGGACTATTATCCGACTTACAGCAACCATACATTGTTTCAAGATCCAAAACCTCAGAGAAAAGTCAGTCAACTGTGACTAACAAGGGACTATCAGGATTGTGTATGATCAAAAGAAATAGCCCATAAAGTTGACAGAAAGAGCAGTCATACGAAGGACTGGAGAATTGATACAACACGACAAAGGGGGACCAATGAACTAACGAGGAGAGAATGGAATATTCAATGCAATCAGGCCAGCAAACAAAGAACCTGACTATAAAAGCTTCTCTAGGCATACAAAAAGGAAACATTGAACTATGGTTTCATAATATTTAACTAAAACAGATATGGGTCCATTGCAGGCAGAGCCAGGTGAAGTTTTCAAGGTGGGTGATAATTTCTAGTGTTTACCTCCATCAAATTTCTTCTTAGCTTGACCACTCAGAGGAGATGTATCTTCAGTTAAAATGGGACCATTGGCACTGGGGTAAGGGATAAACTCAGTGTGTTTTAGACTTCAGACCACAGATCTGGGGGAGGGGGGGATATCAGTTGATATATCAGGTGCTTGAAGAGAAAAGAAAGAAGACAGGAGGGTAAATGTGAAGTCAAGGGGCAGGACAAAGGATAATATAAAACATTCAGGAAACAGTTGTCAACCTTGGCATGTAACAGCAACCTGCAATTATATAACATGTTTAATATAATCAAACATGCCACCATGTTTCGTGGTAACATTACAAACCAAAAGATGACCCCAAGGAAATTAATCGTATGTTAGGACCGGTCAAAAACTAAGTCAAACATGGGCCCATTGGTTGAGGAATGGCAGGTGGAGTTAAATCAAAATAAATGTGAGGTACTACATTTTGGTAGGGAATATCAGGGCAGGACTTATACACTTAATGGTAAGGTCCTGGGGAGTGATGCGAAACAAAGGGGCCTTGGAATGCAGGTTCATTGTTCCTTGAAAGTGGAAGTGCATGTAGACTGTGAGATGAGGGAGGCATTTGGTATATTTGCCTTTATTGGTGAGTGCACTGGGTATTGAAGTTGGGTGGGGGGGTGGCGCTGGTGTTGCTGCTGCTGTACAGAACATTGGTTAGGCCACTTTTGGAACACCGCTTTCAATTCTGATCTCCTTGTTATAGAAAAGATGTTTCAAAACACAAAAGGGTTTGGAAAATTCAATCCATCGAGCCCATACTAACCTTCTGGACAGCATCCCACTCAGACCCACCCCCTACCCTATCAGTGTAACCAGGTGTTTCCTATGGCCAATCCACCTAACCTGCACGTGTTTGGACTATGGGAGGAAACTGGATCAAGCAGAGGTAACCATGCAAACACAGGGAGAATGTGCAAGCTCTAAACAGACAGTCACCCGATGCTGAAATGGAACCTGTGTCTGGGAATTCTGTGGCAAATAGCTCACTTCCTCATTCCTCAAAATCTGTCCACCGTCTACAAGGCACAAGTCGGGGTGATGGAATGCTGTCCATTTGCCTGGATGACTGCAGGAAAGAATCAAGAAGCTTAAAACTGTCCAGGACAAAGCAGCCCACTTCTGAGGAATAGTCACCGGACCCGAAACGTTAACTCTAATTTCACTTCACAGATGCTGCCAGGCCAGCTGAGCTTTTCCAGCTATTTCTGTTTTTGTTTCTGATTTACAGCATCTGCAGTTCTTTCGGTTTTTAAAGCAGCCTACTTCATTGGCAACCCATCCGTCAGTGCCAGCAGTGTATACTGTCTGTAAGAGGTACTGCAACAACTCAACAAGCTTCCTTCAGCGGACCCTTTCAAACCCACAACCTCTACCACCCCGAAAGACAAGGGCAGCAGATAGGCAAGTACACCACAATCTATAAATTCTCCTTCAAATGATAGACCATATTGACTCAGAACTACATCACTGTTCCTTTGATGTCAACGGATTAAGATGCTGGAAGCCCCTTCCAAACAGCATTTTCTGTATACCCCTTGCTGCAGTACTTCAAGAAGGCAGCTCATCACCACCTCAAGGGAAGCTGGGATGGGCAATAAATGCTAACAGAGATGGAGGACTGAGGCATGGCTATCAATGGTGAAACAATTCAAATTAGAACTTCTGAGGATGCCATTATTGGAGGGCGAAGAAATCTCAGAGAGTTAAGGAACTGGATGATGAGATGTGCAAGCGAGAATTGAAGCCATAGAGGGGTAGAAAATCAAGGACAGTAGTTTTTAAATCTACCTGTCATGGAAAATAGTACGGTCCATAATAAAGCAAAGCTAACGGGTCAAAAATGAAACATCATAGATAATTAGATAAAAGGCAAGTTGAAATGAGATATTTAATATATACATACTGAAGAATGACAAAATAAAATACAAAGAGGCTGGGAAAGTAGTCAAAATTCAGAAAGTGAAGTGAAATTATGAAATGAAATTGCAAAGAATTGAATCTGAAGTAATACCATTCTAAAGACATATCAGTAATAAAAGGAAATTTTATCAGAGCACTAAAGAAGACACGAGATTGAAGACCAGGCAATGACAATGAGACAGCATGAGTATTGAATAATTATTGAGAAAAGATAAAGTTCTGAGTTTAGATGAATTCCATTTTGATATACTCAAGGGAGCTGGGGAAGAAATAGTCAAGGCATCACCATTCATAATAGTTTAGTGAAGTCGTAAAACTAATCTCACATCTGGAGAAGTAGAAACTAAAATCAGCAATTTATGCATAAATTTCCACTGAAACTTGGTTCGACCTCTCTTGTGCACACTGCCCCATATCAGGAAAATGATATTGGCAAGGTGCAAGGTCATTTGGCCCATCATGATAAGATTTCATTTTTAATATCGTAAGTGGTTAATTGGTCAATTGTCATCTGGATATTAGGACAAAATGGTCCTTTCCTGACCTCCCCCTCACCTTTGCTGGTCTGCCTTGCCCTTAATGGGGTGACACAGTGGCTCAGTGGTTAGCACTGCAGCCTCACAGTGCCAGGGACCCGGGTTCAATTCCCGCCTCGGGTAACTGTCTGTGTGGAGTTTGCACATTCTCCCCATGTCTGCATGGGTTTCCTCCGGGTGCTCTGGTTTCCTCCCACAGTCCAAAGATGTGCAGGCTAGGTGGATCGGCCATGCTAAATTGCCGTAGTGTTCGGGAATGTGTGGGTTATGGGGGATGGATCTGGGTGGGATGCTTCAAGGGGTGGTGTGGACTTGTTGGGCCGAAGGGACTGTTTCCACACTGTGGGGAATCTAATCTAATCTAATGGGTTTCGCACATAAATTATGCAATTGGAAAAAATAGGTGATTTACTGCTGGTGGTCAATAGGTAAATAAAAAAAATGCATGATTTTGTGATGGGAAATAAAAACATTCTGTTCTGTGCAACAGCACTTCTGGATATAAAAAAAGAAAAGAACATAAAGGACTCTTCTGGTGTAATGGTAGTGTCCCTATCTCAAAGCCAGGAGGGCTGGGTTCAAGTCCCATCTGCTCCAGAAATAATACCTCAAAATTGATTTGAAAATATCTACAACGGGGAAACAAGTCCAAAGGGAGAGTGGAAGGAACCATGAGACTCAGTGGTTCATAAACACGAGCCACAAAGAAACTTGTCCTGGTTTCTGTCTCACCAATTGGCTTATATCCACAGTGACACTGCCGGGGATCACAGTTCTCCTTTTCCGTCAATACGCCCGGATCCCTTCTTTCCCTCGTCAGTCAAAAAGCTATTTCATTCAGCCCTGAAGAAATATCAAGATCCAATCTCCGCAATCTTCTGAGAATTCCAAATCCTTAACAACATGCGAGAAATTCACCTCAGCTTTATCTTGAAATGGAGACCTTATGTTCTTAAAATAGATATCACAGCTTTAGTCTCACTGACACAAGGGAATGTCATCCTTGGTATCCAGCTTAACATGTGCCCTTGAGACCTTCTAAGCTACTGTAGGGTTATTTCTCTACTTTTGCAAATTCCAATGGATCCTGGTAGAACTTAGGTCTTTTATGTTCGATGAAGCCCTTCATCCCTGAAATCAACCAAGAAAATGGCCTCTGAGCTGACTCTAAAGCAATTAGATAATTTATCAAACAAGGAGACCAAAATAGTTAAAACTCCAGATGTTGGTTCACCAACACTCTGAATGCTGCAGTAAAATTTTCCTATTATAATTTTCCATCCCCCTTAAAAGAAATGGCAGTATGTGGAAAAATATCTGTTCCTTTCTTTACCTGTCATGTGGTAGCCTCCATTCATTGTGCAGAGAATTTAAATGTGACACTTTGGCATGTTATAATTGTCAGGATACAGCTTTACGCTTTGTTAATTGTTTCGATAAGTGATCAATTCTAATTATTTTTCAGAATAAAATTAAGGTGAATTTTCTGGTCAGAATGCCACAGGATGGGAAAGCAAGAAATTTAATGTTTGTTGACTGTCTGCAAGGCTACCCTGCATTCTTACAGGAACTACAATCACCTGACTTGGACCGTGCCCAACTGAGGGAATTCTTCATCAGGCTTCATGGTTCCAGTTATATATACACTGAGGAGCAGTGAGTTTGTCCAACTAGGTTGACATCTTCATCCCTTTGGTTTCCAAAAGGTCTTCCTTCCATGCTCACCAAGAAAACTATATGATGACCATTCACACTATTGCAGAGCAAAACAGAGAATGTAGTAATCAGGGTTGAGCATGTTGCATATGGCAGTTAGGATCAATGTCACAGGATAAGCTTCAACCCTTGGGATATAAAAGATTATCCTTGGGAGAATCTGATCTGAGGTTCTAATGAGTAACCCCCAGTGTGTTGTATTAGCTTCCAATGCAGTCTTGATGTACCAGAATAACTCATTAACAGGAATGTGAACTTCGTCTCAATTTGAGCTCATGTCTCAGAAGAGACCAGCATGCATCTGAGTTGCCACGTAACCAGCCATTAAGTAACACGTAATTAACACATTTAACTAAGACCGAGCCGATCTTCTGCCCAACGTGTACTGTGGGTATCCTTTCCCACTGGATATCAACAACGTAATACTCAGAAGAAGGATGGTGGCAGCAAATCTACCCAAGCCATCATCAATGGTTCTAGCAGAAACCAACACAAGATGGCAGTAGCAGTGGGCATCACTGATTTAGAAAACCCAACCTGAAGATGTGGAAGTGTGCACGTTACACACCTGTTGTGTATCATGTCATCTCACCTCACAAATGTACAATGGGACACTCAAACTGGCTTCAGGAGCTTGGGATTGCAGAAGGAGTTTCCATGCCTCCAACTGTTCACCAGAAAACCACACCAATTGATGGATAAAAGCAAGATGGAAAGATTACCTTTCTGCATTACTCAGACTCACACATGAAAAATGGATGAATTATGTTGATAGTCTCACAAAAGAAGAAGTGGGTGGGGGTGGGGGGAGTGAGTAGGAGCGGTGAAAAACTAATGCAGAAAACATTCTGACTCATGAGCAATGGAGAGGGAGATGAGAAAGTGTCACTTTCTGCACCTACAAAAAGTGGAAACATTTCTGTTCTCCATGCAGCTTGAGAGCACAACTGCTTCAAGTGCATAAACGTTACTAAAGCTGTCATGACTGATTCACTCACATCACAATGTCCAATTGCTTGACACTACAATCCAATCTGGATAGTGAGAGCCTTGCCATAAGGAGAGGTGACAGTACAGATAAAGATAAATAGTACTTCTTCAGTGTATCCTAAATTATTTTTCTGGATTTGTGCCACACTTTTAATCAATCAACAGTCAAAGATGGAAAGGAAACTGCACAAATATTCAATACCATAGATAAGATATTACATTGCATTAAACACAACTGTCAAAGTTTCCAGTGGCTGTTGGAATCATTTTGATAATGAAATTCCAAGCCTGATAAGTCAGAGACATGGCATTTTATACTGTTACATTACATCTATTACAAACATGACACTTCAGCTTAAAGTGTTGCTAGTTAGGCAAATAAACCCTCTGTCTTGTGCACTACAGGCCTCCAGCAATGCAGTGTGGGAAGCACAGGGGTGAAGGGAATGTCACTCGAGAGGGACATGCTTTCATGATACTGGGACAACTGCCTGCACTTCTTTCAACATGATCTTCAATGTTCCTCTCAAAGTTTAAAAAAAAGCCTGAAAATGACATTTCTTTCCAAGAATGGCAAAACAATGCCTCAATGCTACATCAACAAAGACCAATAGCACATTTCAATGAAATACTCAGGCAACGCTGCGGGTGTGCTGTTTTGATGAAGGTTACATTACACGGAGGCTCCCTCTACCTTCTCAGGCATGCATAAACTGTTCTGTAACATTCTTCAAAACACATTTGGGTACATCCCCTCTCCAGTGTCCTTGGTCAATAATGATCTTTCAGACAACGTCATTCACTGTCTGTCCATTACTGGATTCCTATTTCATGGAATTTTCTGAGTTCGAGTGCTGGGCTGTCTGCTTTTGCTGCAGTTCAGGAAGCAATCTGTTGGTCGTGATATCCAAAAAGACATCAAGTAAAGACGTGGTCTCTGTTGTGTTCTGTAATGGAGTAGAAACCTCAATCGTCCATTGGGAGTTTTGTTCTCATTCTTCTGTTCTAATCTTCTCCCTTGACTTCTCCCCAGTGCTGTCCACTGAGCCATGTTAAGGGATACCTCAAGTCCAAAGACGACTCCTTGTTTGTGCCAAGTCATTGGATCTCAGGGCCCATTGGCCAAGGATCAACAGTTGGAATTCCTGTTTGTGGTCAGTGCCCTTGGCCAGTGGCAACCCCCATGGCTGGTCAACCCCTGTCCTGCAACACCCCAGAACTGTTCACTCATCCCCAACCTGCACAGCTTGGACAGCAACATGACTGAACACTGGGTGAGGACCAGAACTGGCTCAATCACAACTCCCTGACGTAGGGTCAATGCCCTAACTCAGAGGGTGAGCACAAGAACAAAAGTCGGAGGGACCGGTAATCACAGGAATGAGAATACACGAAGGGGAGGAGGAACCAAAAAAGGAAACAGTTGTATGACCCTGCGCATGCACCTCGTTTCTCATTCCTCCCACACGACAATATGAGTCCAGCAGAGACACTGAACTCTGTATCTTTTTTTTAGTTTTTAAAACGCATTTAAGAAATTTTCCATCATTCTCTACCCATTTGAAACGACACTAAATGTGATACTAAATTGTCTTTTGCCGCAGTTGCGAGGACCAACATTTGCACGTTGACTGTTGATTTTTTCAAAAACAAATCACATCTCGGGGAGCTAATTGCTCACGTTTGTTATGCACGTGTCATTTCCTTCCAAACTGACTGGTCATTTCTGCATGAGGCACTGGACAGATTCCCTACTCGGGGAAAATCAAGCTGAAACCACCGCTCGAATACAGCGCTAAATGTGTTGTCAGAATTTTTGCCGATTCGTTCAAACAGACGTGGCCCCTTTTTTGAATCCATTCCACGCTGCCCACCTTGGCTCTTCGTCAATGTTATAACGCGACATGGAACAATGAAACTAACAGCATGTCCAATCTTTTTTGGCACCACTGTTTATGAGAGAGAAAGAAAAGTTGGCTCGGCCGCCAGTCGTCGCCAAGTTAATTGATTCAGATAAGAGGGGACGGAGTATTCATCTGTCATTCATTTGCTGATCAGCTACCCGTCCGTTTCAATGAGAGTTGAAGTAACTTTCCATTTCTTTTTTAAATTTTGTTTTGCCATTCTGAAAGCACGGAAGAATCTCTGCCACAGCCGCCAAAGTTGCAAACTGAGTTTTCACTTGAAGGCAAATCCTGCCTATTAATCATCAATACTTCACTGAAAAAGCGGAAGACTGGGGACTTTGTGCAGTTGGGCGTGCGGACGGACGAACAAAAGTCTCTGCGCAGGCCTTTTACCCCAGCAAGCGTGTTCCCCCTCCCAAAAAAAGTCCCTAAAGTCATAACGGACGGTTCAGAAAAGCCCCAGTCAACTGTTTTTTTTGGTTCTCTTCCCCTTTTCCTCAGCACTTCAAATTTAATCAGCGACATGGGTGACAGGACCAGCATTCTGCTTCTCCTCAGCTTGGCCGCCCATAGAAGGGGCTATCCAGCTCAGTCGCGTTCCCAAGCACAGTCCTATTTTCCTCGGGGCGGCTCAGAGTCCCTGGGAAGGGTCACCGGAGCCGAAACGTTCAGCCTCATTTCTCTCCACAGACACTGCCAGACCTGCCGAGTTTTCCCATGAATTTCTGTTCTGGCTTTCCAGCATCCGCAGTTCTTTCAGGTTTATTGTTAAAACTCAAGGGTGTTTGGAATTGATTTGAATGACCATCATTTTGCAGTGACAGATAAAAGAGAGAAGCCCTCTAATTACTCAATGTGACGCAGCACCTTTTACTCCACGAATCTCGGGAAAGGATGGGATTGCAGAATAGAACAGCCCGAAAAAACAATTACGCGAGGACATTCGGCCCCACAAGACCTGGTCTTTTGAAGAGTAATCAATTGGTTTTGGACTCCCTTGGGTTCTTTCCTCACCTTCCAACATTATCTCGTTTCTCTTCGCCTTCCATTCTATTGTCAACACACAAACCGACTCTGTCCGTGAATTCCCGCATCCTCACCTCGAGTTGCTAATCACTTCCTACCTGATCGCCCGACCCGTTGGGAATTGGGGGTTTGTTTTCTGTCTGAACCAGTGGTGCACAGAATGTGGCTCCTGAACACCCCCTCAACAAAGTCAACAAATGCACGAAGAGCATAGCTCCAATTCCATCAAGTGGGTAATATCACACATGTTAGGAGTCATTCTATCTGTGCATAACAGCGTGGGCTTTGTTTGATTTGATTGGCTATTATCATCAGGTACCCCGGTACAGTGAAAAGTTTTGTTTTGCACGCAGTACAGGCAGATCATATCATACAAATATCACAGGGCGACAGAATAGAGCAAGGAGTGATGGACTTAGAATTGAAGTTTAAAAGTGCAAAACAATTGTAAGAAATGTGAGAATAAGACATGCTGCAGCAAGCTCGCAAAGAGACCCTTGTGTCAGCAACAACTTGAACCGAGATAAGCATGATTTGTTACTGTTTTTATGTTGATTTATTATTAGTTTCTCAAAAGATGGTTGCAATAATCTAATGAAGCATACAGGAATGCTTCAAAGAAGTGTAGCTCATCAGGGACATTTAAGCAACTCTTGGATAGGCACATGGATGAAAGTAAAATGTAGGGTATGCTTGATTTGATCTTAGAGTAGGACATTAGGTCGGCACAACATCGTGAGCCAAAGCGACCGTACTGTGCTGTACTATTCAGTGTTTTGTTCAAGTGGTCTCAGGTCATAGAGTCATACTGCACAGAAACAGACCCTCTGGTGCAACAGTCCATACTGACCATAATTCCAAACCAAACTAGTCCCAACTGCATGTACTCATATCCCTCCAAACCCTTCCTGTTCATGTATTTATCCAAATATCTTTTAAACATTGTGACTGTGCCTGCATCCACCACTTCCTCTGCAAGTTCATTCTACACAAGAACCGCTCTCTGTGTAAAAAAAGTTACCGCTCGTGTTCCTTTAAAATCCTCCTCCTCTCACCTCAAAAATATGCCGTCTAGTTTTGAACTCCCCCACTCTTGAGAAAAAACACCTGCCATTCACCTTATTGATATCCCTCGTAATAAATCTCCATAAGACAACCCCCCAACCTCCTACACTCCAGTGGAAAAAGTTCCAGTCTGTTCTAACGTCTTAAATCCTCCATTCGGTATTGATTATTTATAAGATGAAAATATTTATGCTTTGTTTTTGACATGGATTAATGATTTTAAATAAGGAGGAACATGCTTAATTATAAAATAGTATTACACATTAATTTATTGGTTAATAGTTTTGAGTGCCACCGTGATGGAGGTCATTGTCCAAGCAAATTGATCCAAAAAGAATATATAACAGCTCACCCACAGGCCGGTGTCTTGTGGAACAGTGGCATACCCTATCTCAGAGCCAAGTGTACCAGGCTCAAGTCCCACCTACTCCAGATGTATGTAACATTCCTGAACAAGTTGATGCAATGGAACCATTTCTAATTCCAAACATCTCCTCACTTTTTCTGATCAAAGGACAAGGATGCATGTTTCTCCAGCCACCAGTCACCCCTAATTCCAAAAGCCATTCCAGCGGCAGTCTTCTGAATTTTACATTTGTGACTCTAAAATCTCTCAAACAATGAGGTAAGCACTCGGGATGATGTTCCTTGTCACCCTTAAGATCTTGTGTACTCCCTGCTTTGATTAAGAAAGTCCAGGTTCGCACCTAACTCAACAGCCTTGAGAAAACAATCAAAGTTGGCATCTTATTTGGGCACTGTTGGGATGTCTTCCAGATAATGGCTTAGTGTGACACCTCAGGTTGATCCACAAGAGGCTGTGACATGATTCGAGGAGGAACTGGGAGACTTTTTTTTGCCAATGGACTGGCCAAGCTCTACCCTTCGAGTAACATCATTGAAAAAGGTTAACTGGGCTCCAGATCATTACTTTTTGGTTGCTTCTTGCTGTGTATGAAAGAGTTGTCACTATTCTGACAGCAGTAACTCCAAATCAAAAATACCTGAAATTAGCTGAAGAGTGCTATAGGACATCCCGAGATTCTGAAAGATGTTATAGAAATGCAAGTTATTTTTAACATTTTTACGCATATTTTCTAATCAACAAATTCAGAAATGTTATTATATACCTCTGGAGGACATGGGAATTGAATACGGGCCTTCCGGCTCAGAAGTAGGGGCACTACCACTGCACCACTAGAGTACCATTCTAAAACAAAGCCCAAAGCATTTGCCTAGGGTCCTGAATTGCTGGCCTAGAAATATTACCAGGACAGAACTGCCTCCTCAGTAACTTCCTTACTTATATGCCTAACCTTTTCACTGAGGCTACCAATGCCATACACATTCTCAATAGTCAACTGCAGCGCTTTACCTCCTTTCGTACATGACAGCATGTCCATAAGAGATGCCCAGAAACCTCTGGAACTTGATTTGAAAGAATCAGAGTCTTCAAAATAAAACTGGGCTTCATTCAAACCGAAACAGAACTTGAATGAATAAACTTGAATGTGGGTTGAGAAACTGTTTATCTGTATTAGCAAGCCTTCATCCAAAAATAGTTAAAGTGAAGATAATTCCTGACAACAAAGTGGTATTTTAAATGCAAACGTATTTGATCAACCTTAAAACTAGTTTTATATATTATGTGTACAGGTGGATGTTCAAAAGACTGTAAACTGGTGACTACAATCTTGAGTCAAGATTGATTGTGGATTGTGGCTAATGATTAGCCTCATTGTCACATGATAAGGCAACATCTTTTACTGTGATTCTCATTTGCAGGAAGATATCTGAAAGATGAAAGTGTTAAGGTGGACTTGACTGGTGGAGAATAAAACAGCTGGGATACGGGACTGAAAAGAAATGTTTCAAGATTATTCAAAGGGGAGAAAAAGGCATTAAAATGACATTGCTGTTTGGTGCTTTCAAGAGGATGTGTGATGCCATCTTCAAAAAACTTGCTTCAGTTTCAAAGGGAACACATTATTCTAATTCGAGCATATATTTGTGTTTTTTTTTACTTTGTTGCTCTCTCTACTTGGGTTGTGAATAGATCTCTCAGTGCAGGTTACAATTGTACTCTACAAGCTTCAGTGCACAGTTATGAAGGGAAGTTTAATAAATATTTTGCATTTCCTTCACAGTCATGCAAATTTGATGTTTGTACTGCTTTTCTTTTCTATGAATTATACCTATCAATACAACTAGACCATAATTTCAGGCAGTAAAAATTCAATTTCTATTTATCATTATTTATGGAGAGGGTATTCAACAGATTCTCCAACAAACAATTATATTCAAACTGGATTAATTTATGGTTTATTTTACGGTTGTGGCAAATCAAAACAATGCAGGAGTTAAGTTGAATTACAAATGTACATTCTGAATAATGGACCTCCACTCTGTAAACAGCCTCGTCCTTTGTCCCAGCCATAAGTTCCCCAGAAATGCCTTACCTTCATTGTTCCCATTTCCCACTGCGTAAAGTGGAGTTGGTGAAGCCTGGCTGAGATGTGTTGGCATATTTCAGGTTGGAGTTGTTCTACAAAGCGAACATATGGAATCACAACTACCTCAGGGTTCACCTCTTTGGGTGCTGCATCGTCATTACATGCACGATTATGTACACAGATGAGTTCACACAAAATGTGACACAGATTGTAAAATGAAACAATCCAAGTCATCTCTCATTTCCTCTATTTTCATTCACACGAAGCAGGCATTGCTGCAAATTCCAACATTTATGGCCCATATTTACATGTCCTTGGGAAAGCAATCATATTTCTAAATATCCCTGAGAGGCTGGCAGGACTATCGTTGAGAGCAAACATCTTGCTATGTTTTCTGAGTCACACATAGGCCAGTCCAGTTAAGAACTGTAGATTTCCGTTCTAATATACACTGATGAACCACATGGGTGTTTTCTTAATGACAATTTAGTAGTTACAAAATATCCATTATTGACACCAGTTTTCTTTTTTCAGGTTTATTTGAAACTGAGGTCCTCTTTAAAACCGAAATTCTTTTGATATTTCATATTTAGTTTGTGTTCTTCAGTGTAGCCTGAATGTTACAATGGTAAAATGCTTTCTGCAAATATTATGAGATTTCCAGTATATTGAACACAAAGCAAAGGTTATAAGAATCACCGAGGTCAGAACTCTTGTCAAAGATTTAACTGGCAACACACTATTCTGTTATCAATGCAATGTCTTGGAAAATAAGAGATCTGTGCTGTTAGAAGGATCAAAGACTAATCTTCACATGGGTTGGACAGGAGAAATAATGGTCATCGTAACATTATAAGTAGCTGGCTGTGCGCTGTGGCCAAGAGGGTTTAGACAGCTAGCTTCCAACATCAAGCATATCAACAGCAAAATGTGGGGTGATAGGGAGAAAGAGAAGGAGGTTTCACGGAATATGAGCGACCATCTTCTTGGGAGAAGACCAGGGGTTTGCCTACATCAGACCAAAGGAAGATCGAAGTCTGCTCCAAAACCACAGGCGTCCACAACACCTGCTCCTTCATTCCACAGAACAGCTTCAGAATCATGAAAGTGTTTGCATCTGTCACAGTTTGTAGATTTCCTTTATTTGCCAAATTAACCAATGTATCACATCCGAACAGATGCTTCTTTCTTTATGTTCTAATCAGGTAATCAAAGATGTTGTCACACACCTCTACAGTAAGTGGGACTTGAATACAGATCTCCTGGCCCAGAGGTAGGGTCACTACCATTGTACAACAAGAGCTCCTAAACTGCTGCTTCTTGGCAAAGTCAATAGAGTCACAGAGGTTTCTGATGAAGGGTCGAGGCCCGAAACATCAGCTTTTGTGCTCCTAAAATGCTGCTTGGCCTGCTCTGTTCAGCCATCTCCACATTTTGTTATCTCAGAGTCACAGAGGTGTACAGCATGGAAACAGACCCTTTGGTCCATCTTGTCCATGCCAATCAGTTATCCTAAATTAATCTAGTCCCATTTGCCAGCATTTGGCCCATATCCTTCTAAAGCTTTCCTATTCATATACCCATCCAGATGCCTTTTAAAATGCTGTAAGTGGATCAGCCTTCAGCTACTCTGACAGCTTATTCCTGCATGCAACACCCTCTGCATGAAAAAATTTTCCTTAGGTCCCTTTTAAATCTCTCCCCTCTCACCTGAAACCTAAACCTAAGTTTTGGTCTCCCCCAACCCTGGGAAAAAGACCTTGGCTAATCACACTCATGATTTGGTAAGCTTCTATAAGATCACCCCCTCACTAAATTGTCATTTGCCTGTATTGGTAACTATGATCATGAACCACCCCTCCCCGTAGCAATAACATCCAAAATCAAAATAAAGATGATCACTGGACATGAAACATGAACTCTGCTTTCTTTCTACAGATGCTGCCGGACTTGCTGAGTTTCTCCAGCAACTTCTGTTTTTGTATCAAAAGCGAAAGGTTGATTTAAATAAATTTATATTCCATTGTCGTCATCATGGGATTTGATTTTGTCTCAGAATAATCAGCACAGCACAATAAATTACGAGCATAGTTACAGGACCACAATGCTATTAAGCCGTCTTGAACTGTCGCAGTCCATATGGTGTAGAGAGGAATTTATGAGACTTTTGATCCAGTAATGCTGAAGGATTGGTGACATACTTCTGGGTCAGGATGGTGAGTGGTTTGGAGGGGAGTATGCAAGTCATTGTGTCCCAATGGATCTGCCGCCCTTCTCCTTCTAGATAGTAGGGGTCTGGTGTTTGGAAAGAGCTGTGTCAGGAACTGTAGTGAATTAACACAGTGCGTCTGTAGATAACACTGCTGCTACTGAGCATCAGTACTGGTGGGTGTCCATGTGTCAATGCAGCACTGTTTCCTTGTATCAATCACAAATTAAAATTTCCCCCCGTTAAGTATATCCATAACATTCACAATGTATCTTTCCACTTGTCTGTAAACACTGAACTTTCTTCTTGATCTCCAACCTCCAAGAACTGCAGGCAAGTGCAGTCTTGTGGAGGACATGTTTTCCCATGAGATAGTTTCTGATTGGGGAGCTGGAGAATGCCTGCCAGAAACAGATTCCCTGTCTCGTGACAGTTTGCAGGACACAGACAGCTTCCCCACTTGCCATTGTTATCACTGCATCATGCCGATACCACTACTCCACAGCTCCTTTTGACATTTCTAGCTGATAAATGGGCAGAAAGTTGCCTCCTACATGTAAAAAAGTGAAACCATGTGTCCACGGATTTCAGCTTGCTCTTTCTATCTTGCTCCATTTGTAAACTGGGTTTTAGACACTCACCACCTCAGTCTGCTGCCTGTCATTGCTGTTAGGATTGGTTTAGCTCAGTTGGCTGCATGGCTGGTTTGTGATGCAGTGCAATCCTGCCAGAGTAGGTTCAGTTCCCACATGGGCTGAGGTTACCATAAAGGACTCTGCATCTGCCTCAGGTATGATGGCCCTCAGGTTAAATCACCATCAGTTGTCTCCCTGTAATGACAACCTAACAATTGCTGGTTACTGAGGAAAAAGGCAATTATTTTATATCCCCCTTTTCACAAACCAATTCATGTCCAGCGTGTCGAAATTTTCAGGGGTAAGAAACATGAGTTGTCATATTTGTAAGGATTGCATGCAGTGACATTTTCATTCGCTCTCTAAGAGCATGCTGAATCTTCATAGAATCAGACAGTAGACAAGAGGCCCCTCAGCCCATCCAGTCGATAGTGCTTAAAAATATACTGCTATCTCCGCTCATCCCAGCTTCCAGCCTTGAATATTATAACGCTTCAAGTGCTCATCCAAGTTCTTTTTAAAGGTTGTGATGTTACCTACCTGTGAGGCAGTATATTCCAGACCCTAACCACTCCTGGGGTGAAAATGTTTTTTTTTGCTCACATCTCTTTGAAGCCTCCTGCCTTTCACTTCAAAAGTATGCCATTGATCTTTTTGTTCTTCACCCTTTGACTAAGGAGGAACAGCAGCTTTCTATTTACCCTGTCCATACCGCGCCCCCCTACCCCCATAACCTCATACATCTCTATCTGGTCGTCCCCAACCCAACCCACAAAACCCTTCCAGCCTACTCCACTCTAAAGAAAAGAAGCCAAGCTTATCCAGCCTTTCTTCACAGCTGAACTGCTCCATCCCAGGGATCATCTTGGTGAATCGCCTCTATAACCCCTTCAGTGTAATCCCATCCTTCCAACAGAGTGGTGACCAGAACTAAGCACAGCACTCCAGCTGTGGCCTAACCATAGTTGTGCACAGCTCCAACATAACCTCTATGCTTCTATAATTTATGCCACCACTGACAAAGGGAAGCATCCTGTTATCTCCCCTATTAACCTGTCCTGCCATCTGTTCTGAGCAAGGGTCACCGGACCCGAAACGCTAACTCTGCTTTCTCCTTCACAGACGCTGCCAGACCTGCTGAGCTTTTCCAGCAACTTCGTTTTTGTTCCTACCACCTTCAGGGATCTGTCCACAAGAACACTGCTGTTCCTCTGAGATTCTCTCGTGTCTTGCCATTGTTTCGTTCCTACTGCCAAAGTGCATCATCCACATTGATCAGGATTAAATTTCCACTGATTCAACTCTTCATAATTTCCCTGACCACACCCCCACCGAAGAAAAATCACACGAGTAATCCAAACGACTCCGGCCCATTTCCCAACATTGCAGATTCCAGCTGGGACGTTAAAAATGCAAGACTTTTCTTTTAATTTACAAATTACGTCTGTTTTTTTGCTGCACCGCACCACATTTCAAAGCACCGACCGAAGTGCTGTCACTGTTCCACCCGAGGGCACACAGCCAGCTCCCATGAACATCAACGTGGTAATTACCAGGCGATCTGTCTTTGTGATTTTTGATCAAGGGATAAACGTTGGCCGGAACGCTGAGAAAAACTTCATTCGAAATAGCGCCGTGGGGTCTTCCATATCAGCATGAAAGAGACCACCCCGCCACCGTCCCTCCCCACCTCTCCTCGACCCCCAAGAAAGAGATCAGGGCTAATTTTTGCGATTTCGTTCTGGTGCACTCCTGCTCACCCTCACTCTAACCTTTCATTTGCTCCACCAATCAGGGACAGAACTCTCCTGTTCTCGACCGTGGTAAGGTAGAGGAATTGTCTGTCCTCCAAACCTTCCACGTCTTCGGCAGAAATGAACAGTGGGCGTTGGGGCAATATGACCGTGACCGAAGCGCCTACCTGGCCAGCCGACAAATCACTTGGCGGGGTGGGGGGAGGGGGGTGGAATTAAATGATCAATTCTATCAATCAATCTCACCCATCCCGGAAACTCTTGAATTGCTCGATAATCGTGTAATGCACCCAGACCCAGATGCGAGGAGACTGAATATATCTGTGTGTGTGTGAGAGAGAGATTAATATATCTTCAACATCAATTTGCAGCAGGGAGGGGGGCCGTTTGGAAATTAAAACGCCAAGTAATCACCCCTCATGGTTTTGCAATGAGGATCAATCAATGGGTGGGAACAGGTTAAAAGATCGAGCTTGCGAAAATACAACGTGCAGTGATCCCGAAAGTACATAATAGTCGCAAGAACACACATACATCGGCTTGCATACGGCGGAATTAATTAAGATAGGAACGGTATTGAATGACAGAATGCTACCGTTAAAAAATCATTTTATGGAATACTTAAAATAGAGACAAAACAAAGATTTTAAAAGAAAAGTTTTAACGTGCGAAAAGTGCCGGCCCTGGAAACGAAATGGCGTGAGTTGTTCGTTGGAAGGAGAAGCGGGGTGTTGTTGGGATTGGTGGGTGCTTTATTTTGGGGAAGGGGCGCCGGGAAGATCTGGTTCACAAGCTGCGTCCACCTAAAGCAGTCGCCCCAGATCGTGCGTATCTCCAAGGTAGGTCATCAGGGAGATTGGAACCGGCAAAATGAAAAAGATATTTCATTCTGTGTCCCTCTCTATTTCTGTCTCTGCCTCTGTCTCTCTCTCCCACACACGCACACACACGCACACATACACACACACACACACAATCTTGGCCTCCGGAGCACTTTCTCTGAATATTAATCTTCCCTTCACTTCTAAGACCCGAGACACAAACCCGACATTACCACCCCAGCCCACCACCCCCCCCCCCCCCCCGAATCTGTCTGGACCAAACTCCACACAACACCGCCCCTTCAAACTGCCCCAGGAAACCAAACAAAACAGCAACCCTCCCGCCCCATCCCGAAATGAAACGGAGACCTTTCGACTAACTGTGTTTCAAATCCCACAGGAAACTGAACAAGCCGGAATAGTGGGGAGGGACGCATTTTCCCTCCCTCAAAATTTTAAACAAGGCAAAAAAAACCTCGCATGTCATAATGCAGCAAGCACTAACAATCGTTTGAAATGTGAGATGACTGTCAAAAACTGTTACTTTTCTGACACCTACCAACAGCTTCCCTCCCCCTCCCTGCACATACACACAAACACCAGCCCCTCTCCTGTTCTTGTTTGCAAAAGAGATGTGCTATAACATATAGGGTGGTGCACAGATCACATTTCTTTCTGTGAAATCCAGAAAGGGGGGTGGGTTGGAACGGAATGGGGGGGATGTCTCAGAACAGCGCGTCAGGACCGATTCCAATAACACGTTGGCGCACTGTGTTTGGAAGGGCTATTGGTTAGTGGCGTGTGTGTGAGTGAGCGTGTGTGTGTGTGTTTGGATGTGTGCGCCTTACTGCTGAAGTTATCAAGTGCTGTGTCTAGGAGAGGACGGGGGTGGGCGAGTGGTTGGGGAGGAGGTCAAGATAGGGTTGGCCGGGGCGGGGGGGAGAGGAGAGAGAGGGGTGGGGGGGGGGGGGCGGGTGGTGTGTGCGGTTGAACGAAAAGAGCTGGAATTTTACATGGACCGAGGGACGAGCTCGGCTCAGCCTTCCCCGAGCGCTGCTCCGTCTCGGGTATGGGCGGCCGGCGGCTCAGGGCCAGAGCTCTGAAGAGAGAGGGGGCGCCTGGGCTCACTTCGCCTCGTTTCGCCTCGCCTCGCCTCGCCTCTGCTGTTCAGCCCGGCCATGGGCTCATGGCAGCCCGGATTCTCCTTAGAGTGAAGCGGGCAAGGGTGGCTAACATGCAGTTTACCGTCTGAGGAGCTGTGTGTGTGTGTGCTGTGTGTGTGTGTGTGTGTGTGTTCGTGTGTGTGTGTGGGTGGGTGGGTGGGGGGGGGGTGGGAGACGTGGGCTTGGGTTTGAGTTTGAAGGGGTGGCAGTTGAATCACCGGAGAGAGGCCAGCGGACACGCAGGAGGCAAAATAGGACACGGAAGAGGATGGGTGAGTAAGCTAAGTTCATTTCACCCCCAACACACTGTGCAACCACCTCCCACCCCCTCCTCCCCTGCTCCTCACACCCCCACCCTCCCACACCCACCAGTAATAGGATCTGAATATTTGTCAAGTCGGTACAATGATGTACGCCAACATCTGTCAGAGACTGTCCGGCTAACGCTTGAAAGGACAGGGATGGCGAAGTAACCAGGCATTTCTGTTTTTTTTTTCTGTTTGTTTGCATTGAGGGCGGAACAGGACGACAACAGCGGGTGGGGGGCGGCAGTGGCAGGTGGAGGGGTGGGAAACAGACACTGAACTGATGTTAAAACACCGAAAGAACTGAGGAAGCCTGTAAGTCGGAAACAGAACCAGAAATTTCCGAGGAAGGGTCGGCCACTTGAACCCAAAAACGTTCACTTCTGTTTTCTCTCCACAGATGCTGCCAGACCTGCTAAGCTTTTCCAACAATTTCCGCTTGTGATTGCTGCCTGGAATGCCAATGCAGTGGAACTTTGTCGTTCATTGGCCTCTCTAATTGCTGTTTCTTTTTCTTCTTCTCCCCTTTCCATCCCTGTCTCTTCTTTTACACACTCTCTCTCTCTCTGCACCAACGCCCACCCCCCCCCCCCCCACCACCCCCACATCCGCCCCATCCCACCTCTTCGTTCTCACATCCCTCCCACGCTGTCAGGTTTCCACCTGGGGATAAACTGGGTCGCTGCCTCGCTGTGTGTAGCCGCGATGTGGTTAGGAGCGCTGTCCAGTGCTGAACGCGTGTGCCCGCGGACGTGCAGGTGCGACGGCAAGATCGCGTACTGCGAGTCGCAGGCTCTGCAGCAGATCCCGCGGAACATCTCCGCCGGCTCGCTCGGCCTGTCCCTCCGCTACAACAGCATCCGCTCGCTGCGCGCCCACCAGTTCTCCGGCCTCAACCAGCTCACCTGGCTCTACCTGGACCACAACTACGTGCACGCCGTGGACGCGGACGCCTTCCGCGGGATCCGGCGCCTCAAGGAGCTCATCCTGAGTTCCAACAAGATCACCCGCCTGCCCAACGCCACCTTCCACCCGGTGCCCAACCTCCGCAACCTGGACCTGTCCTACAACAAGATGCACTCGCTGCAGCCCCTCCAGTTCAAAGGGTTACGGAAGCTACAGAGCCTCCACCTGAGGTCCAACTCTCTCAAGGCCATCCCGGTCAGGGTCTTCCAGGACTGCCGCAATCTGGAGTTTCTGGACCTGGGCTACAACCGCCTGAGGAGCCTGGCGCGCAATGTCTTCGCCGGCCTCATGAAGCTCACTGAGCTCCACCTGGAGCATAACCAATTCTCCAAGGTCAACCTGGCTCACTTCCCACGCTTGGCCAGCTTGAGGACCCTCTATCTGCAGTGGAACCGGATCCGAGTTTTTAGCCAGGGCATCTCCTGGACCTGGAGCTCCTTGCAGAAGCTGGACTTGTCTGGCAACGAGATCCAGGCAGTGGCGCCCGGTGTCTTCCAGTGCGTGCCCAACCTGCATAGCCTGCACCTGGATTCCAACAAGCTGACCACTATCAGCCAGGAGACCCTGAGCTCGTGGGCCTCGCTCACCACCATCAGCCTCTCCTCCAACATCTGGGAGTGCAACAGGAACATCTGCCCACTGGTCAACTGGCTCAAGGACTTCCAAGGCTACCGAGTGGAGAGTGCCATGATCTGTGCGGGCCCCAAGCCACTGCAGGGTGAGAATGTCATGGAGGCTGTTGACCGCCATTCCATCTGCTCCGGGGCCTCACCGCTTGTCACAGGTAGGCCCCCCGGTCCCCAGACAACGGTCCAGATGACCGCTCCGGCACCGACCAGCGCCATCGACCTACTCCGACCTTCCGCCACCACCAGCCACCCCACCAACGAATCGCTCCCAGAATCAGAGCATGACTTGGAGCCCATCTCCCTGCACAAGATCATCGCTGGCAGCGTGGCCCTCTTCCTCTCAGTTACCATGATCTTGCTGGTCATCTATGTCTCCTGGAAGAGGTATCCGGCCAGCATGAAACAACTGCAGCAGCGGTCGCTGATGAGAAGGAGACGGAAGAAGAGGGAATGTGAGAGGCAGATTAATTCACCCCTCCAGGAGTATTACGTGGACTATAAGC